>NC_045655.1:5000-315231 GCF_009829145.1 Chiroxiphia lanceolata | reverse complement strand
CAGGACAGCTGTTCTGGTGCTACAAGCTGAGCAACTGGTGCTCCCTGGAACTGGTGCTCCCTGCCCAGGGATGCTTGTGGCACCATCCTGAGCATCCTGGCTGTTCTGCTGCCCCTGAGAGGTGGCGCTGGGGAGGAGCATCACTGCTAGGGTGGGACTGGTACTTCTATCTCCTGCCCAGGGATGCTTGTGGCACCCTCCTGAGTGATCTGGCCATTTTGCTGCACCTGAGAGATGGTGCTGGGGCAGCAACCATGGCTGAAGTGGGGATGGCATCTCCCGTGGGTGCAGAAGGAAGGTTTTTGTTCTTTTGGTGCAGGGATGACTCCCTAAGGAAGGCAGAGGGGGAGATTGGCATTGTTGTAGACGCAGGCTGCTGTGGGTTTTGTCTCAAGGGAAAGGCGAAGTTTTCAAAGTTCAGTGCTCAAAGGTGCTGAAGGTGGTTTGCTCTGCCTGATTTAAAAGCAAATCTTTGTCTAAAGTGAGGCATTTGTGAGACAGGAGTGACAGTGAGAATCCTGTGGGATTGCCTTGCGGTTTAATTTTACAATGTCTTTTTTGTATCTCTGACTTTCTGTAACTGTATTTTTCAGAGTTTGAAACTTGTGGTCATCTGACCATTGACATTTCTGGCAAATGTGAATGAAATCAAATATAAAAGGGGGAGGAAATTATGTTGTGCTGCCAGAAAATCACTCTTCAGTCAAGTGTTCTGGGGGAAGAAATTATGTTGTGCTGCCAGAAAATCACTCTTCAGTCAAGTTTTCTGGGGGAATTTAAAGCCCCAGGAGAATGTGAAGGAGATGTGATGCTGCAGTTCCCTCTCCTATAAGAATGATGTCTGTTATATATCTGGTGATAATTGTCTCAAACTGTTGAAGTTATAGATAGAATATAAAAACTGAATAGTGCCATAAATAGCCAAAATTTGTGAAGGGAAGGGTCTTACAAAGATAGTTGTGGCACTTTTTGTGAGCTCTTCTATCTGCTGCACAAGTTGGGGTGTTGCAGAAGCTGGACTCATGGATGCTGCACCTGTAGTAGGTGAGAACAGTCACACTGTTGGCCTTACAGAAACTGCCCAAGACAGAATTTATAAAGATGTTTTTTCTTTATCCTTAGCTAAAAGATATCCTCATGGGAGGCTTAAACTGGAAGATATCTTACAGCCTGGTGGTTACAAAGAGAGTCTAAACACAATCTTCCTGCAGATGACTGCCTTCTAATGTGAAAGATTGAGTTACTGTGCACCTGCATGGAAAGGGTGGATATAGAGCGACAGTGAAAAATGTGGATCATTGAAGACTTACCTGAGGATTTCTCAGTTTTCTAAAGAATTCCCAGCTCATTCTGTGCTCTGAATGGTGCACATGTCCCGTAGAAAAACACACAAGTGATTTCTGCAGCGATGGCACAGGGAATTCTAGTCTCCCTTTCCAGCTTGAGTGCAAAATGCACCTTTAGTGCCTTGAGTATTGTGCCACAAACACAGCACTTTATACTAAATGTAGTTTAAAAAGACACAATAGGAATAATGAGAAGATGCCAGATACTTGTTATTTTCTAAAAACAAAACTTTATTTAGGTGTCCAGTATGGAAAATTTGGCTCTGAAACAAGACCAGAAGGTTCCGGCTGTTTGATGGGATTTGATTTTGTCTACTTATTTCACTTTTACTTTTGTGATAATAAATGATCAGATAGAATTAATTGGTCATTTAACTAACCAGATTAAACCTTTGTTTTATTTTCTATGATACCTTATCTTCCATGATTACTTATGCATATGGAGCCCATTATTATCGGTAATGCACCCTGGTGCTGCATTTTCAGAATCTGAAGTGTCTGAGTATGGGCTCAGGAATTGGTTTCATTACTTCACTGACTGCTGACACCAAGTGCGATCCCAAAGATAGGACATTCTTCGGTTTTGGAGAAGTCCCACAACAACAGCAGCAAGTATGTGGTCCTGCAGCATTGCAGATAGTATCTGTCTTTGGAAGTGTTTGGGACTGTTGCGGTTGTTTTTCACTGTGGCCGCACTACAAGTTGGGGCTGTGGGAGTTTCTCACGTTGCCTATGTTCATCCTGTTCCCACTCTCAGCAGAGTGCAGGGAGCCAGGCACTGCTAACTTGTGTCTTGGAATATTTGACATAAGGCACTGATATTTCTGTCTTTGATTTCTGGTACTTCCAGGGAGCACTTATTCTGAGCAGCTTTTTGAGCATCCAACACTTTTGGGCTGTGCCTTGCTCCCTGAGCACACACGGCAGGTTTGCTGGAAGCTTCCCAAAATCTGGGGCTATGGCATGGTGGCTGCTCCCTGTGTGCTCATTTCAAGTAACCCTGCATGGCTCATGTTAGCAGGCAGGGACAGAGGACCTGGGGAAACCTGAAAGCAGCATAATGGATTTGGTGGTCCCCACACTGTGCTTTGCATGTTGTCATCAGTTCATTTTACTTGAAAGTGTCATTGACCGTATTTAATTACATGTCACACTCCTTTTATTGGTAGGAGCCCCTTAGTGTGCAGAACAGCGTGAAACCAGGGGCAACTGTTTGCTCAGCCACTGTTTTCCAAGAACAGTGTGCTTCAACGAGTGTTTATCTTGAAAAATATAAGTATGCTTTAGTGTATTTGGAATTTTTTATGTCACGCCACTGTGTAAAACATTACCTGTTGAGAGGACCTGCTGTACAGGGTTGGTATGTGGCAGGGCTGTAAACAGGTTTGCACTGTACCTGCAGAGCCCCTGCAGTGGGAGGTTAGGGAGAGCACCTTGCATACCTGCCATACCTGCAAAAGTGCACTTGTGACTGAGAAGGAGAGCAGGCTGTATGCTCCCTGGGATATAGACTCCCTGGCAGCACTGCCTGCCATGGTACCTTCTCTGTACCTGCCACGGTGACCACTCTGGGAGGCACTCCTTTTACAGGTGTATGGAATAGCAGAGAAAGCTTTTTGCTTGTACTAGTAATCCAGTTTTCCACATCATGTTATCAAAATAGCTTTTGTATTAGCCTAGTACATTTGTGGTTTGCTTTTTTGCTGGTAAATTCCAGAAAGGGGTGCCATGGTTTGCTCAGAATCTGCCACTCTGCATTTTGTAGAACATATCTGGTAGTGGAACAGGCCAGTGTCTTTTCACATACACCTTTGTCAGCATTTGTGAGCAGTCCCCTCAGTACTCAGTCATCAGTAGAGGCACTTTGGACTTCATTTAGGCTGACTGACAGATGTCTTTGGTCACTGATCTTTGAGGTCCTCAACAAGTGCAGACCCAAAGGCTGAAAAATCTTTCTTTGACATCGTTTGAGACCTATCTGGCACTTTTCCCACATTCATAGTTGGTAAGAGTAGACTGTGCAGACTATTCTTGAACCACAGATATTCCCACTGCGATGCTGGCAGCAAAAGCACTGTGATCTTCCAGTGTTTGTTTGAGCACCGTGTTTGTTTATTGCACAGATCTCCCGGGGCTTTCCCAGCTCTGTGGCACTTGCAGTGGCCTCCTGGACCTCTGCTGCTGCAGTCCCTGGGAACAGAATCATTTCAACATTAACTCTTTTGCCTGCTATCACTTCTTAAGCCCCTATTGATCAGTTCTGTGCCTCTCTTCTGCCCTGTAAGTTGGTTTTCCGTGGAGGAAAAACCCCTCAGTAATAGGTAGTTAGAAATAATAAGTCCTGGGAGCACCTGGGATTTTGTATCATAGAATGGATCAGACCAAGGTCTGTAATGAAGGTGTGTGAGTTTTCCATGGCTGTTCTACAGAGTGCTCTGATGAGATATTCTATGATTTTAAGCAAGGAAAGGGCACAGCTAATGTAAAGCTGCAGAGCATCTGCCCAGCCCAGCTGCTGAATCCAGAGCTGGGCAGCACTGGTGGTGATGCTGCCAGAGCAGGGACAATCTGCAAGGCTTTAGCACATCACAGAGAGGAAAAGCAGGAGCAGGAGCTCCTCTGGACTGGATATGCAGCCTGGAATTGTCAGGCTGTCCCATTAGCACTGAATCTTGGTCTTTGAAATGCTCTTTCACTCTTGGGGAGCCCAGCAATGAGAAAAAGGTAGAAAGGTGTGAGGGTGAGGAGGGATCAGAGGCACATCACAACATAATTAAAAGTCCCAAGCCACTCCTTTCATCTTCCAAGATTTGCCCCTATCTTTTACTTGGAATCCTGATAAAAACTTCCTTAATATCTGTTAGCTCAGGATTAAATGCAGTTGCTTACTGCACCTGCAGTGTAGTTCTGGCAGTTCGGCACTGCTCCTGGTCCTCAGAGCCCTTCAGCCAGGGACAGGCCTGAGACTGCTTGAGAAGATGCAGCAGTGGAATGGGGAGCATGGAAGGGATTAATGTGGAGCAGCAACCTGGGCTTTTGTGGAAGACTGAGGGAAGGAACAAGAATCTTTGGGCTGGTGGATATTGTTTGGGACATAAAAAGTACCTGTCAGATTCCAATTATTACCTCCATATGTAATATTTTACATGTATTACTAGTGTATTTTGTTTCTTGTGTTGTTACCTCTTCTTTGAAGACTTACCAGAGTTCATGTAAATAGTCATGTATAACTTGAACATATATTCAACACACCTCACTTTCCTTTTCCTGAATTGTCTGAGTAGCAAGTGGCATCATCTGACCTTTGTGGCTGACCTTTGATTAGAGGAAGACTCACTCTTTTTTGCTTCTGCTCCTTGTCTTCTGGCTTACCTATTTCTTATTTTGCACAGTAGTTTTCTCACTCCTTGACTGCTTCTTTTCTCCTGACAGTCTTCACAGAAAGGAGTTTATACTTTCACAAGCATACCTGTGATAGTTGGTGTAACAGCAGTATCACCAACACTCCCAAGAGTACCGAACACAGATGCTTATGCCACCACGGCTATAGCATTGCTAATTGAGTATATTCTGTCATTCTGCTTAGTTTTACTGTGGTCTCTATAAGCACTTTCAGAATGTTCTTTTAAATTGGCTGACTGGATTTGCTTTGTCTTCCTGATCCTTTCTAATTCACTTATTTAGCACTTTAGTCATGTTTCCAAAACAAAACCCTGCAGCTGCTGTGTGCCCACATGCTCCTCCTTGAGCCATTGCCACAAAGCCTGACCCACAGCGACAAGCTGGTGCAGCACAGGAGCAGTTCCAGTTGCTACAGAAGTGAGGTTTGGTTTAGAAGAGGCAGTGTCAAGATCTGGCAAGATTTTGGTAGTGGGGTAGAAGGAATAATTGGTACGGAGGAGTTTGGAGGAGAAAAAATGTAGATGAGAAGTGATGGAGTTTGCAAAGGGTGACAGCAAATGAAGAATTAACAGAGTTTGGATTTGATACGGATATGGCAAAGTGCTGTGCAGAAATTGCACAGAACAGGAATTGTATTTCCAAGGGGTGAGCAAATGCTTAACTCAGAAAGTAGCAGACAGAAACTGGGTCGATGGAAGTAGTTTGTTTTGCAGTCCTCAGTTTTGCAGAATTCAGTTTAAAAATGCTGCTGAGGTCTGTGTGTGCAGCACACGGCTGAGCAGTTCCAGCCCTGCCCATATAATGAGCTGCCTGAGCAGCAGATTTGCTTCTCCTGTGCCAGCTGCTGTATAATAGGACTAATTCATTACCCAAGGCCAAGTAATCACTCTCAATAGCAAGATTTAGAGGAGAGCCTGTGACTTGTCGCATTGCACTGCAACTGCTGATGATCACAGTGATAACGGGCAGCAGATGAAGACTGGAGTTGAACCTCAGTCTGTTATGGGATGAAAAACAGAACTTCAGATATTTCCAAAAAGAAATCATGTGTAAATTATCAATAGGTCTCGTTTGAAAAATAATTTTGCAATGACTATGAGTCAGTGAGCCCCTGTACGCAGTTCTTCTGAGCTGCGTTGCCCCAGGGTTGGGGGACTGCCTCAATCCAGCTCGCTTCTCTGCTCTTGGCCAGCACCATTTACCAAGGCTGAATATGAATCTTTGGTGAGGGACAAAGCTTTCTCTCGGTGCTTGCCAGAAACATAATCATGGGCTCTAATTCATCTCAGGGATGGGACCATAGCAAATTCTTCTGCTGTGCATCTTGCTGGCAGTGCTGAAAATGTTGGTGAGGAGATTTTGCTGGTGCAAACCACCATTCCCAGCATGTTGTTATCACTGTGGCCAGTGCTCTGTACTGCCCGCTGCGAACCAAGTAGGATACTGCATGTCTCATCCTAGGAGGTAGGACAGAACAGGGCATTTTCCACCATGTCCATGATAGCCCACTCGAGAATCTTGTCAGTTTGGAGGTGGGACATCTCAGAGGTGGGATTTTCTGCTGGTACTGGCCAGAAGGGCTGGTGGGAGGGGAACACTGAGTGGCAGGCATTGGGTCTAGTGCAGCATCACAGCTCTCAGACTTACAACAGAAAGACAGTGATTTTGGTGACATGTGGAACAAAGCTAGCTGCACTGAACAAAGTGGCTTTTTGCTAGGCAAGATGTGGATCTCTGGAAATGCCTCTTTTGTGACTCTAGGATCAGAAACACACTAGCAGGGATAGCTGTAGTCCCTGTGTTAGCACTGATTAGTGCTCTGTGTGTGTGTTCCTGATTTATGCAATGTTGTTAGAGCCAGAGGGCTCTTCTGCTGCCTTCTAGGGGCAAGACTGCTCCAAGCTCCAGTTTCCTCACTGAGGTCAGAGTGTGTATCCTGGCAGCCTTTACAGAGATGCTCAGAATCTTCAGCCTGTTTCCAGCCCAGAGTCAGGCCCTGGAACAAACAAATCCCAACATTCACTTCTGCTTTTACTTTCAGTGTTGGAGGATCCAGTGTTCAGCTATGGTTAAAGAGAGTTTGAAAGCCCTTTCTTTACTCCTTCCTCCCCATGGGAGGGAAGTGTTTTGGGGAGGTTGATGTGACTTACTGAGTCCAGGCTTTCTGCTCCCTGTTCTGGCATGGGATGGTTCCTCCTCATCACCAAGTGAGAACCTCGTACAGTCTTTCTACTGTTTTTGTCTTATCTTGGAGGATTCACACTATAACCACTGTGCACCTTCATCCGCCAACACATCCCACCGTTGGAAGAGTCAAAGTGAATCTGAGTAATTAGTCCTTTGCTTGGAAATAGCACTGATGCTAGCTACTGACCTCTGCCTTGCTCTCAGTGAGGGAGGCCTTGGAGGTTCTTGCATTGCTCGTTTTAGCAGTGCACCTCTTGGTGGTACCTGCCCGGAGTGCACACCTGTACCCTCCCAGAGAAATGCAGCATTATAGCACCTCGACTGTTTGGCTTAGATGCATCAGACAGCTGCCATGAGGGGTTCTGCCTGCCAGGGACGGGTCATAGCATGTTTTTAGGTAACAGTTTGTCGTTGTCTCCGTGTTTGGGTGGCATGCAGCTCGAAGGGCAGACATCCTCCAGCTTCTTATGATCTGAAATGCAGTGCAGCTAAAATCCTTAAAAATGCTTACTTTTTCCTTCTTCTTGCTAATTTTAGCAAATAAGGTTGCAGCTTGGCCTTTGATAGCCTGTACCTCTAAGATATCTTATTCTACTCCACAGGGAGTGGTGATTGTGAGAGTATTTCCAAGGAGTATGATTGAATTACCGATCATCACAATGTAGGACACAATTTTTTCCTCTTTTGTAAGCTTTTTCCTTTATTTATGATGATGCCTTCCTTGACAACTTCCACATTTTATTCTCAAGGTGAGAAACATATTAATAGCTAAATAAAATATATAAAATTTATAAATCTTCATTGTTGTTTATTTTTTCCCCTGTCTCTGCTAGGCTGCAGCTCCAGCCATAGGAAGGCAATATCTTCAGCTGAAGGAGTTAAATATATCACCCCAGAAAAGAGCAAGCAAGATCTGGAAGTTGTTCCTGTAACACTAATTTTGATCTCAGCCCTGTTTCGTGTCTAAAGACTTTTCTCTTTCATTGGAGATCATGAAATGTTACATTCATTATTGTACTCAGAACATGCTGAGTAGTTAGGCACTAGATTCAATACATTTAAGTATGCACGGCAACTTACTAGAATCAGGCCAAAACCAGGATAACCTCCCACATTTCCCACACATAAAACAGGTTTTATTTTTCTTCACATAGTGAGATCCTGCAGCTGTGCAAAATTCACCAAAAAAATTACTTCTGCAATGAGACCAACTTTTTTTCCTTAATCCAGTCAATTACAGAAACTTGGAATGAACAACACGAAGCTTCTGTGGCAGAAGCACCGCTGCACTGCTGACTCCTTTGAAGTGCCAGTGAGGGTGGGGGAGACAGGCACTGGTCTATGGGGACTGCACAGGAGGGCAGCTCATGTACAGATGCCACAGGCACAGTGATCCTGCAGATCCCAGGCTGTCAGGAAGCTTTCACTTTTACCGTTCAGCAACAGGCACAGTGATATTTAGAGCCATGTGAAGGGTGTTTGGGATGTGACAGGTGAAGGCCTATGGTGATGGTGGAGAGCTGAGCTGCTCTGGCCTCCCCTTCAACCCTCCTGTGCCTCCTTAACCCCATCTGCACTCAGCAGCAGCCCCATGAAGGCCCTCTTGAACCTCCCTTTGGGCACCAGTCCAGCCCTCAGCACTGATGTTTTCCTGGGGTGGCTTCTGTGTGGGATGAGCTCGTGGGGCCACCGAGCACCAGAGCCTGTTCAGAGTGAACGTTGAGGGTGGGGACAGGAACTGCTGTCAGCTACCTCAGTGACTCCCCTGGGATTTTTTCCCCTGTGGCTACAGCAGCCAGGATGCTGAATATGTCCTGTTCTTCTCTGGGTGGGGGCTGAAGCAGTTTGGACACACAGATCGGAAGGTGTTGCAGATGGCATCAGAGCCAGACCTCTACCTGGTCTCTAACATGTAGGTGTTCTACTCAAGCAGGTCATCTCCACCTCTCGGGAGAGAGTTATCCAGCCCTTCTGTACAGATGATGCCAGAGATGCTGATTTCTCCAAAGGGGATGAGAGTTGGTTTAAACCTAGCAGAAGCTGCCCAGTGCTCACCTGTGGAAAAGGCCAAGTCCTGGGGGTGATGTGGGCAAGGGCTCCTCCTGGCAACCACTGTTCCTGACAGGGCTGTGTAGGAGGGCTGTATGTGTTTGATGTCCACCAACTCGTTTATAGTTAATGGGAAAGAAGGATTAACCACCAACCTCCTGGGGCAGGTGAGCAGCTCAAGGGCTGATAGACATGGCTTCAGTTTTCTCTTCCTTTGAATGGAGTCGAGCACCACCTCTCCATTTTTCAGGGAGCATGGGAACTGCTGGGCTGTGCCATGACTGTCCTGCTGCGTTGGGGAGCTGTCAGAGAGCGGAAGAGCCAGCACAGAGTGTCCAGGGGGACAGCAGGTTTCCCATAAGCTTCAAGGGTTGTTTCCGCTGTGATGGTCCAGTGTGGACAGGTGAGCAGTCCTGGAGCAGGAACTTCTCAGTCCAACATGCAAACACTGAAGAACAAATTCATCTTTATTTCAAAAAGACAAAACACTCGATTCCTTTGTAGCCAACTGAGGAGGAGGAACTTCTGAGTTCAAACTCTCCCAATGCTTTTTCAGATATCCAGGCTGAAGGAGATGGGTCCTTTTTTTCTCCCCAGTGATCAGAGCACCAGCCCATCTGGCTTGGCTGTGGGCATCTGCTCAGGTGAGGTCTGCAGTCCTGAGTGGAGCATAGCAGCTCTACCTGTGGATGTACTTGTGCTCAAACAGGCTGTATGGCAATCCCCACAAGGAGCTGCACTGAGATATAGTTTTCATGTCTTGCCAA
Source organism: Chiroxiphia lanceolata (assembly GCF_009829145.1). NCBI lineage: Eukaryota > Metazoa > Chordata > Aves > Passeriformes > Pipridae > Chiroxiphia > Chiroxiphia lanceolata. Next base: position 305,480 of record NC_045655.1, on the reverse strand, counting down.
ACCGTTCCTCTCTTGCTAAGTCAGAGAGCAGGAGCCTGGGGGTGTTGTTATCAATCTGTAGTTTGAATCCAGCATCTGTTCTGCGTCATCCTGCTTCTTTCCTAGGCATGAGGCCAAGGTTTGGTGTCCAGGAGGTGGGACCTGCCTGCAAATGCAAGGCTGTGCTCAGGCTCTCCATTCCTTCCTCCACAAACAACACTGTTGCAGCAGAGCAGGAAGGTGCAAATACATTTTTACAAAACAGAAAGTGGCTCTTGGGTTTGAATTAAAATGATTTTCCCAGAATTAAAAGCTTTTTTTTCCCCAACTTGAGCCCAACGCAAGTGTTCAGGCAGCAGGGTGCAGTCCCACAGATGCCATAGAGAGGTTGGCCTGGGGACTTTGCAGGAAGTCTTGGAAGGGAAGTGGTACAGAGGGTGAGGTGTCGTGAGCAGGACAGGCTCCTGACACAGGGGACCCCATGGGAGTTTGGTGCATTATAATACTGAGAGGGTGTTTCCATGGCTCCTGGATTAGCTGTACCAAAAGCTGTGCTGCAATACTCTGTTTTTATTCTGCTCTCCACAGGGTAGCAGTTTGTAACCTGGAAATTTCTGACCATGTATTTCTGCATCAAATCTAGGTTAAAAATGGGCTTCTAGTTTTTTCACCAAAGCACATGAACTAAAAATCCCATGGCCTTAAAAATCCCATCTAAAGCAGTGGGACGTAATCAGCAGACTCGATGGAACTTTCTTGTTTTGCCTAGGTTTAATTTTTTTTTTTGCAGTCCCAGACTGCAAAATACCTCAACTGCAAATGCTGCTGTTCTTCACATGCAAAAGTTTGCAGCAGTTCATGTGGAGAGGGTTTATAGTCTAGGAATGATTTCTTTATGCCTCTTTGAGGTGATGATGTCCAGGTAAGTGCATGTGAGGCCAGAGGCAGTGCCAGGTGCTGAGATGAGGAGCATGATGGGGGAGTGCAGGGCAGCAGGACAGTGCCTTTGCTGGGCTGGAGGGGACATGGGCAGCTCCACATCTCAGCCTCTTGCAGAAACCCTCAGATGTTGCAGACACGTGTGTGCTGCAGTACCTGAGGGCTTTGACAGAGACCTCTCTGCCCAGCATACTTCGTGTGGATCCAAGGTCATTGATCCACAGAATCCTTTGAATAATCCAGCACAGGCTTCTATCTGTGACCCCATCGACCTCTGTCTGAGTTCTGTCAGGTCTTTTCAAAAACAGTATCATTGCGTCTGTGTGAGTCAAGTACTGGCATTTCTGAAGGGCTGCAGGACAAGCCCAGAAGGTTGTCTGACTTCATGATTTAGAGTGAGTTGGAAAAACCCTCTTGCATTTGTGTTGTGTGTGGAAAATTGTCTGGATGCAAGGGAAACACAGCTGATCTGAGAACTGATTGATGAACAGAACCAAACACGGGTCTTCCACACCCGTTTGGAAATAGTCTGGTTTGGGTGCCTGCAGGGAGCTGTTACTGATTTAGTTGGTGGTAATTGAATCACTTGCATTTGTTCTTAAATACCAGGATCACCACATCACGGGGGTCTCTAGAACCTTATTCCCAATCACTGTCAGTCTGAATTATTGCTCTGACATTGGAGCCCATTACCATCGTAAGAAATTCCCCTCAATAGAGCAGAAATGAGGTAGAGTTAAACCGTTTCTCAGTAATCATATAAGTCAAGCATCAGAGACCTGTGGATGAAAATGGTTTGTGATACTGTTATTAAAGATTTAATTGGGAATGCCTTCAGAAAGATTGCATCATCCCCACCCCAGTTCTTCTTAACTTACAGCTCCAGGTGTTGACCCTTGCTAAGCAGCATTTTCTCAGATTAGATTTTGTTTTCTTTTTAATACAAGATGTCATACATTAAATGATATTTCTATTTTCATATCAAATGCACCTATTCCAAGCACCTCACAGTGGAATGTCAGCATAGTGTGATCTTTGGAAACAACTACCTAGGGAACATATATGTACATCATGCCATAGTCCCAGGCTCACTCCTTTGCTCCAGAAAGGCTCGATAATACTTAGATAATTTCTTATAAATAGTTATCTGGTATTTTCTTAAGGAAGTTCAACCTATACCGTGGCTTCAGTATCATCTCCATCCTGAACCTTCCCAACTGCAAGTTGAAGCCATTCTTCTCTCTCCTATGAGGGATGGGAAAATAAACCATCCTTTTTCTTTTCAGCAGATTGATGACATATCTGAGATACTCCCCTCTTACTCGTTCCTGGCCTGTACTAAACAACTTTTTCCTTTCAGGTATTTTTTCTAGATCTCTGGTTTTCACTCCCATCTGGACTAGACAGTTTTTTCATATCTTATAGAGTGAAGCTCAAAACTTGACAGGTAGCTCCAGTTGAGGTCTCACCCAGTCCATGTTTCTTGGGCTGCTGCCTTGTTTTCCTTCCCAGTAAGATGTGTCTCCTTAGGAGAGTGTACGACTACTGACACCTCTACAGCCCCATTTTCAGCTGGGGGCTGGTGTTCAGCCACATGCAGGTGATCAGATTGGTTTAATACACATATTCTGGACAAAATGATGTAGGCTTTTAATTATATCCTTATTACCTGCTGTGGGTCCTTAAAAATATTGTTAAATAATTTATTCAGTTATTTTTCTAGGAACTGGAGTTCAAGTAGTTGTTCCACAACTGTGTCCTTCTTTTCCCATTTTTCCAAGCTAGACAACATCCGTGTTGCCAGAATTCTCCCTCTCCAATTTTCTATGAATTCTCAGAGATGATGAGCAAATGCTCTGAGATTTGTTAGCCAATTCTTCACAAGTCTTAGAATGAATCTATCAATCTCAGGCTTCTCCAACTTATTCCTTCCCTATTGCAGGCTAAGATCTTTGTTGATGATATTAACTGTGACAGCCACTCGATGATGGATGGATGACTTCTTTATTAACGGACGACTTTTTTTTTAATATCCTGAACATCTATGGGTACTCTCCTTCTCTGCTGAGCTACAACTGGTTCCTTTACTTGGTCTTCCTCTTAATGCACATTTACAGAATATTTCCTGTTACTGTTAATGCTTTTCTGCTGATTTTGGTCTGCATTCGTACCTACACTTCCATACTTGTTATAAGAATAACTGGCAGCTTTTTTTAATTTAAAAACAATCTAAAAGGTTCATTCCATTACATGCATAGCACCAGGCACGAGGGCTTCCTGGTCCCAATGAATTCTGATGTTTCCATATTATAATTATTCAAATTCAGTGCTGAAGGAATGTCCTGTAATGGATGTAAGAGGAAGATAGATATTGAAATGCCCAATTCCATAAAAAAGATTTACTTGCTAGATGTAGAGCAATCAAACAAATAGATTATCTGCTTTGAGAGACAGTGTGGCTTGATGAGTCTGGAGTATGCAGCAGGTCACAGTGTCTGGACCGTGTTGGAAATGCATCTTCAAGGCAGGATAGTCCCAGGGATTCAGTTGCCAGCCTTCCTCCAAACGAATACACTCTGGTCTCTGCTCTGTGATGAGCTTTATCTCTAATGGAAATTAAATCACACAGGCTTGGTGTCTCTGGTGCCCTTGGTATAGCTGCAGAAACTCAAAGCTAGAATTACATTTCTGCTTTGTTGTTATGGTAATAGGCAGTTTCTCTGCTTGTTGGTTTTGTAGGTAGCACACTTAGGCTGGAGCTCACTTATCTTCTAACAGCAAAAGTTGTGAATTGCACAGAAAACATGATATTTGGGGGTGAGTTCAGCACTGAGTTCTGTACTTGTGTGTCTCATCCTGTGTCAAAGGGTGATAGTGTAGTCACATATTTCATCAGTGGTGCACGTCACTGACTAGCAGGTCACCAACAGAAAAGCTGGACTTGAGAAAGAAAGGCAACCTCAGGTGATGTGTCCACATTGCAGTTTACAACCTGGACTGCTGTTCCCGGGGCCCATGGAAGTCATGCCAGGAGCAACCACCACCTCCTAGCAAAACTTCCACGTCACTAGGCACACCACTCAGCTACTAACTGACCGTTGGTATAACCATGCTTGGTATAACACTGGACTTTTTAATAAAACTTCCTCCATCCTTTTTTGCTGCATAAACAAATTTTAGGTGACGCAAAAATGCATCCTCGTAAACATCCAATTGGGAGTTTGAAGTCTGGTAAAGTCCAGAAGAGAACAGAGGATCTAGAAGGGAAATGTGGCAGTTTTAAAATGGCCAATTTATTCATTTTCCTTAAACCACTGTTAGTGGGATAGGGGGCTGACTGGGAAAAGAGAGGGGATGGAGGGGACCCAGTGACAGTCATTGTGTTCTTCCAAGGATGCTCAATTACCGCATGGAGTGAATTAAAATTCATCAATAACTGTTTCCAGGGATTTTGCCCCTGCTCTCTGGGTTTTTTGGCTGTTTTCTCCTACTTGCATTTTTTCCAAGCTGAATATTGAATTGATATTTCCTGTATGTTTCTGACTGCTCCATTTTTCTGCACGTGTCTGTCCCATTTGCAGCTGATCATCTCCCACTAGTGGGTCTCCCTAACCCGGACCTGCTCAGCTGCCACTGTCTCCCACCACTTTCCTTGAGGTCTGCCTTTGCCATCCCTTGTCTCAGTCCTGCTCACCACTGGCAGTGTGCTGCTTTAGGTGTTATTCTTGTATATGGGCTATCCCAGGACTGAATGAATTTCACTGCACAGATGTAGTGACCTGGATATTCTTCTTCTCAGATGAAATGTTTGTATGGTGGAGTTTCATTGAAAAGAGGTAAACTGGGCAAATGAGACCTGAGCTCCCTTCAGCATGCAGAGTGCCGGGAGCAGTAGCTACGAGGACAAGAAACGGAAGTTTTTCAAATGCTCAGAGGTAGGCCACTAATTAGAAGGTAAAAATGAACATACCCTTTAATGTACGCCAGAGATAAGAGGCATCCACTTCACCGAGGACTGCCTGTCTTGTGAAATGACTGCTCGCATTACAGTCCTGGGAAGGTTCCATGAGGGAGAAACACAGAGGTGTCCTCTGCAGGTGTCCTCCTCCAAGACAGAAAGGCCAGAAGAAGGAGCAGACCCATTGTACAGGAGTGCTGAAGAGGGAGCAGCAGCTGCAGACAGCACTTGGTGCTGCTGGATTGATGTGAACCAGCTTGGTCCTTTCCAGGAGCAGGGGGGAGAGGGGACCATGTGGCTCTTGCAGAGCATTGGAGACCGTCTGCTGCTCTGCCCACTAAGGGCATCTTCAGGGTACTGCATTACTTGTATGTCGCATTCCGGTTGGTCTCAATGGTGCCAGCAGGCAGCTCTGGTGTGGCTGTCCATTCCTTCCAGTCGGAGAGGGTTGGGGCAGCCAAGTGAAGATGCTTGTGGTCATGCTCAATATGTCCTGCCTGAGCAACCTCCAGAGTTGCTGAGCCTGGTGCAGAAGGAGGATTTTCCTTAGCAACGTCTCAGTCCTCTGTTGGGGTACAAAGGCATTTTTACAGAAGGGGCCACTGGAAAAATGCTGCACACGCAGTAAGTGTAGGTGTCAACAGAGCTCACCCTGCAGGATGCTGAGCCCGACAGGAGTCTCTGTCCCAGCTGCAAGGGGGAGCAAGTGTTCTGCACTGCTCCTAAAGCCCCCAGTCCTTCCCGTGCCACCCTGTCCTGGCAGCAGGGATGGGCACATGGCCCTGCTTTCGGACCAGTGGTGGCTGTCTGTCCATCTGCCTGTCCATCTGACTGTCTGTCCATCTGGCCACAGCAGTGGACGGGGGGAGATCCAGGGTGAGCCATGGCTCCACACAGGGGCTCCTGCAGCCTTGTTCAGCCTTGCCAGCTTGTGGGAATAGCCTTCTGCCCATGCTTCCTTTTGTTGTTTGGGTTTTTTGCTCATTTATTAAGATTTGTAGCAGCAGCAAAACTAGAAAATAATGGTGGTATGTCTGTGTGAGTATGCTGTGCTGCGGAGTTAGAGGCACAACAGTCACATTCCCCACGCCTGAGAGAGATTATGAGGGAGGGCGCAGGAATGTGCATCTGGCAGCACTTTGTATCTTGGCCGTTTCATTGCTTTCTCTGCATCTGACATTCCCAAAGTTTTGGTCGTGGAGGGCCACTGAATCCAGGGAATATTAGTTCGGGGGCTGCAGAACAGATTTCCTCTGCAGGAAAACATCATTCAGGAAAAACTGAGGGTGGTTGTAAGTAAAAGGTTCCCATCCAGGCTGCCTGCAAAAGCAGCAAGGAGTGTTATCTGGGAATCTGCCCTACAACAGCAACGGGGGGAAGCAAATTTCATTTTAAAGTAGAGGAAAATGTAGCTGTAATATGCCAAAACATTAATTGCTTTGCTTAGGGCGTGGGACCAGAAACAGAATCTGAGTTAACTACTCCAGTTTTTTTAATTGCATAGGTTTTGAGATAATATTTAAAATAAAATTATCTTATCATAAATGCAGATCATTGAACATAAGATTCTCAGGCACCTTGTCCTAACATTCTTCCTAAAAGAGAGAAGGATATTTAAAGTAATATTAAAAGTAGTTAAAGATAAATAATTAAATGCCCCATTCCTGGAAGTGTCCAAGGCCAGGCTGGACAGGGCTTGGAGCAGACTGGTTTAGTGGAAGGTGTCCCTGCCCATAGCAGTGAGTTAGAATGGAATGAGCTTTAAGGCCCCTTCCAACCCAAAGCAATCTGTGATTTTAAGATAAGTACAGACAAGAAACCGAGATCATTATTTGGGCAATCTCAGAATGTACTTTCATTAAATTCTCTTGAGAAGGAGAACACAGTAGCTCTAACTTATAGATATGTTACTTGCTCCAGAATGTTTCTGTAAATAGACATTTTTTGCAGATGTCTGCAGCAGGGTGGAGGTTGCTGCGCCTTAGCTCTGCTATGCATGCGTGTGCATGTGGGAGAGTCTATATAATTTGAGGGAGAATCCCTTCCTTCCTAAAAGAATACTAATTGTTGTACTAGTTGTTATAAAGTGATTTTATTGTGTCTGGGAAACTGCAGAACACATCAGTAGAACCGGGTTTTTTAAAACCACAGTGATGTATGAGAAATGAAGCATGTAAAGGCACGCACTGGCACAGCCAGGAAGAGAGGATTCTGGAATTGCATTGTTTGGAATTGCATCCAATTGCTGGAATTGCAGAGGATGCTGCAGAAAGAGATGCTGTGATTCCTGGGAGTTGTGGAGAATGCCGGAGGCTGCCATGTTGCCAGGAGTGCCAGGGCTGGCAAAGGGGTCAGCAAACAGCTAGGCAGCCCACAGGAGCTCACCGGGGGCCAAGGGCCCCCTGCCCACACGTCCAGGAGAGATTTATTCTAGGGATCAGGAGAACAATGCGCAGTGTGGTACAACACAGAAGATCCATGCATGAGATCATGAGTGGACTTGAAAGACCTGCAAAGCAAGCAAGGCACAGGTTTCTTTACCGCTCTTTCATTTCTGCTAGGCTTCTGTTCAAGTTTTGTCCTATTTAAAGAGATACTTAGAATCACAGAGTCATTAAGGCTGGAAAAGACGTCCAAGATCATCAAGTCCAACCTTTGACCTAATACCCCCGTACCCACTAAACCATATCATGAAGTGTCATGTCTGCTCATTTTTTGAATCCTTCCAGGGATGGTGACTCCACCACTGCCCCAGGCAGTGAAGAAATTTTTCCAGAGTGGCTTGGGGCTCCCTTGCAGTTCTTTGTGCATGTGATTGGTAGCTCACTACAATGTCTCATGAAATACCCAAGCCTGACACTGCATCTAATCCCAAGAAGCCATCAGTGCTTCTTGGCCCTGGCCAGAGGGAGGGGACACATTCCTGCACGCAGGTGAGCGTGGGGGGCCTTGGTCTTCGTCCTGGGCTAGTAAGAGTGTGTTGTGTCAGCACAGGTAGAGAGAGCGCTTAGCTAGGCCCAGCTTCCTGCAGCACACGGGCTGGAGGCCCCACGGAAAAACATTTGGCATTATTCCCAGATGTTCCATTTCTCCAAACCCAGCTGCACTCATAGACATGAGGATTCCAGAAGGCAGCAGTGCTGCCCAGCTCTTTGCCTGCCCTCAAACCTTTTGCGGGTGACTTTTCTGCCCACCTTTTCCATACCACAGCCCAGGGAGAGGGGTCAGACAGTGAATTTAAGTGTCTGTGGGAAGTTTCTTTTTTTAACTGCTTCCAGTCACCCTTCCAGGGCAGAGCACCTAGAGCAAGCAGCATGACCCCAGTTTCTTGGCTGCCTCTCGGGCCTCTGACCCATCTTGCTAGTGTGCCACACTCCACAGTCACTCAGGGAGGAATTTGTCCCCACAGCAGGTCATTTCAAACTGGAGACAAGCCGTAATGCTGCAGCTGGCCTGATCTGGCCTTGTGACTCTCTGTGCTTCTGTGGGTGACTCTGACAGTACAAGGTTTGCTCAACAATGGCCCTGTTGTCCCCAGATGCCCAGCACAACACAGCTCTTCAGAGTGCTTGGCCCTGGTGCTCTGCCTCGTACCAGATGCTGGTGTCAGAGACATTCCCTCTGAGCAGGCTGACGCTTGTAAAGAAATTTCTCTACCCCGGGTTCTCCACAGCAGAGTCCCAAGCATGTGATTTCAGGGAAGAAAATAACTTTATAATTGAGTGGGACACAGCAAAAGGAACAGATCTGGGGAGGGACCCTGAACACAGGAATCCCTGGGCTTTTATTGCCTTACAATCTGCATACCCCATGGTTATTTTTGGGTCCAGGATTTCTTGCTGTTCTCCGGCTCCAGCAGAGTCTCAGGGTCCCCTTTGCCAGGGCCTCCAACCATGCCCCTCCCTGGGCACAACCTGCATCTCGCACTGCAGTTGCCCCCTGAGCTGGAGCACAGGGGAACCACAACAAGGGGAGGAGGCTCCTGCCTGCTCCCAGGCTGCCCTGGCACAGGGCACATCCCGCCTAGGGTTCTTGGAGGCCTGGTGCTGCCTCATCCCCAGCCCTTTACTTTCTTCTGCACATTCCTACCCTACCAAGCCATGACATGATAAGTCCTGCTTGGGGAATTCTTAGTGTCCAGGAGAGCCAGCTCATGGCAGCCTGTGACAGAGCTCTGGGTCTCCGTTCCCATTGAGGGGATGGGGCTATGACTCATGTAGTTAATGTCAAACTGTCATATCCGAGTGGGCTGTACAGAGCAGCATGCAGAGCTTTGGCATGGAAACACGAAACTGTGCTCGTGGCAGCTCTGGATCTCTTGAGAAATCAGTTTTGTCCCAGCTGGCCACATCCTGTTATTTCAAGACATTGTGGTAGGGAGACAGCATGGCTTCATTTTCTGATGATAGAAAGGTAGCAGGGCAGGGCACTCAGTGTGCTGCTTGTTGGTAACCCAAGCTGACTGTGTTCTGGCACATGAACCTTCCTAGGCTTCCAGAGCCTATACCTGCTCTGCTAGTTAGCAAATCAGATTCCAAATGTTAACTTTCTGAACAGCAAGAAACAGTGGTGCTGAAAGGAAAACGGAGGAATGGGAGAGTGCTAACTCCTGTATTTCTCTTTGGGAAGAGAGTTCAGAAAAAACTCCTTGACTGCTACAGAGAAACTGGCTGCTGGGAGGAATTGCTCCAGGTTTGAGGGGGGCATTTGGACACAGATGTGCTTGGGAACGGGTAAAAGGTACCAGCCCAGTCCTTCCTGGCATTCTTGCACTGGCCCCTTAACTTCTGTATGGTTCATATGCTGGTATCCCACAGAGATCTCCAAGGCCAGGTGTTGATGCCGAGATCTGCCTTTTCTCAGTACATGGTGCCTTAGACAGGATGGACCACAGTCATCAGTCAGGGCATGGACAGAGGAATGTGATCACCAGCTGCCTATTTACATGTGACTGGCTCCTTGAATCCTCTTACCCTTCACTGGTTTCCTCCCTTCCCTTGCCTTTGTTTTTACCCCTAACCATCCCTTGTCTTGTATAATACCAAAACATTCTTTCCCTGCATTCCAGTGTCAGTCTGTTGCATGTTCTAGAGAGCTTTTCCTGTGACTCACTGTGATGATTTTCACCCCAGACAATGGGGCTGATGGTTCTCATCACAGGGGTGGCTCCAGGCAGAGTGCTGTGTTTGGGGGATTAGGATATCTCAATTCCCATCCTCCCTCTGTGTTCTGTTGCTGTTCCTCTGTGCTCCTTTGTGTTGGGCCCTTCATAGAATCACAGATTCTTTAAGAATGGAAAAGCCCTGTAAGTCCAACCTGTACTGCCAAGTCCAATACTAAACCATCTCCCTAAGCACCACATCTACACATTTTTTGACTACTTCCAGGGACAGTGATTCCAGCATTTCCCTGGACAACCTGTTGTAATGCCTGACCACCCTTTCAGTGAAGAAAATTTTCCTAATATCACAGCAATCTCTCTAGTTGACCTCTCCTTGGCCTTCCCAGGCCATGTTGTAGAAGTTCCACCCAGCAGTGCCAGCTCCTTGCTGCTGCCATATATTGTCACCTGCAGCTTCTTTCCTGTTCAGTCTCACTTTGGCCATCACCTGTCCATGCATGGCTCAGCTGGATAACAGGAGAGGGGCTGTTCAAAGGGAACTAGACAGATTTGTACATTAAATGACTTGTTGTCTATTAGCACAGAAAGGGAAAACAAACGTGTGTTTTTCTGGGGGTGATTCCTGGGCTCCCTGTGGGTGCATTGTCCTTGTAGGTATGCCCATGTGCATGCAGCCATGTGTTCTAGATGGACTTTCTCACTCAGAACAGACACTACTTCCAGCTGGCTGCCCACGGTCTTTGGCACCTGCTGGGAGGGTGGTATTTCATTTCCCCTTTCTTGGTTGCTCTTTCAGCACCAGGTCTCTGCACCCTTGTCAGATAGTGCTGAATGCTGTCACAGGATTGCACACCCCTGAGAGCACACAGAAGAGGGAGCACAGGAAAGGGGTAAACTCACTGGGACCATGCAGAGCTCAGGCAGAGTGAGAGGTAAGAAGGCTGGTAGCTGGGCTGTCCTTTGCAGACTTTTCTCACCCTGCTGCACATCTACCATTCTGCAAATCCCTGCTGTCAAAGGCTTTTTATTCTCTTTCTTGCTAACCACTCATCAGGGCCCTACTCCCGTGCTCTTTCCCCACACTGAATCTAAAAACTCCCCCATCTTTCTTACCCTTCCTACTTCTTATACCTTCCCTCCTCAGCCAAAACCCACTGGTAGCCATTGCCAAGCACTCCCTGAGTTGCTGCTTTGCCAGGGAGTGAGCATCATCTGGGTAGGATCTGGACCAGACCTGATGCCACGAGTCCCACGCTAGCCACTAAATGGGCCAGGTTCAGCTGCAACTCAGAGCTGTGGCTTCTCCCAGTCTGGCACATGACTCTGTGTACCAGGCATGCGTTGGGAAGGAAGGGAGAGGACTGAGCTGCACTGGAGTTACTCAGATTTTTAATTTCTGGCTTGACAGCCCCTGTTTTGAAGGGGTCTAGGTGGGATTCACAGGTCAGAGAATTTCTCTTCCCTCCCATTTTGGTCTCTCACACAGCACCAAGGCAGAAAACATCACCCAGTCTGTCTCCCTGGGTCGCGTATGCTTCAGAAACAGTTTGTTTTTCTCTCATTTAGGATACAGGCAGAGAAAAGTATACGAGTCCCAGAAGGCTTATTCTCTGCTAACATGGTGCTATTCATGGATATTACCTTAAAGCAAAGTCCTGGACACATGCCTGCACTGCAGCCAGGGACCTGGGCGGGAGAGGAGGGAGGCTTTCGGCAGCTGTGGATCTGGCTGGAGAGCAGGCAGAGCTGGGTGGGAAGCATACACACTGTATTCCAGAACTAAACGGAAAAGAAAGGGGTGCAAGCTATGGGACAGCTGGCCATCAGGTTCTCCTGGTCACAGCCACAGTGGGTTGGTAGAAAAGTGGCAGAGATGGCATCCAAGGAAACAGCAGCTGCATGGAGGTGCTGAAGTTTTTTATGAGGAAGGAAGAGTGAAGAAGACTTGCGTGGCACAGAGGAGACTTATTAGGGCAAGGAGATTTTTAAGACTGGGAAATATGAGAGCTGTCCTGCTAGACTGGCATGTGGGTGTGTGGTGGGCATAGCTCAGCCCACAACTTCAACCTGGCAGTGCTCTGAGACGCCCTGACAGTTGGCACAGGCACGGGCACTGTCCTCTGTGGGGACAAGGGCTGGTGTCACAGGAGGCTGGAGCCAAGGCCAGTGCCTGGAGCAGAGGAATGGCACAGCAGGGCTGGAGGGCAATGGCACAGGCAGTGTGGTGCCGGCAGGGCCACCCAGGGTGGGTGACTTGTCCCCATCAGCCATGTGCCGTCCAATTCAGCCCAAGGGGAGCCGTGCTGGTTGCCATGACAACAGAGACTGGTCATATGGCCTGTTCCACTTTCTATATATAAATCTGTTTCACAGTTTATATGACTCCATGGAAACCAAATGTTGAGCAAGAAAGATTGCATAAAAATGAAAAAAATACAGAATGACTCAAAGTATGAGGGAGAGAGAGGCTGTGGGTAGTGCTGAGGGGTTTGTGAGGGGCCCCGGGCCTTCTCCTGAGCCAGGACACAGGTTGGTGGGGGCATGCCCATGCCCGGCCTTGGAAGGGTCTCTGAGAACTTCTCAGTGCTGGGATCTTTATGCCAGACTTGGGATGGATATGAGTGTTGGTGTTGGCATCCCTGCCACCAAAGGTCTTCGTGCACATCTTTCACTTAGCAAATCCTGTTTGCAGCATCAGCTGAAGTCAAAGACAGACCCTACTGCACCATACAGCACATCCCAGTACTTGAAGGGGCTCCCGGGCAGCTGCAGAGGGACTTTGGACAAGGGCCTGGATTAACAAGGGGTAATGGCTTCAAACTGACAGATATTAATTATTAGAAAGGAACTCTTCCCTATGAGGGTGGTGAGGCCTTGGCACAGGTTACCCAGAGAAGCTGTGGCTGCCCCATCCTTGGAAGTGTCCAAGGCCAGGTTGGACGGGGCTTGGAGCAACCTGGGGTAGTGGAAGGTGTCCCTGCCCATGGGAGGGGGATGGAATGAGGTTGTTTTAAGGTCCTTTCCAACCCAAACCATTCTGTGATTCTATGGTTCTATGTCTGCCTTTTCTACTCCATACCCTGGGACTAACACACACCTTTTCCAGGTTCAGTGTTCATACAAATGGCAGTTAGACAGAAACATAAGCTCAGTAATATCAGTGCAGAGCAAGCCTTTCCCCATAGGACAGAGGCTGTTCTGGGTTAGGTTCATGCTGTGGTCGTTTTTACCTTCTGTGTCCTTGTATTGCTCCTTAGAGGGAGTTTCCCCTGCATATTTTGCCCAGCTTTCTGTCCAAGGTGATCTTCCAGCACTGGGCAGGACACTGCAGGGCAGTTGCTCAGTTGGGCTCTGTGGCCTTTCCTTGTGCTTCTGGGTCTGCAGCAGAAGCAAGTGTGACTGAGCCGGTGTCAGCAGCAGGTGAGTGTGCTGACACTGCACTCCAGTCCTTTCCCACAGCCAGATACTCCTCTTCAGTTGCTCCAAGGCTGCATGCTCTGCTGAAACAGGATCATAAAATCATAGGAGTATTTAAATTGGAAGGACTTTTGGAGGTCTCTGGTCCAACCCCTTATTCAGAGTTAGATCACACTGCTCAGGGCCTGAATATTTGGGTTTGGGATTGTTTTACTTTTCCTTGGGTTGTGTGTTGGAAAGTGACCCTGGGCTGAGCTCTGCTGGAGCACAGTGAAAGCTGACACATCTTCAAGGGAGCTTAGCACAGATGTTTCCTCCCCAGGACCCCTCTTTGAAGGAGAAGGGGGATTTCCTGCAGTTTGAAAATGGGAAGTCATTTTCCTCTGTTGAGCAAGGCAGAACTTGCCTCAGGGAGTCAAGTCAGCCTGCACTGAACTGATGTGTGGAATCCTCTGTTGCCTCACTTTGCTGCATAAAATCTTGTTTGGCTTTTTTCCACCATTGGGAGGGGATCACACTGCCAGGTGGTCTTCCAAAGGAACAGGATGAGTTGGGCTGCTATAAACTTGTTTAAGAAGACCAAGAAAGAGAAGAAAAAAAAACAGTCAGAAAGTCAGAAGAGGAGGAGTGGGAGAGGCACCCCACTGCCTCCCTACTGGCCATTCTGCCCTCTTCTGAGCCAGCCCAGCCAGACAGCAGGTGTCAGGACTCCTACAGGCAGGCCCTGGCTGCTGCTCTTCTTTGCATGGAACATCTGGGATGTCTGATTCAGTTGTCCTTCTCTTCAGATATGCTTCTCGACCATCTGTGTTAGGCAGCCTAGAGATGAAACGCTGTTCCCTGGTCAGGGTTGTGATGCTGTGGGGTGGCTCTCCTGCCCACATGGGTTGTCCTCCTCTTCCTGACATCCTAATCCAGTACCCATGGATGCAAGGGAAGGGGCACAGATAGTGGTCAGATTCATGTGCCCTGCCCTAAGCAGCCCATCCTTCTGCCTCTTGTCAGTGCTGCTGACCTGGACTAGGTGAATTAACCCCACAGATCTGTTCTTATTCCACATGCTTACCTTTGCCACCTCTCTGTTGCATGGTTTCGTGCTGAAGAGCTCCAGTGCCTTTCCGCTTTGAGATGTCTTTTGCATTTGCTGCTCATTTCTGTTTCCTCTCCACTGTGCATTTATCAGAAGAATCCTATGCCTGTGTTTCTGAAGACAGCAAATTAAAAACCATTGTTTGTCATATAGAATGAGGCCTGTTGGGTGGCTGGCTCTTGTCTACCCCTGCATTTACCCCTGATACATGGAATTCTGATTCTAGGAAATCTTGTAGGAGGGAAGTGCTTGTGTTATTGGATTTGAATGTTTTGAGAGACACTTTGATCCCTTTTCCAGGCATCAAACACAGATGCAGGAGGATTTCACTGGGGTTGCATGTCCTCTGCTCTCACGTTGTTCAAGTTTCCTGTTTTCTCAACAGTGTATTGCAGACATCCTTTTTGTGTCCAGATCTGCCTGTCCACCACCATGGCGACAGCAACTGGTGACACTCCCAGAAGTGATAGTGAGGGGAGTGCTCTGAGCATTTCTCAGCTCAAAGGCACTGTGGGAGTTGGAAGGTTTGGAAAGCAGAAGAGATTGCAAGTCCACCCAGCCTGAGCTGGGGCAGGGGTTTCAGGGTCCTGGCTTTTTCTCTTATTGGAGTAGAGAAGAACTTACAGAAAGAGTCACTTAATCTCGATGGAGGAACTAGAAGTGCACAGCTCCCTGGTAAACTCTTCCACTTGATACTTACCCTCATGATCAGCAGATTCTTTTCAGTCCAAACCTGTCTAGTTTCAACTTCCAGTGCCTGTCTGCTGTTCTCTCTTTGCTGGTTCACAATACTCTCTGCTGATAGGGAACCTCTTCTCCATACAGATGTCCTCTGTTGGGATTTACTGTTCTCATAAACTATCCTGGCAATAATTCTCCTAAAATAGGAGCAAGAAATAGAAGTAATACCCCAGTCTTGCTGATCTGTCTAAGGAAGAGATGTCTCTATGCACAGGTCCCTCTAAGCACTTTCTTGTTATATATGGCTGGGCACAAGGTGTACCCTG
Organism: Chiroxiphia lanceolata; assembly: GCF_009829145.1. Classification (NCBI taxonomy): domain Eukaryota; kingdom Metazoa; phylum Chordata; class Aves; order Passeriformes; family Pipridae; genus Chiroxiphia; species Chiroxiphia lanceolata. The sequence goes on along the minus strand of NC_045655.1, from coordinate 289,968 downwards.
GTAGGAACTGGGTTTGGTAGAGCTCTGAAGCCTGTCTGGTGGTGCTGTGCCAGCTGTGGAGCTGTGCAGGATGTGGAGCTGTGCCAGATGTGGAGCTGGGCTCTTGAACACCATCTCCCAGTTACCTCCCCTCCCTGTGCAGTCTCATGGCCCCTGTCCTTGATGTGTCCCAAGCAACAGGATTGCCTGTTATCACATGCCAGTTTAGCCAAAACTTCTCCCATATGGGTGTACAAACATGGTTCCAGTTTAACTGCGCTGATATAAGAAGAAGGAACTGCAGGTAGTCTGGCTGGGATGATTGTATCTACCGAGGAAAACAGAGCAAGAAAGTCTCTCCTTTTCCTCAGATCTCCTCTTTTGGCAGAGAAGGGACAGTGTGCTGCCTCTATGGCCTCTGTGGCACTCTCACGCCTGAAAGGATGCATGCGTGTGCCATAACTATGAGGTACCTAATCTGTGATGCATTATAGAGCCCAGTCCTGCATGCATCTATCCCAAATCCCATCATCCCACATTATCTATCCCCTGGGTTCCTACACAATGAGCGTAGGGCTTATAGTGATATGACAAGGGGGAATGGCTTTAAACTTAGATTTAAATAGGATATTAGGAAGAAATTCTTTACTGTGGGGGTGGTGAGGCACTGGTACAGGTTGCCCAGAGAAGTTGTGGACAAAGCCAGATTGGACATGGCTTGAAGCAACCTGGGATAGTGGAAGGTGTCCTTGCCCATGGCAGAGAGTTGGAACGGGATGATCTTTAAGGTCCCTTCCAACCCAAACCATTCTATGATTCTAAGATTGTCTACAGGCAGGGTGGTGGGAAGACCTGAATGAAGCCAAGTTTTGTTTCTTCTTCAGTTTCTCCCCTATGCCATTTTCAGTTCCTCTTTCCCCCCCAGAGCTGCTATAGGAATCGGAGTTCAACTGTTGTTGGGAGGGGATTGCACTGGGACAAGCTAGGGACTCTAACACAGAAGTGGTCCCAGCATTCAGTGGATCTTCCTCTGCAGTCTCCCTGGGATGATAAAGTCCAATCTAATAGTGAGCTGGTATTTAGGATCACATTCCTTTCTAAATCAAAGAGAAGAGATTCACACATCCATACTCCATGCTGTCTTGATTTCAGCTAAGTTAGTTTTCTTCCTAGTAGCTGGGTTTTGGATTCAGTATGAGAATAATGTTGATAACACACTGATGTTTTAGTTGGTGCTCAGTAGTGATGACTCCTAAGTCAAGGACTTTCCAGTGTCCCATACTGTGCCAGCAAGGAGCTGCACAAGGAGTCAGGAGGGAGCATGGCTGGGACAGCTGACCCAAAATGGCCAAAGGGATATTCCACACCATAGATATTCCACACTGGGCACATCATACCCAGTGTATAAAATGAGGAGCTGAACCCTGCTGGCAGACACGGGTCAGCAAATGGTGAGCAATCGTACCATGCATCACATGTCTTTCTTGGGTTTTGATTCCTCTCTCTTATCTGTCTGTTCTTTGTTATTATCATCATCATTATTATTATTATTATTATTATTATTATGTTTTTCATTATCATCTTTTATTTTAATGATTAAATTGTTCTTATCCCAACCTATGAATTTTACCTTTTTTTTCTGGTTCTCCTCCCTATCCCAGGGATGAGAGGCAGTGAGTGGGTGGCTGCGTGGTGTCGAGTTGCTGGCTGGAGTTAAACCACAGCACGTGCACATACAAGCAAACTATTTCCCCATTGCTTTCAAGATCTTCAGCATTTGGCAGTGCTGATATTTCCCTTATATTCAGTCCTCTTGACCATCATTGATAGAGATCACTGTGCCCATGGCACTTCTTGACTGGTGAATCAGAAGCAAAGGTAAAAGTATTAGTAACTAAAAAATATAGTATTATCAATTGCAAAACATAATGCTTGTGTGCTTTTTGAAGTGATACACATTTTGGCAGGGACTACAGCTAAAACATTGCTCTTTATACTATTTCCATCCAACATTTGTAGCCATGGCACCTGTCTGTGAAAGACCTCTGCTTTTCCTGCAGTCGGTCAGGGAGACATGAAGCAACACTGAAAATGTGACTCAAAGGATGTAGGGGCAATTTAGAGCTTCCCTTAAGCATACTGGTAGTGTCTGTCCTTGCAGGACACTGGTGCTGACCGTGCAAAATGGAAGAATACCATGGGCCCCCTAAAGTGAGCTGAGCCTAGCTGTGACCTCCTGGGCACATGGGATTGCTGTAGGATCACATTAAGAAGTAAGGGTAGTGGGAATGGAGGGACTTCAGTTCCAGAAGGGAAAATATGTGTTAAGTACAGAAATGGTGAGTGTGCAGCAAAAATGTGTGAAATCTAGATCTTCTGAAACAGAACCCAGGGTTGGATTATCCCAAATTCTTCTTTATGAGGCTTTCATGCAGAACAGAGATATTCTGGAATAACTTTGTTATTTTCAAGGCCAGAGATCCATGCAGGGAATATAAGGGACCCAGCCTGCTGCCATATCCTTCAAGAGCCAGTATACTGCTACTGCGGAGTTTACTTTTCTTCAGTGTGCTTTAGCAGACAATAACAGAGGACCATTAACCCTGTGATGGAGAGAGTTCAGGAGTTCAGGATTTGTTCCAGCACTCTGCTATCCAATGGAACATGCTAGGAGAGAGACTAGTTTTGTGGCTCAAAAAGTAGCTTGGGACTACCCTGTTGCCTCTGATATTACTTTCTCTGCATATCTTAGCAGCCTGGAGAAGAGAAGTTTTGGGGTGACCTAATTGTGGCCTTCCAGTAACTGAAGGTAACCTGCAAGAAAGATGGAGACAGACTGTGAATGTAATGCAGTTGCTTCAGACCTGCCCCCCACCATGTCAGAAGGCATTTCCTGGATAGAGACTAGCTTCTGTGGGATAAATATTCAATTTAACATATTTTTCCTTGTTATTTTGCATTTCTTCCTTTGAAGACAATGGAAACAAACAGAGAGACAAAAGAGAGTGCCTCACATGCCTGGTGTGCCACAGGGAATATAGAAAGGTGAACTGGAGCTCCCTGGGTGTGAGCCAGGAGCAGGCTGTTGTCTCCATAGCTGCAGCCCTAAGGGGTTGCAACTGGCAATCTTTGGCCATCCACTTTATCTCCTGGGTGAAGAGACCGGGTTCATGCTTCCTTTGTAGTGAAGCCCTCTTTGCCAGTCTCATATCAAGCAGCTGCTTTAAATCCCAAGCTACCAAGGAACCAGTAGAATTACTTGGAAAAGGGAATAGTCCAAGTGATGCAATGTAGTGCAGACGATTACCTGCACTTCAGCTTCACCTCTTTCTTTTCCTGCACCCTGAAGCTGCACTGAAACTTGAAGCTGAGTTGATGAAGAGATGTACGGCTGAGATGTGGCACCTGAACCCTTGTAGCAGTGTGTGTGTGCCTGGAGAACAGGTGGCAGCCTGGTGCTCATCTCCTGCTGTTCCTAATGATACGGATCACTCTTAGTAATCTGGATCCTAATGATCTTGTATCTGGATGATATGGATCCGGATTACATGTAGATCATTGCTAATTACATGCATTATTAGTATACAATCAGCATCCTGATAAATTTACTTCAGCACTCCTATAGGCTGAATGGCTCTGCAGTCTTGGAACTGTCTGAAGGTGATGGTGCCCCTGTAAAATAAATTGGAAATGCACTTCCATGACCAGTGCTTTGACCCACCAGTATATCCACATGAAGGTAAATGAGGACCAGGTGCCTGCCTCTCTCTCTCAGACACTTGATCATTTTATGCTTTGCGTTTTACTGCTTAATGAGAGCCATTTTCTTGGACAAGTCCAGGTGCTCTTGGGACATCAAATACAGAGGGGTTCATTTTTGTCCCAAAGGGTGGTCTGTGTAGTCAGTGCTTCAAGGGAGTGTTGCTTCATGTTCTGGGTGAAGCTAAGACAGATGAGGGGAGAAATGGACTGAAAGTCTTTGAATGTATTGGAATCTCTAGAATGCCAAACCACATGGTCCCTTTCCAGATGTGTGTCTGGTTAGACTTTACATTATCTTCATATTGACTTAATGGTTGGGTTTTTTCATTTCTCATCAGAAACCCGGAAAGGCAACTCCTCAGCCAGGAGAAGATACCTTGAATGGCCACCTTCCCCCCGGCTGGCAGAGCTACATGTCTCCCCAGGGCCGCAGGTACTATGTGAACACCTTCACAAATGGTAAGTGAGGGTGGGGGTTCAGTAAATGTTTCAGCCTAGCAGGACAAATCTGCTGCAGGAAATCGTCTTTCAAGTTGATTTTGATGACAAAATAGGCCCAGAGCCAAAGGAATTAATATGACCCTGGCACCATGTGAAAGAAAATAATTATAAGATCTAGTCTTACGATCATCTGTCATCTTAATTTTGACCATCAGAAGACATCTGAAGCATTTACAAAAGACAGAGAATGTAAAGTAGAAATACCCCCATCATTAATGTTTTAGAATTTGAAACACCGTTAAGAATATAATTTTTACCACATTCCCTCTTTCCTTTCCCTTTAGCTGGAGATATTTCTGTGTCTGTAGATACATACATGTGAAGTAGTTTGATAGAACTAAAGCACTAGCACCACTGAGGAAAACAGAAATAGTGAACTGGTCAGATTCAGCTTGCCCATGAAGACAAGGGAAGAAAAACACATGTAATGGGACAGCACAGACGGAATCTTCAGTTCTGTACTTGTGTGTTTTATTCACTGTCATGTTGGTAGAGAAGCAGACTTAACTCACGATCTTATCAACTGCTAAAGACCTCTCAAACTTGTACCACCTCTGGCTTACCTAAGACTCTGTGTCTACCTGCTTTTCTCATCATGAGCTCAAAGCAGCATTGCAAAACAGGGACTTGTGACCAGCAAAACCAGGTTTCTTTAGCAAAAAGAATGCCAGAATGACAAGGAAGAAGAGGACAGTGGTTAACAACGGAGTTGCAGCCATCAGAAATGACATTCGCATTACTCTTCCTGACTTACAAGGAGAGCCATGGGCTGTTCCAATGCACCTCATGGTCTGTTCTGGGACTGTGTTTTATTTCAGAAGCCCTTGGCCTGGAACTTGGCCACGTCATTATTTACCAGATTTCAATGCATGAACATCTTGTAGGACCCTCCCTCCAGAAGGCACATTTCAATTTAACCCTGCCTTTGTTTTCAAGCGCAGTCTGCTCTGGCTGATGGGCAGCATCCTCTGCACAGCTGAGGAGATCAGCAGGAGTTAGATACCCCATCCCCACTGCAATTCAGAGGTGGGTGAGGAGGTGATTAAACTCAGTCCTAAGACATCATGGGAATGGACCCTTACTCACTGGGTTGAGGCCAGATAAAAGCAGTGAGAGGCAGAGACTTTTTTATGTGCTAAGAGCTCTTGCCACAGGGACCCTACCCCAGAATGGTGGGTGGCCTGGACTAAGTTTCTCCATAACGTCAGGCAGCTTTTGTACTTTCCTCATAAAAGTTACAAGCAATGTAACAAGGGCCAATAGCCACATTGTGCTTGGGAGCTCCAGGCCAGGAATCAGGAGAGCAATTTTCTCTAGGAAGGGATGATAACCCTGGCACAGGCTGACTAGGGAGGTGGTGGAATCTCCATCTTTGGGAAATCTCAGAAACTGCCTGGACAGAGCTGTGGCTGATCTGTTGTTAGCAGTGAACCTGCTCAGAACAAATAGATGGGCGGAAGACTTCCAGAGATCACTTCCAACCAGTCTTTCTCTGGACAATGCCCAAACCTTTGGTTGTGGTCTCAGCTACTACAATGGAATTGTTGTGCATCAGGAAATATGGTTCTCAGAATAATAGCATGTAAGAGAGGATAGAAGTGGGATTTCTGTATTCTGATCTTTGCTTTAGGGAGCACCTATTCAAATCCTGTTTAGATGAGAATCTCCTCACTAGAGTAATCCTCAGCCCAACTGGCTTTGGAGTTATCCCGTACTCTTGTTTCCTATTCTGGGCATAGGGAATTTCTGAGCCTCCCATACTTCCATGAGGGCTGTAGCATTTCGTGAGACAATAGGAATCTCCTGCAGCATGTACAGGGGCACTCTGACCCCTCCACTACTTCCAGCTTAGTTAGCGTTCCTGGCAAGCTCAGTTGCTCTCAGCCTGTTCAGTTAGAATATGCTGCTGCCTCAAAGTCTTCTAGCTGTGTAGAGACTGCTTTGTGCTAGTTTATCGGCTTGGTGATATCACTTGAGAGTATTTTTGCTCTAGTTGGACTGTATGGCATGATCAGACGGATCTCAAATGCCTATGCTTCCTCAAAGTGGATTATATGCCAAAAAAGTATCACCTGTGGTGTCATCTAGGCTTCAGACAAAGCAGAATGCAACCTTCAGACCTCTCTGCTGAAGTGTATGATGAAGCCTTATCCAGTCCTGCCATGGGCAGCTGTCTGGACACTGTTTTGATTTAATCTGACTAATTGGCTTTGACTTTTGATCCCGCAAAACTTGTAGTTCAGGACTATCTGTAGGCTCATGTTGGTCAAATCTCATGTTGATGCACTTTCTTCCTTGACTGTGCTGCAGAGTTGGACCTACTGAGACATGCAGTCACCTTAAAGTCAAGTTTGGCATGTGAGGCTAACAGTGGGATTGCAGTTTGACACTCAAGATGTATTCTAAGTCAAAGACAATACACTATAAACCTGCAGTCCTCATTTTTCCTGTGGTAGAGCTGCATTGGCATGGGTAATGTTTATTGCCAGTCTCAAAGACTGGACAGCTCTCTGACTGCACCTCTGACGTGTCTGAACTGCTTATTTGTCCTGTCACTGCTGCAGCTGCTGCTGGGAGTACCAAGATAAACAGTGGCAATGTTTATCACAAGGATATGGTGCCAGCAGACATCTCTGTCACAGGGTTTCATGGGCCTCCATCCTGCTTTGCCTCCATAGCACCATTGTTTCAGCAGCAGGAGCCAGGTCTCTTCTCCTTCAAGGTGTAGATGTACTCCTAGGATGCTTTCTCTTTACCATAGCTATCACCAGATGATGAAAGTATGCTGATGCATTTTGGAGAGGTATCACTGTCTAGTGACACTCAGAAGTCAGGTGAAGCCAGTTGGCTAGCCTTCAGTGTGATCCATGCAGTTAAAGGTCTGCTGCTCATCATTACCCACCAACAGCAGTTGATGCAAAACTCTTAGTTTGTAAGGTCACAACCACTTCTCAGATCTCCCAGGAACCAGGCAACTCTTTTACTGAGAGGGTTGATTGAAAAGTGTTTCTAAGGTCACAACCACTTCTCAGATCTCCCAGGAACCAGGCAACTCTGTTACTGAGAGGGTTGATCGAAAAGTGTTTCTAGACCTTCTCCTCCTATCTGAGGAAGAAGTATTTGCATCTCCAAGGGAGTGAAGGCATCCTTATTTTAATGAAGACAAATGACCAGACTGTCTCTTAGATAAGGAATGAATAGTGAGATTCAAAGTGAAAGATTAAATCTGTCTGAAGCCCCTTAAAAGGGTTTGAGAAGTATCCTTCTCCAGCCAAGAAGCTTCCCTGTCGAATATGTGTTCTCATGCAAGGGCTCCCCTTAGCAGGTGCAACAAGGCACAAGGTATGCTCGGAGAAGGAAGCTCTGTGTAACACCCTGCCAGGAGATGATTGCACTTCAGAGCAGTAAGGGAACGAGAAAGAACTTTCTGGTTATTTTCAGTATAAGTTGTTTAATTGTGGTTCTCTTATTTTTTTTTTTTCACTTCTGGCTTCCACAAGCATGTGTATCTGCTTTGCTGAAAATAGATGTTGCGTATAAAGTATTTTATTAGAATTGTACAGTAACATAGCTGCACTGGAAGGTGAGTTCAGGGCAACTTAGATAACAGCAAGGCACTGTTTCATGAAGGTTAGGGTAGATGTTTCAGTGGAGGGACCTCAGACAGTTCACTGTCTGCTCATCCCTACCAGGGCCTTCTGCTGCGTCGAGTAGCAGGAGCAGTGGCTCAGAGGGGTGAACACTTTGACATATTGCAAAACACTGGGACACACTGGGCTGTAAGGGTTTCCAGGGACCCTGTTACACTGCTGTACACTGAAAAATGAGGTTTTCTTCTTCTCCATTTGGAGCCTTCTGTCAAAGAGGACTTTGGTTTTCAGTTCCAAAGTGGAAGGAGGTTCTGACTTCAGAGCAGATTAGGCATGTCCCTGTGCTTGGCTCCCATTGTCAGGATCTAGAAAACTTCCTATTCAGCAAGAAGAGACATGAAACTGTCCTGGAAGGGCCCTGTATCTGTCATCAACCAAAGCTCCTCCCAGGCTCCTCTGAAATGCTCTTCGGAGTTTCCATCCATTTCCAGGTGCAGACTCTGGATGTGGATCAGAATCACTGTGCCAAATCAAGGGTGTCTTCTCCAGGTGCTGAAGTACCAAATTGTCCAAAGAGACTGTACAACTTCAGCTTTTGTTACAGTGGCTTGTACTTTAAGTAGCCTCTTTTTTTAATAAATATGACTGGTTATTCTTCTAGCTTACAGCAAGTCTCTCTAGCTGCTGTGGAGACTGGTTTTATGCATTTTCCCCTTCTTATTTTAAATAACTTAGAATATTCTTCCTATCAAAGCTTTTCTGTATTGTTTTCTCTGTGCTTCTCCTCCCTACTGAGGCTAAGCCAGGCAGTGGAGCTGAAGTAGAGGTAGGAGGCACTCTGCTTCTACTCAAACATGCAGAAATTTGAGAGGAGAAACTAATAATAATTAGAAGCAGCACAGAGCTGTCCAGTGGACTGAGGGGAAGGGAGGGAGGGAGGCGTGAAGGAAGGAAGGAATTCTTCTCCATGACAGAGTATCCAGCAGTGTCCTCAGCTCTCAGCTGGAGCCTCCCCAGAAGTTCCTTCGTGCTCTGCCTTGTGCATGTGCTGTGTGCACCCTGGGGATCCTGTCCAGCTGCTTCCATCCACGGATGCAGCTGCTGAGCCCCCACCAACAGCGTCCTACTGCCCGCTGTTTCTGATCCCACTTTTTCTAGAGTCCAGAGGCATGGCCCCAGTCTGGACCTGCCACTAAATGCAGTTAGTGCAGTAAATGCTGGAGTGTTCCACTCTGGTTTTTCCTTTAGGGCTACTGTTAGACAGCAAATACAGCACTGCATTTTAGGTTGAACAGCACTCTGCAAGGTCTCCTAGAACCCACAGATCCATACTCTTGCTTTCTTTTTATACATGTTCCTTAGGCATTGCTATCATGCATCCTCTCTTTGGTTGTCCCTTCCATCATAGGTCTCTCATGCGTGAGGTGGAAGACAGTCACACAGCAGTTTGGTAAGCATATGTGGAAGCTCCAGGCATTGGGTTCACTGTCTGTTCATGTAAATGTTGTATTTGGACATCCTCAGAGTGGCATGTTCTTCACATGCAGCACTCCAGCTGTCCTGGGTGCCCAACCAGTTGCCTTGCCAGTCAGTGGGAGGCGTATTCCAGTGCAGAGTGAGGGGATTCATCCAGCTCAGGACTGTGGTGGAGCCCTGGGTTGGGTGAGAGCACAGCACAACATCCTTCTGCCCCACTCTGGGGCCTTGCTGGCACCCACTGTCTTTCTAAAGGGGGGATGCTATCAAGAGCAGCCTTTCTTGGCAGGTCCGTGGTAATTTTAGCACTTCCATCATTGAAAAGCAAGGGTGAGAGGAGGTATGGGCCTTCTCATGGGGCAGGACTGTGGCTAAACATTTATCCAGCCTCTGGGCAGGGTCTGTAAGCAGGGCCCTGCATGAAGGAAAGACAATTCATTGATTAGGAAAACAGGTCTTAAAAGCAGCAAAGGCAGTTTGAAAGCTGGCTGGAGGGAAAACAAAAAGGGGACCATAGTTAAATTATAGTAAGCTCTTGCAAAACTGTTTGGCAGATCATTCTCAGAGCATAGTTATCAATGGTCCCTTGTCAAAGGGTAGTTGGTACTGAAGGGAATCCTGCAGTGATCTGCCTGAGAATTCATTCTAGTCAGTATTTCCAGTAATGAATGGCATGTTGACATTGAGAGCACTTACTCAAACAATAACTTTTAGCTGGAGCTGGGAAGAACACGGTGTGCTGCACAGAACAGGCTCAGAATTCACAATCACACTGGAATAGGATGCTGTTCAGTAAAGATGCACTTAAGATCAGAGATTTCATCAGAAATAATTAAGTGACAAAGACAGGCAATGGAACAGTTTACAGACAAAGATGTCAGGGCTCTGGAGGATCTAAAGCTGAGTGCAAGCCAGCAGTGTTGTTCTAGTACAAACCAGCTAGCATTTTCCATTGTATAAATAGGAGTGTTATCTGTGAGGCATGAAGTAAGCCTCCAACTTTACAAGGAAATTATAAAGCCTCAGCTGGAATATTTTATCTTGTTTGGACTGTACACTTCAGGAAAGATATGAGTCAGTTGGATAAAGCCCAGAAGAGAGTAGCAAAAATTATGGGAAATGTGGAATACATAGCCTGTGGGCAAATGCTGAGAGAATGGGGGTGTCTGCCCTGGGAAAGCAAAGATGTGGATGGAGATGTGAAGGTAGGCTTTAAGTGCATAAAATGCCATTAGGGAGAAGACTATGCAATGCCTGTCATCACTAGAAGACGCAGTAACACACTTCAATTGCAACAACTAACCCTTCCAAGCTCTCTGAGGTAGCGGAGTGTGGGAGTAGGGAGTTGCCTGGGAGTCTGTATCACTGGAGGTCTCTAAGAGCAGGTTACGCAAAACCATGAAAATTCATGTTTGCCTTGCTCTGGGGCACACAGCAGGGACAGAATGGCTTCCTGAAATCCCTGTCGAGCCTGTTTTTTCAGTCTGTAAAGCCTAAACTATATGAAAAATATTTATCAATGTAGAGAATGACAAATGTCTGGGACTCACATGGGAGTTGTTCTTTATTTGCTATCTTTATATTTCCCCAATTTTTACATTCAACACATCTAACTAGGCTCTTGTCACTCGTCTGTTGGTTTGCTTTTTCTGGTTGTCTAAGTCGAAAAATCTTAATGAGTTCAGAGGAACATTTAGTTTGCTTCTTTTCGTGTGCAGCTCTGTTGAATATTCCCACTATGTTTTGGGACAGGTCCTGCTCCTCCCTGGACAGTCCTGCCCTCGAGCTTTCCAAGGAGAGGCAGGATCAGCCAGGAATGCAGCAGCAGACAGACTCCACACCACGCAGTCCCAACAGCTGGGATGGGAGTGTGGCTGGGAGCAGGGAGGGGACACAGTCTTCGAAGAAGGTCAGCAAGTAAAAGCTGTACAAGTTTTCGTGGAGCTCTGAGCTGCTCCCCAGCAGCTCAGTGTGTAGTTCTGCTCCCTCCTCCTATAGACAAGAGGTGTTGGGGGACCTGTCTGTCCAACAACTCACCTTTTGGACCATGCCTGGTGCTGCATCTTCTCTACCTCACCATTTCCTTTCTTCCTCACGCAGTGCAGAATCCTTTTTTTTTGAATGAAATAGGTTTTGGTTTTTTTCTCTTTGTGCTTGAGCTATTCATAAATCTGAACTCAAGTATGTGCTCCCTTTCCTAGGGAGGGAAATGGGATTTTAGGACCAAGTAACATTTTGATTCTTCTGAGCCTTCAAAATACAACAGAACCCTCCCTTCTTGTGAGGCATTGCTACTATTGTCAGCTGTTTCCAGCAGTTAGTGTCTTTCCACATTATGATTATCTGCCTGTGTTATCCATACATCTTACCTGACCATAATAATATTTCCACCGTGTGAGTTGTTGTGTGGTCTAATTTTCATTGTCTTTACATGGAAAACATAAGGAATTGGTTTTTAACAAGAAAGAAAAAGAATTTATGAGACAGTGTTCTTATGTGGGAAAAAGACTAATGAAAGAATTGGGGTGACTGTGAAACAAACAGATTTCCATAGGTAAATAAACCAGATGACAAACAGCACTCTCCTATCTATCTCCATTTGGTGGTCCCACCAGTTAAGCACTCCACATTTATTATCCTTTGAAACAGGTTCAATCCTGAAACCATTGTGAAGGCCTCTGACCTGTATACGATCTGCACAATGAAGCCCAAGACAATTTCAATATACTTTAGGTTTTCTCAGTATGACCTTGCTGAGGAAGTTTGAGTCTGCACCAGTTACATTATAGCTGAATGCCTGGCATCTGTCTTGTGCAACATCTAGAGACATCCCAGCTTGTCATGTCAAAACATAGGAAAGAGGAGTGAGATGGCAAGCCACTCTCAAATGTCTGGCAGATCCTTCCCTGTAGCACTTATGGTCTTCATTGTGCATCATTACTTCTGCAAGGAGCGTTGTGCCATCTAGAAGAAGAGTTGGGATCCCTCTACCAGGATTTGGAGGGTTAAGTGCCTGTTTGCACTCTCTTTTGAGAACTGGCACTACATCAAGCAAGGATAATGAGCTGTCGGGCTTCTACCACCAGAGTCCAGAGCACTGACTAGCCTCTTGGATACTCACTGCCCTTAGATAGGTTCCACCGTCTCTGTTGCTGTCTGAGCAGGGTGGAGTTTGATTCGCCTGACAAGGTACCAACTGCAGGGTAGACAACTCCATTTGAACAGGATCTTCCAGTCTCACCATTTATCCATGAAAAGAAACAGTTAGCTTTACCTCTCAATTGTTTTCCTGATGTAGGTGTCTACTATAGCTAACGTGAACTTTGCCCTGTAAGTGCCAATCTCTCTTCATTGACTTTAGGGAGAGCCTCAGTGACAATACCTACTCCCCAGACAGGTAAAGCTGGCTCTGGCATGAACCTCACCAAAGACCTGAGCTCACAGCCGAGAACTGAAGGAGAACTTAAGAAATTTCCTCAGTTTCACTGTATGGGATTATTCCCCCTTACTGCTCCAGAGAAGTAAGCTGTGATGGTGTCAGCAGGCACAGAGAGGGCTGAGCAAACAGCCTCTTTGTGTCAGATCATATGGTGAACACACCTCCCTTGACATTCAAAATATCCGCCCTGGCTTTCTTTCCCATCAGTGTGTAGGATGAATAGGACACCTGTAAAATACCACACCTCATTTCTACACTTCCAGTTGTATGTTCATGCATCCACACATCTGCACATGTACTCCTACTTCAGAAGAGGGGCATCTCTTTGGGGGAGGTTCAGTGTCTGGAAAGCTGCAGTGTTCCTGGGGGGCTCCTGAATAGCAGGAGCTGAAAGGCCAGGCCAACAGTTCTGCAAATCACAGTCATAGAATTGCAGGATGGTTTCAGTTGGAAGGGACCATAAAGAACATCTCATTCCAATCCCCTGTCATGGGCAGGGACAACTTCCAGTAGACCAGATTGCTCCAAGCCCTGTCCAGCCTGGCCTCGAACCCTTCCAAGGATGGGACAGCCACAGCTTCTTTGGGCAACCTGTGCCAGGGCCTCACCACCCTCACAGGCAAAAGTTTCTGTTTTACACAGTAAAGACCAAGGCAAAAGTATTTATCCAGAAGCAGGAAGTCTTGACAGGTGAAGGAAATACAAGAAATTTGACCTGCTGGCATCGTAATGATTGAGGAAAGAAGTATGTGTTTAGATACCTGCATTGCATAAGTCCTAATAATAACCCAGGAGCCCCCATGGAGCCTGGAGGGAGGCAATGGAAAGGAGAGGCAGGCTCTGCCAGTACAGCCTCGGGGATGTCCCAGGGAGGAGACCACCTTCCCCACAGCACATTTGGCCTCATTCAAGGTAGCCACAGCATATGGCTTAGAGCTGGCCAGAGCTGCAGCTCATTGTTACAAAGCTGTCAGCCCTACCGAAAACTTCTCTACGTGATAGAAACTACTAGGTCTGAGCTATGCCAAAATGCAAAAATGCATTTTGTGTGCAGTTTGTTTGAGCAGAGAGCAGAGAGAGGGGGGTGATACTTTTCTGCTCCTATAGCAATGAATGGGAGACCGGTAGTTACTCTGAGGAGGGAACAATGCTACTCTGCCTTAGCTATTTTACCCATCAAGTTTTAGATGTTAAAATCTCCTCCTAGCCAGTGTTTGGCTCTCTCCAAGCCCATGCTTCCCTTCTTTCTCCAGTCGCAGCATCACCCACATGCACATAGCACCTTGCACTACCATAAGCCCTCTAGGACGTGTGCTCAGTCCATGTCTTCCCACATCCACTGCATAGCCAAGGGAAGAGGAATTGGTTGTTTGAAGTGTGTAAGCAGCTTGACCCCCTTGTCCCCATCTCCTGAAGCTCCCACTGTCCTGCAGAGGAATCCGGGGCTGTAGCCATGGTGCTGGTGACTCTGGGTGAGAGGAGCATGGTGTGCAGCCCACCCTTCCCTGGCTGACTCCTTCCCGTGGCCAAGAGAGGTTTTTAGGGATGGCTGCTCCTGCTTCCCAAGGTTGGGGGAGCATGTTGGCAGCTGGACGTGATGGCAGCTGATGGGGCTGAGGGAGAAGGGGGTTTGTACATCCTGACGGGGGTGGGGTTAGGGGTCCTGTTTGCAGGCAAGGGGAAGAAAAGCACAGATAGATTGGAGAGAATGTAAGTCACCCTTATGCACAGCTCCCATGCTTCCTTTGAACCAGCCTGGCTGCTCATTTAATTCCCCTATTTGCCTCAGGAAAAATATGAACACAGGCTATTTGTTATTCCTCCCTCACCAGAACTTTGCTGCCCTTTGTGTTGGCTTTACCCCAGGAGACAGTGGTGGGCTTCATCCCTTGAGGCCAGCTGCCCACCACCCTCTCCTTGGGCTTTCAGATCAGGCCTGATGTTGACCTGTTTGAACAATTGTGAGATAAGGCCTCCAGAAGCTGCCGGTTTTCTTGTGACCTTAATATTTCAGGTGAGCTGTCTTGAGTCCTTGATAAATGTCCCAGTGCTTTCTGCACACTCCTCCATCTCCGCCTGTGACTCTGGTGAGGTGATGTTGTGTGTGATCTTCCTAAAGAAAAGCCAACTGGTGTTTATGTGAAGTGCTGTGGGCCCCTCAGGGCCTGTGTCCCTGTCACCATCCAGCTGAGATTGCCTGTGTCTGGCTGTGCAAAGGGGTGTCCCTGTCCATCCCCTTCCAAGACAGGTACCATTGCAGCAAGTCAGCGAGAAGCTTTGTTGTTCTGCTGGAATTTCAAGAAATAAACGTCCTCAGGCTGCTCTGTGTTGCAAAATCACTATGTGGGAAGTTTTCAAAACCTTTCGTGTAGTGAGCTGATGGGAAGATTGTGAACAGGAAGAAATCCTATCTGGGAGAGAGGGCAGACAGAGAGAGTGGACATCTGCATTCAACTCTGAGCACATCTGGACAATCTGTGGGTCTTCTGGAGGTAGGTGCTGGTAAGGTGAAATCATTTCTGCCCTGGAAATCTCTTACCTGCCAGTTCCTGTGAAATAACTATGTTTATTTGCCTGCTGCTGTTTTGGGGGTTTGGCAGTGGGCTTCTAACCCACAGCAAGGAAAATAGCACTGCTCTCCCCTGCCTGCATTTCCTTACAGGGCTTCATATTTGGTTCAGGTAGTGTCAGAACTGCTGGCAACTTCCTGCAGAGCCTCTCCCCTTTCCCAGGGTTACACTGACATCATCTGAAACATATTTCAGAAGTAACTCCCTAGTATGACATTTTCTTATTGACAATAGTTGTAGTTCTTTGTAGTGACTGAAACTGAGAGGAGACATGAATGCATGGGCATAAGTGATGGGGAAGGACATAAAGACCTGGGGTAGGACAAGTAGAGGGGCAGAGAAGGTGGGAAGCAGGCAAGGTGGAAAGGTGAAGATGCTCTCCAGTCTCTGAAAGGTGTAAAGAATTGTGTGCTTCACATAGCCTCTTAAAACCATCTGAGCATGGACAATACTTACCCATCTTTAAGAAAGCTGGGATGAGCAATCTCCTCTGCTTTGACACCCCGTTAATCAGATATGAGACTGTTGTAACACTGAAGGGAGCAGACAGAGCAGATGATACCGCACATAACCTGGATTGTAAGAGAACAAGAAAAAGCTTCAAGCCTGCTTGGCAGGGGTGCCCTTTGTATGTTTTCTGAAAGGGGAACCCTAGGATCCCACTGCCTTGCTGAGTTCAAAGCACCACCTGCCCAGAATGCACAGCTACTATGTGGTTAACAAGTTGCTCAGTGTCTGTGGGAGGGGTTTACAATTGTGTGTGGGTGGTAGATTCATCAGGAAAATATTTGATTATGCTGAAGAAATTCTGTGATGGGCTGCAGCTGTGATACCTCTTGTATTAGTCAAACAATAGCACTCCAGCTACCTTGTCTGTCACATTAAAGATGACTTATGTACTTATGACACTAGTGTGTGTGTGGCTTGCTGCCACCTTGCTTTCACAGCTGAGGTTAACCTTACATGATGTGTTCTTATTTCCAGCCTTTTCTTGTCTGTGGTGTTAGGTCCTTCCCATTTACTAAACAGTTTTCTGTCTCCTGTAAAGCAGGAATTCTGCTTTCACATTGCCTTGATTCTAATTAAGGTCCATATATTCTTATAATGACAAATATCACTAGTAAAATGCCACCTGCAACAGTAAGTTCTGGCGCAGTCCTGAAATGTGTAGCTAAAAGTGGTCATTTCCTTGAAAAGAATCTTAAGTCCAGCACTTCAGAGTTTTAGGAAAATTTTCGTGATCTGCCTGAAAATATGTATTACATAGTATCCTCCTGGTATCACCAGTCAGTTTTTCTGTTTCTGCACTCCTGGGTGCCCTTTCCATCATATCCTAATTTACCCTTCACCTTTCTTCACTGAAGTTCCTAACATCCTATGGCTGGTGAGCATCTGGGTTAGCATCGTCATAGAATCACAGAATGGTGTGGGTTTGAAGGGACCTTAAAGGGATCTCGTTCCAAATCCCCTGCCATGGCCAGGGATGCCACCCACTACACCAGCTTGCTTAGGACCACATCCAGCCTGGCCTTAAACACTTCCAGGGATGTTCTTTCCATTCAGCATGGTGCTGTCTTTGTCTTGCAAGTAAATTTCCCAAACCAGTATCTGCTAAAACATCCTGGTCTGAGTGGTTAAGCCCTAACATGTCGAAGGCCCACTGGAATCCACAGCTGGAAACTCCACCAATCTTCATCCTTCTTCTTCCTTGTCCATGGCTGCTGTCATGAGCAGTGCCTGGCACTGCTTGGGCAGGTAACAGTGGTTGTGGTCAGCTTGTATGTGATGCTGTTGCCATTAGGACCCTCACTGGGTCAGAGAATACCCATGGAGACTCAGAGGGACTTCTGCATGTTTTGAGGTTCTCCATTAGAGGCCAAGGGCCCTCCTGATTCAGGACAGCAGCTCCTTCGTCCTTGTGCTCCCACATTTTGGTCCAGTGAGCCTTGCAGTAGTGAATCCCGTATAGGTCACCTACAGCTGTATCATCTCAAAAGGCCCAAACAACCAGCTCATGCATGAGCCTCTGAACTGCAACACAGTCATCTTCACAGTGGCCTCACACACATGGGCCTCCCAGGACCCTGGCCTTTACCTCCATCCTTATACCTAATGAAAAGAGACAAGAAAAGTGGGCAGAAGTGACAGAGGCAAATCTCTCTGCACCTGCATTGAACATGAGAGTCAAGCTCACAAGTGCTGAAAGCAGAGTACCTTGTACTGCATGAACTAGTTCAGCAGGAGTTGCGGTGTCAGAACTGAAATGCAGCTCCATCCCACAGGCAGTTCAGTAAAAAAGAGACTGAGGCTGCCATACAGCTTTTAACCTCCTGTCTCCTGACACCATGGGGACAGGCACCATCCAAGAGTTCTTGAATTCTTCTGTCTGTGTGTTGAACATAGAGGTGCTTGTTGCATGGGAAAAGCTGCTGGCAAGAGCCCTCACTTGATCTTTCAAAATGATTAGTGGGACCTGTGCCATGCCCTTCTTTTTGCAAACACCATGTGACAAAAGCAAGGCTTTCATTGCAGGCTTCGCAGAGATAATAATGCTATTTCCAGCACTTTGTGAGACACACTTTATTCTTCTAGGTTTTAGGCCACTTTACCAGGACAGGTTATTATATCACCTTTTAGCTAGGGCATCCTGTAGCAGAGGGAAACCATCACTAGAAGTTTTATCTATATGAGACAAAACATGTAATAAAAATGCTTGACATCTCTTTTGTGTCTCCATAGATTACTTACTCTGAGCTGCAGTTCATAAGTTTAGTTGGAGTAGGGGTTGACTGTAGCTGGTGAGGCATGAAAAAAACCCATCAGCACACAGACCAAATCCTTCCAAGCTTCTTAACTAACTCAGAGAGATAGAAAATATTAGACAGAGAGTAGGCTGTGGTTGTATTCCTTCCATCCACTGATCTCCCACATCAGGTCCAGCAAGTAATCCAAAAGAGTCAAGAATTGTCTGCAAGTGGTGAACTTCCTCACTGCTTTTCAGCACTACGGCACGGGTTTTCTTCACAGAGAGAGTCCCTGTAAGGCATCTGCCTTTGCTGAGCCCCGGGCTGACACCTGCACCCCAGCTCTCAGGTGTGCTGGGCAGGAGCTCCAGGAACTTGCCAGTCTAGCCAAATTATTGGGTCATCTCTCTCGATGAAATAGCTTTCAGTTCACTTTGAGGTCACTTTCTAACCAAGCAAAGATAAAATTTCTTGTTTATTCTCTGAAAATAAAGAGCTCAAGATTTGGTTGGTAAAGGTCGGAATTAGTTACAAAATGACCAACTGTAATTAATAGCCTTTGTGCCATCCTTAGCTAGAAGTGTTCCAGGCTGTGCTTGGGCTGTCAGGATGGATGTACTTCCTCTGGAGAACTGACCACTCTCTTACCATTCACCCAATTGCCTTCCCCATTCACAACAGCACCAGTGAAAATGCAAATATCACTGAGTGATCACAGAGCAGAAAATTCTCCTACTTAGTCTGTCATCTTCCTCCAATCCCCCAGTGAAAAGCAGCATTATGAAAATTGTTTTCATATTCTTGATTGAGGTCTAGCTTGCAGTGGTGCAGTAGGGAGGTTTCCTTTGCACCTGGTGCTTCTCATTTTAATCCTTTTTATGTGATTACAATGCTTAAATATTATGTGTCTTAGGAAAGAATAGTTGAGCTTGCAACATTATAATGTCCCAGTGCTCTCAGCTGTGGCATTGCATAGAAGCTGTGAGACAAAAATGTACTCCCACATTTTGGTTCAGTGAGCCCTGCGGAACTGAATCCCATATGGTATATTATAGGGTCTGCAGGAGGTCAGGTCTGGTCTGAGTCAGTTCTGTGAACTGATGCAGAGGTGAGGCCTCCTCATTCCAAGAAACAAAATCTCCTTGTGCTACTCATATCTGGAACAGGAGGAAACCATTTTCATTGTACTCTCCTCTGCTTCAAAAGTTTTGTATGGTTCACACCAGTCTCAGGGCACTGCAAGCGATGTTCCCTCCTTACATGTCCAAACCCCCGCGCTCCACTGGCCATTCCTTTGGGCTGTTTTCTCCCACACACAATATCAAGAGATGAAGTGTCACGAAACCCCAGTTTATCACAAATGTCAGGAAGATCTTAGCCAGAAAGGGGATATGAGGTGCAGGACCCCTGACAGGTCTCTGCTCCTGGCTGGTGAGGTGAGGTTGGGAGTGTCATGGCTCTAGGCAGATGGGAGGTTTGGGCTGGGAGTGTGGTACTGTGCTGTTAAAGGAAAGCTTTCCAAAGCAGGGCTAGTTGCCCTCCCCTCTGACTCAAAAGGCCAACCAATCAGGCAGGCCCCAGACCTTACTGAGAGCCTATGGAGATGCAGTAGAGAAGCAGAGGAGGGCTATGGAAGGTTTGCAAATTGCACATGCAGGTGTTTCCTCTCTGCCATTGGCAAGAGCAAAGTGAATCCAAAAGAGATGACGTAAGGCTGTGGGGACTTGTTCTACCCTTCTGCAAACGTGACTTCTTGTTCTTCTTGTTTTCAGGAACAGTTTGGGAGAAGTTTGCAGGGTTTCTTCTTGTGGCATGGATGAGGGACATGTTCTGTTGCTGTTATTCATCCTTGTCTGTGCATGTTCATCCTTGGCCTGTGCAGCCTGCATAGCTTCGGGTTATTCAGGGCAGAAACTGGGTTTGGAGCTGCTCAGCATCACAAATTTATTGCTCTTAAAGCCAAAACAAGCTCCAAACCTATTTACAAAGACATGAGTTAGCACCAGTAGTTGGGAGACACATGGCAGCTGCTACAGATCCTTAAGACCAGAAAAGGTCTGCACAGTAAGGAGACCCAGAGGTCCTCTGGCTTGATCTGCCCCATTCTTGTAGTTTAGACAATGAAACTGTGGAGCATTCAGCTCCTAAAATAGAACTACACATGACACTATGGAAGAGGTACTAAATCCATTCCTGAAAGCAATATAAGCACACTTGTGAGGGATTGTGCTTTATGTTCTACATAAAGCCTTGATGTTTGGCTGATGTTGTATGTTCAGACTGGAAAGCAGCTGCTTTGACCTCAGTCCTACTGAATTCATGGAAAGAGGACAAAAAATTTCTTCTTCATATGCCGCACTTTGATCCCAAAAATCGTCTGGCTCAAGACCTCCTCACGAACTGTGTTTTTTGACTAACATGACATCCCAAAATGTGTGGCTCTCTGAAGACCTGACACATCATGTCATTTCTCATTGTGCCAAAGAGATGCAAAGTGAACTTTCTTCCCCCAAACACCAGAGGTTTTCACTTTCCTTTGGTAGGAAATGTTTAACCACATCTGTGAAAACCCTCTCTGGTTCCATTGGCAAGTATAGCTTGGATCATGTAACCATTTTAACTCTTACTACGTCATTTCAGTTTGCACAAGTGGTTTTCTTCTGCCTTGCTGTTCAGTACCTAATTCCATGTGGTTTGGTTTGGAAGGTTCCATTGGCAAGTATAGCTTGGATCATGTAACCATTTTAACTCTTACTACGTCATTTCAGTTTGCACAAGTGGTTTTCTTCTGCCTTGCTGTTCAGTACCTAATTCCATATGGTTTGGTTTGGAAGGCACCTTGTACCAGCCTCTGCAGGGGATAGCTGCAGGTGTCCCATGGGCAGGGTCACCTTGCACTTAGACCAGATGGTTCCAAGCCCTAGCCTTGAATATCTCCCAGGGCTGTAGGACTTCTTTTTGTTGACAAACCTCCTTCCCAGTCCAGAGGGTGACAAAGAAGCTACTAGTCATTCCTTCCCCTCACCAACTAAATTAACTAATTAACATGTAGCTCATTAGAGAGGACAGAACTTGTTGGTGTTGGTCTGCCAGCGCTAAATTGCGCTCTTAGAGTACAAGGCTTTAGCTTGACTCCAGCATGCTCTCTGGAAAATTGGGAGGGATATAAAATTCTAGGCCAATATTGAATCTATTCCTAATAGCTGTGATCGTTGTTTTACCACAGGGTTACAAGTAGTCTTCAGATTTTCCAAGCACTGGGATCAAAGGCTCCAAGATGAGTCTCTGCCTTGGTTGTGTCAGACAGTGCAGTGCATTATCTCTCAACAAGCCTTTCCTGTGTTGCTGTGGAAGAAAGTCATCCCCCCACTCACTTCTAATCCCCACTCTCACTTCTAGTCGTGACTAAGCTGCAAAGAAATTTGTTATGCTGCAGTTCTACCTTGGTAAATTTAGCTGCTTCCAGTAGATGGCATTCCAGCAGTGCAGTCCTGATCTAGATTAGTTCCTATCCCTGCTTGGGCTGCTGAAATAATCCCTGTTACTCTGTGCGCAGAAGTGGACTTTTTTTTTCTCCTAGCACCCAAAATAAATGGAGTTAAAATGCTCTCGCTCTTTTCATTTCCTACCCAATAAAAGATGTTATTTCTATTTTATGCATTTTATAGCACTTCCTTGTTTAATTTTGATGTACTTAACTCCACGATCACTTTATTTTGGAAAATTTCTCAAGACGCTGAATTCACAAATCTGCCAACCACTGGGCACTGCTCAGTGTGAAATTTCTGCCCTCAAGTTATGTATCTGGGCTTTCTGTGTGGCAGAGGGGAAGAGTGAGGCACTGCACAGTAGCTCCACAGCAGCGAGCAGGCAACACAGAGACCAGTTACAAGAAGCAGCTGGTAATTTTAACTGATTAATTACATTTCAAATATATTTGGTAGGTTTTTAGGTGCATTCATCTGTATGGTCACAAAAATACTGTAGGCAGATACGCTTCCATAAAAACCCCAAGCCAAATATGAAAGTAACTTTCTTTACTGCTAATGTCAAAGTTAGTGCTGACAAAAACACATTACTTTACTGACTGCACTGGGGCACAGCATCAGTGGGCATCACAGCCCTTCCCCACAGATCTCCAGAAACCAGTCTTTGAAACAGTTGTCTTCAAGTCAACTCATTTATTGTTATTACTCATTAATCAGCAATTTACATTAGAAAAAAATTTACGAGAAACATGGGTAGCGTACTGCATTGTTTATCTTTGCATTACAATAAAAGTAAATTGGAATTTGTCATTATTTAACCATGCACTTGTGGATTTTAAGGCAAGACAAGCTGACTCATAAAAGACAATTCTTAGCATTTGATTTTGCTTCTGTTTAGTTAAAACACATTCCAATTCTTCCTCATTGACCTAGCATGGAATTTATTTACTTACTACCCAATTCACAAAACCAGACTAAAATTTAAATATTCCCTCGTGATTCATTAAAGCTTCTAGTTCACCAGGTTCTAGTTCACTTGCAGGGGAAAAAAAAGCTCAAGGTATTTTTCTTTGCAAGCTGTGGCTCTGTGTGTGTGCTGTGACCTGGGCAGGGGGTGAGGGGAGGGCTGGGCATGTATCCCAGGGGCATCATGGACGGGAGGGGAAGGCACCTGCTTCCATTTGGGATCCGTATCCTGACTCCTTTCCTGAAATAAGGAACCTAATGCAACCCTTGAGGACATCTCTATGTATGTATATACATTCATACGTGTACATATATAGATGTATATAAGCATATATATACATATATGTATATACATATGTGCATGAATGTATATGTAAAAATAGGCCTTTTATGGTTCTTGAAGCATGTTAGCATCCTTTTTGGAGCCCAAATAAGCACTGACCCAGGACAGGAGGCCTTATATACCTTGAGGGAGGGTCTGACTGCCAGTCCTAAACTGTTACCACCAAAAGCTCTCTCAGCCTCCCCTGCTCCATCACCACTTGACCACGGCCATCCAGAATACTGACAGAGATGCAAGATTTCAGGCTTTGGCAGGGTTATATGGTTGTTGGTTCAGATTTGGGGAATCAAATGTTTCAAATGAAGTGGCCAAAGTAGTCCTTGGACTTGATTACAATGACTTGCTTATTTTCTTATTTGATACCATCTGGCAGTCAGTATTGTGTAGTTGATTTGGAACTGATATGTTAATTCAAAAGGAATGGTGGCTTGGGCTTTCTAGCTGGACTTCTACAGAAGTTGCTGCTCTCACTCCACCGTCTGCTGTTCAGAACTTTTACAAAGATTTGCAATTAAATCTTCTGTCTTTAGCATGTGGTCAAAAATAACCTTCCATTCAGTGAGCAAACGAACAGAACGGTTAAACTACAGAGGCAACTGAGGGAGGGAAGCAGCAGCAGTCTTTGGAGTGTCACTGGTGTGACAGACATTTGCATATCCCAGTTGCTACATGACCTGTGTGGTAAAAAGGAAATTTGCCAGGGAAATAGCTTTTTTGGGGGAAAAGCATCTCGGCATGTGTATATGTCACTGAAACCACATCTGTGAGTCACTCACAGCTGCCTTTCATGTGGAGAGCGGGCAGAGGCAGTGGCACTACTTGGTCCCTGTGCCCAGGCTGAGGACCAGGCTGGCTGTGCTGCAGCTGCTGCAGCCACACATCACGATGCTGCTGTGGGCTCCAGGTAGGGCCCACTCTGGGCTGGATTTAATGCCACCTGGAAAGGCTGTCAATGCAGTGATGCCCTGGGCATTCCTGCACTGGAAGAACCAGTGATACAGCTTCCAATCTGCTCTGTCTCCACCCATCCCAGCTGGCAGCTACAGCAGGAAGAGATGAGAGGAGATAGGAAGTGCAGGGAGGTGCAGGCATCTTCCTCACAGGATGAGAGCCTGGTTCAGAGGACACTAAGGGTCAGACTCACAGGTATGTATGTAATTGTCATAATTCTGGTATGTGTGCAAGGCCTCCATCACCCTTACGCTGATGTTTTCCTTCAACAGAAACAACCTGGGAGCGGCCAAGCAGTGTGCCTGGGACTCCAAAGAGCCCTGTGTCACAGAAGAGTTCTGCAGGTAGTGTTTGATTCTGTGCTTGACCACTATGCAATATGTGAATCTGCTTCTCTGCTACTCAGCAAAGCAAAAGAAAATGCTGTGATACAGTGGGATGTAGACTTGATGTACATATAGAATCATTGACTGGTTTGGGTTGAAAGAGACCTTAAAGACCATCTTGTTGTACCCCTCTGCCATGGGCAGGGACACCTATCACTAGAGCAGTTCCTCCGAGTCCCATACAACCTGGCCTTGGACACTTCCAGGGATGGGGCAGCCTCAGTGTCTAGGCAACCTGTGCCAGGGCCTCACCACCCTCACAGCCAAGAATTTTTTCCCAATATCTGATCTAAATCTACCCTCCTTCAGCTTAAAGCCATTCTCCCTTGTCCTATCACTGCAGGCCCTTGTCCAAAGTCCCTCTCCAGCTCTCTTATAGCCTCTTTCTGTATTGGAAGGGGCTCTACGTTCTCCCTGGACCCTTCTCTTCACCAGGCTACATGGTCATGAGAGTGTAGCAGAGCAAACATGGTGGGGCTTTCCCTTCTGATGTGTCTTCTTGACTGCTGTTTCCCTGCCAGTCCATCTTCTGGCTGGGTGTCTGAAGTGTCTGCTCAAGAGCTGAGGTGGCTCCCCCTCAGAACACAGAGGCAAAAGGTAGCCCAACAAGCCCTTTCCCAGTCCTGCTTTCTGATGGGGCAGGGAAATTAAATAGCAGCAGAGGCACGTGGGCTGGCTGATGCTCTTCCATGCACAGGGAAGTGTTTTAGCATGTGATAGCAACAGGGCTGACCACATCACCTCTGTTCTGACTTGAGATTGCAGGAAATCAAGTAACAGAATCAGGTGCATAACTGTACTGAAAAGCTCTGGGTACTGCAGAATGACAGAGCAAAGCAAAAGTTACTCTAGAATAAAAAGTATTATATGTAAAGGCCATTGCTGCCAGCTGACTGTAAATAATGCAGGCGAGATGATGTTTTCCATAGAAATTTTCAAACCGATGTCCCTCTTTATCAGCAGATCTGAGTGGAAAGTCTGCTTGAAAATTGTGCAGTTTGCTGTGAACAAAGGATTTGTAATGTAGTTGAGTATCTTGTTTTAACGGTACTTTGAGCATTATTCTTTGCTCAAGTATATTAAAAAAGAAATGGCAACCTACAGCTGCATACATGAAACATAAACATCTTACAAGGCTTGCCTTCTTGATGTGAAAACCCAAATCCATTAAACTAGTGCCTTTTATGGATGCTAAGTGCCCACCAAACTACTCTGTCACTCTCCTCCTCAGCTGAATGGGGGAGAAAACTATGAGAAAAGGCTTGTCAATCAGGATAAGGCCAGGGAGAGATCACTCACTGATCACTGTCACGGGCAAAACAGATTCCACTCAGGAAAATATTTTATTTGTTACCAATCAAATCAGAGTAGGGTAATGAGAAATAAAACTAAATCTTAAAACACCTCACTCACACCCCTCCCTGCTTCCTGGGCTCAACCTCACTCCTGAATTCTCTCCTTTCTCCCCTCTCAGTGGTGCAGGGGGTTGGGGAATGGAGGATGTGTTCATCACACATTTTCTCTGCTGCTCCTTCATCCTCAGGGGGAGGAGGACTCACACTCTTCCCTGCTCCAACATGGGGTCCCTCCCACAGAAGACAGTCTTCCACAAACTTCTCCAAAGTGAGAGGCCGCAGTTCTTCACAGACTGGTCCCCACAGTGTGCAGTCCCCCAGCAACAGGCTGCTCCAGCATAGGTCCTTCCCATGGGGTCAGTCCTTCAGGAACAAGTTGCTCCAGCATTGGTCTCCCATGGGTCACAAGTCCTGCCAGCAAACCATCTCCAGTGTGGACTCCTGTCTCCATGGGTCCTCAACTCCTCAGAGACACCGTCCCTGTAGCATGCCCCCTAGCAAAACATGGCTGCACAAAACCAGCGCAACATATCCCATTTGTTCAAACACATCATTTTACCAAACAGTGCTATGGGAACTGGTTTGAGTCTGGAGGTGTCTTCTTCTTGGCTTTTTCCAGCTCAGTAACTCCTGTCAAAACTTCTGATAAGAGCCCACTGCAGGGTCCTGAGCGCAGAGTGGGCCCATGGGCAACTGCCTGTTTTGTCCTTCTGCAGAGTCTGATTCTGGGGTCTGTCTGGCTCACATTGCCAGCCTGTTGGGATGGGGGGAAGCATCCGTAGTTTCTTAGGCTGGAGGCAGTGAACACTGTTGAATCAGAAAAAGCACTGTGATCTAGATCTGCATATTCAGTTATGAGATTAGTTTTTAAAATGTGCAATTTTTTATTTGCTACCAGCAGCAATCCTGATGACTCTCCATCTGTTCTTACAGTGAATGGCTACTACATTTCTGGGACTCCGGTACACCAGCTTGACTCTGGTCATATGAGCCTCCGAAAAGCCAGTGGGGATCCCCAGGTAAGTTTTTGGGAAAAAGCCAAACAACAGTATCCAAGAATAAATGGGTCTTCACTTAAATAGTTTAGGAATCCACCCAGAGCAGGTGGTCAAGAGCCATCTTCTTTTAGAACCTGTCAGATCAGACAGATTTGTTGCATGTGGAATAGTTAGTCTTTGTGTCCAGCTGGTAAAACAGTAAAAAATGCCAAGACCCTTTGGATTTTTTTGTCCCATGACTCCTTTCTGAAAAATCCACGAGGCCACTTCAGTCACTAGTAACAACCCTACGAATTTTCCTGCCGCTCCAGCCTGAAGCCTGGGCCTGTGTCCAGCACAGTCCTCTCTCTACACTCCCATGTCTGCGCCTCATTGTATTTTCTTGCAGCTCCAGCTTTCTGTCCCAAAGACAGTATACAGAAAGAATTTGTCCAAAGCTTTTTTCTCAGTGACTTCATCTACTCCGGCCTGTCCTTTCACAGCCCCTCCTCAGTGCCTCACCCACCACATCACCCTGGGCTAACCTACAACCCGTGGACAGCCAGCCTCCCCCAGCCCGTTTGTCCAAATTTCCAATAAATATCTCTGCACTTTTTCTTGCACCACATCATGTCCCTGCGAGAGTCTTCCCAGCAGGTCTGCAGATGCAGCACAGGGCCCTCTTCCAGCTCCTCCCATGAAACTTTTCGCTCTCTGCCATCACCATATTACCATGTGACTACCATAGCTGGTGGGTTGCACTCCAGCTGGGTTGTGCTTCCTCACCCACTGGTTCCCCCAGTTCCTTTGCAGTGCAACTCCTTAAATACCCACAGGGGAATGCATGTTTGACTGGTGTGCTGCTGCCATGTGGGTGTGGCTTGTCTGGTGCTATCAGTGTCTTTCTGATGTTCCCTGTTTTGTGTGTTGTCTGCCAAATGCCCCTCTTTGCCTCAACCCCCTTTCTCGAACACTGCCTTCTAACTGGTGGCCTTCAGCCTGGCCCTCAGGTGGTCTATCTCATCTAGGTCAGCATTTCTGGTTTAGGTTCATGGCATCTCTCATGATACAGTCCAGCACTTTGACTTCGTTAATCCTTGTGCAAAAAAAAAATTCTCATGGTATCCAACCCCCATGGTTTTTTATTAGGCTTGAAACACAGGTCAGATTAACTGACTCCTCCAGAACTTCCTTTGTAGCAACATTTGCCACCTTCTCTTTTTACAATGCTGAGTCTCACTCAAATTCATAGACATCTTTTTAGTCAAATTCACATCTGAGATACGTGGGGAGTCACAGAGTCATAGAATGGTTTTGGTTGGAAGGGAGTCTAAAGACCATCCAATGCCAACTCCCTGCCATGGGCAGGGACACCTTCCACTATCCCAGGTTGTTCCAAGCCCTTGAACACTTCCAGGGATCCAGGGGCAGCCACAGCTTCTCTGGGCAACCTGTGCCAGGGCCTCACAGGGAAGAATTTCTTCCTAATAACTAATCTAAGCCTGCCCTCTGTCAGTATGAAGCCATTCTCCCTTGTTCTATCACTCCAGTCCCTCGTCCAAAGCCCCTCTCCAGCTTTTTGTACACTGCTTTCAGGTACTGAAAGTTCACACTAAGATCTCCCCAGAGCCTTCTCCAGTCTGAACAACTCCAGCTCTCAGCCCTTCAGTGCTATGCACTGCTTTGCTCAAATGACTCAACCATCAGCCTGTCAAAAATCCCTTTCGTGACTTTTTTCATTCCCTTCATCGTCTCCATGATATTTTCTTTCCATTGGTCCTTTATTACAGGTTTTTCCAAATGGAAGTCCTGGCTTCATCCCTACTTTGAACCTGCTTTGAACTAGTTTTGAATCTTTAACTGGCTGTTGGTGTCATTAATTCTCAGAACAGCTTGTGTCCACGCCCACTTGGGAACCTGCTTTTCCTGGAAGCTGTGGCAGCTTTTGCAGAAGAGTCCTTAGTAGGGAAAACATCTGATCATAAACTCTTGCTTGCAAGAAGCTGTGCCCTACACCCTCAAAGTCTTTTTGGCCCGTCCCTCTCCTTGTGTATCTTGGGCCATCCCAAACTGCTTTACTTTGACTGCCTCCTTGTGTGTTCCCAGTACAGGCTGTTTCCCACTGTGGAGCAGCTCCCAGGCATTCGCTGGGGTGCTTTCTTAGACCTGGGTAGCAGCCACCATGCAAACAAACGCTGGCAAGATCCCTCTGGCAAGCTCAGCTACATTTCTTGGAAACAGGTCAAGGGGGGAAAAAGCCACAACTGAGAACAACGCAGAGCTGTGCTGTGCTGGGCGCAGGGCCAGCCCTTGTTTATGGCTTCCTAGAGAGCAGCTAAGTGCTGCCTGTTCAGGTTGTCACAGCTGCCACCAAGGGAACAGCAGAACAGCCATGGAACTGCATGTGTGCGGCGCTGGGCATGATGCTGCTGCTGGGCATCAAGTCCCAGGATGAGCACTGGGTGCCTGGGCAGTGGGATATGGGGTGGGAGTCCCTGGCACAGCCCAGTGATGATGCCAGGAGCGACTTGTGTGCTGCAGATCAGCTGTCACAGCATCTGAGCTCCACCAGGGATCCCAGCATGTACCCTGCAACAGGGACAGAGGGCACTGTCAGCCTGGGGGAACTGCGGGGCACTTTTGTGTCCCTGTCCCCAGGGGGGGCACAATGCCACCATTCCACAGGCAGGCAGGAACTGTCTGATGGCAGGACACTGCCACCATCCCTGTCCCCAGTGGGGCACAATGGCACCCTGTGGACCCCAGGACCCTTGTCCTCATCTCCAGGGGGGGCACGATGGCATCCCACGAGACAGCAGGACACTGTCACCATTCCTGTCCCTAGCAGTGGATGTCACCATCCCACAACATGGCAAGACCCTGCCACCATTCCTGTTCCTGTCCCCATATCCGGGAGGGCAAAGTGCCACCCCACGGGACACCAGGACCCCTGTCCCTGTCCTCAGGGGTGTGTGATGTCTCCGCCTCATCCCATGGCAGAGGAGGACACTGTCTCCATCCCTGTCCCCGACAGCGGGTGCCATCGTCGCACGGCACAGCAGAACCAGTTTCCGTCCCTACGGCGCTTCAGCCCAGGCCGCCCGCAGCCCCGCGCGGCGGGGGTGGGGGGCGGAGCGCCGGCCGGTACCTCCTCCAGCTCCCCCTCCCGGGCCGTGCCGAGCCGTGCAGTGCTATGGGACCCGCCTCTCCCCCGCCCCGCGCAGCCATGCTGGGCTCCGAGAGCGGCCGTGATGATGCGCTCCGGTTCTCTTCGCAGAGCCCGGGGTCCCCGGCGGCACCGCGACGGCAGAGCAAGGAAAGCAGCCTGACGGTGAGTGCGGGGGACCGGGCCGGGGGGAACCGCCGGGGGCTCCGTGCGGCTCCCCGAGCAGTGGGGCTGGGGGAGGCGGACGGGGAGAGCATCCTTCACTCGGCATTTTGGTGTTTAAACCCTGAGAAACTCAAGGGAGGCTTTGGGGTCGCTGTCCTAGGCAGGAGTCCAGGCGCATTTTCCCGTTGATTTCGTTGGTTCTAGGATGAGCGGGAGGGAACGCGGTACCTCAGACTGTGAACCAGCTGTCCTGAAAAAACTTCATCTGATCACCTCCCCCCCAACAACAGTTTCTGTGTCGGGAAAAGCACTGAAAGGTTGGAGAAATACAAACAGCGGAGTTTGATCGTTACTCTGCCAGGGCAGGATGTTTATTTTTTTTTCTCAAAGAGGTGTCAGAAGGTTTCTTGTGCCAGTGTCCAAATGAAGATTTCTGATAGGTAGTATAGGCAAAGGTTTTAAGTTTCAGTATGAAGTTAATCTTACATTTGCTTTTAATATTTGATTAAATATAATTGACTCAATGAAGAGACTTTGCACAAGAACGCATAGCGACAGGACAAGGGACAATGGTTTTAAACTGCAAGAGAGTCGGTTTAGATACTAGGAAGAAATTCTTCCCTGTGAGGATGGCGAGGCACTGGCACAGGTTGCCCAGAGAAGCTGAGGCTGCCCCATTCCTGAAAGTGTTCAAGGCCAGGCTGGATGGGGCTTGTAGCAACCTGTCTAGTGGAAGGTGTCCCTGCCCAGGGCAGGGAAGTTGGAGCAAAGTGGCCTTTAAGGTCCTTTCCAACCCAAACCATTCTATGATTCTGTGTTATGAATAAAGATGTTCTCAGTATCATGATTGCAGACATTAATATCTTTTCTGTGCTTGGTGACCTCATCTGGAACACAGTTTGCATATCTGGGCCCCTCAATGTAGGACAAACGATTAAAAACAGAAAGGAAAACAAAATAGATGAATGAAAGTGGCTGAGAAAAGAAAGTTTTATTTAAATGGAAATCGAAAGAAATGAATAGATAAATTAATTACAGTGATACTCACTCATGGCTTGGCTTCGCGAACGAAGATTTGGGAAGGCACTATCCACTTTTGCTATAGGCACGCTGGTGGCTTATGAGGCCAATACGTGACAGACATATCCGATTGCAAAAGGCACAGCAGAAAGACTCCTTAGATGGTGTATTTTGCAAGACACGGTTCTTTCTGTGTTGCCTTTTTTCCTCGAGAGTGATCCTGCGTGTGTTCTGGAAGGAGACAGCTGCGTTATAGATGGTGTGTCTCCAGGCCTCCCGATTTGACGCCAGAGTAGACCAGTTATGGTGATGAATATGGCCAAGGCTGAGATGTTGTTTCAGGGACTCCTTGAATCTTTTCTTCGGGGCTCCTCTCATGCGGCAGCCAGTGGCAAGTGATAAAGGTGAGGCAATAACCGTACTTACAGCTGCAAGCATTGTCAGGATATCAGATCCACAAGAGCAAAAGGAATAATTCAGTGTTATACATCCCTGTTAATGTTACTACAAGGAGGAGATAATTGTCTATATTATCGCACGCAGCCTGTGGATTTATTCATCAGTAGGCTGGGTTGCTGGTGACAGAGACCAGGATTTGAAAGGTGCACATACAGGTGTCTATGACTGCAGAGTGGGTCAGTCACTGCCGTGCAAGGTACAGTTTTCTACGGGGAGAAAAAATCTTGAACAGTTTTTGAAAAAAACACTTGAGTGATTTTGATACTTGATTATCAAAATCAGTTGTTGCAAATGTTATTACTGTAATTAGCGTATTGGGAGAGTGGTATGGTTTGAAATAAGTATAAATCTGTTGGTTTGGGCATTTTCGCAGATGTCCTGGGGAATCAGCTGCTCCTGGGGGCTACAGTGGCTGGAGGAGGAGGCATGTCCAAGCCCCCAAATGCAGCCCTTGCCTGCTCAAATCAGTGGGTTAGGAGCAAATCATAGGCTGAACATGATGACCAGAGGGACTAGACATCATTACAGGGTGGGTTACACTGGGCTGCAGGGCACAGCACAAGAGCAGGAGCGCTTGGTTTTTTGCAATCCCCATTGTTTCCAGGACTGAGGACTCAGGCTGTTCATTGAGGGTGGTTTTTCATATTTGCTAGCCCACGTGCCATCAGGTAACATCTGCAAAGCAAGAAAGTGTGTGTTATGTCAGGGTCACTGAGCGTGCGTTTCTCCAGCAGAAGTCCAAGGCTTTCAAGTAGAATGCATCAGACAGACAAAAATAAGCTAATTTTAACAGCTGTTTGCTCCAAGCCATTGCCTCCATCAAGACAGCGTTGTGAAAAACAAATCTCATATGGAGTGTAAACTGTAAAACAATATAAGGTTTTCCCCTGTCTCTTAGGAGGTTCTGTTTGCTTAGCGCCTCTCGAGCTGATGTGTGGATGATCTAGTTAGCAGAGCTGCAGGGCATGTCCTTAGCGTGCTGTCAGATGCTTTTCCTTGGTCTGTAGCTGTGCTCAGGCAGAACCTCTTCTTGTAGAGGGGAATTTTATGGTTAGCTTTGAGGCTCTTGGTCCATCAAACCTCCCTCCAAACTGGAATCCTTTGGCACACTAGCTGTGGACATCAGGTGGTGTTCACTCTGAGCAGCGGCTGCAGCCAAGCTATCGCTGCGTCATTGCCTTCAGCAGAGGAGTGGGAGCTCGTTCCCATCTTCTTCAGAATGCATCTCCCTCTTCTACATCCAACCAGCATTTAGGAGCGCAGCTTCTGGAAATCCTGAAGGCAGGTGTGAGCTGGAGTATTTCCCATCTATGTGCACCCAATAAGAAGAATAATCTGGTGTTTCCTCTTTGGTCAGTGAATGTTACCAACAGAGTCTTCCATTTCTTTGGAAGGGAAACCCCAACAGGGTGTATCAGAGGTGTTAGGAAGCTGCTGGTTGCACAGAATATGGATGCTTACTTAAGAAGCAGCAGTGCAGATGTGTGATCTGCTGGTTTTGTAGTGAGTTTCAAGGTGCACTCACTACTTTTAGGCTGGATGGTTTGCTAGCTGATTTCTGAAGAAGAGATCATTTACGATAGGCGAGGGAGAGTTAAATGGAGAATATGCAGGGGGATATCAACTCGGGAACAGATCTATGTATCACTTGAAGAGCAAGAAACTTGCCTGATTATAAGGTATTCCTGAGTGTGGGTTTCTTTCTGAAGAATTCTCTAGTACCTTGTCAAGATAGTGCAAGACTTGGAAAGTGCTGGTGTTCGGATTGCATGTGTTGGACACATCAATGAACACGTGCTGCAGACGGGAAAAGGGGCAGCCTACGTGCAGGAACTTTGGATTTCCTGCTGCTGTGCTCTGCATCTGACACAACGTTAATGAATGCAAGGTTGTGATGAGCACAGGGTGAGGCTGCACATTCAGCACGGTTCTCCCCTCTGCCCTGGGGCTGACTGCATGGTAGATACTGTCAGAAACCCCTTGGCTTGGCAGGGGGATGAATCACCTCTGAACCTTTCTACAGACGGACCAAGTAAAGAGGGCTCCTGAACACTTTTGGCAGAATCTTCCCTTTGAAATAGGAAGGAATCAATGCATTTGTTAACAATGAGGACTTTGGTTGTCTGTTCTTCCCTCCTGTTGTACCGTAGCTGCAGCATCACCCTGCCAGCACTAAAACCACAGGCAAAATAATGATTTTGAAGCTACCTAGACACAGCCTAGTCATTCCTGGGCTTCCCTGTCTGGGGAGAGTTCAAACTGCCCAAGCCTCTATCTGTGCCCAAGCTCTTATGAGATCTTTGCATTTGGTTGTTTTACCCAAACGGTTCCATTTGCAATATGAACTGACTTAGTGGAGTTGGATGTTGTACTTTTGGGGTCTCAGATGACATTGTAAAGAAGATACTGAAGTGAGGCAATCTGGCACAGCTTTGCTGTGTCAAGGTGCTGTGAATATGCAGAAATCAGGAAAAATAATGTGCATTTTTAAGCTGAAGAAATGAGCAAAAATGTTGCCCTACTTTAGTCAGTTCACCATGGCACAGTAAGCTTACCCACTGTCTGCTAATTTATTTATGTAGTATCTTATGTAATAAACATGTAGTTGATTATCTAGGCCTTGATCAAATTATTATTGTTTTACTCATGTTGCTTGGCAATGTATCATTTCCTGGTGAGTGCTGGTAGCAACTTCAAAGCCTCCAGAGACTTTGAAATCCAGGAGATGAATGTGCATGTCCAACCCAAAAAAGTTTGTTGCTTCTGTGCAAACCCTGTGCATTCACCTGGCTCCCTGTGTCTTTTCCTCTTCTGTCACCCTTTTGTGTCTCAAACATAATGAAGAGTCACCTACAATGTAAGCAACTCATTTTGCCCTGACTGCCAGCGTGCTCATGGGAATAGGAGCTGGAATATTTAGCTATTAAGAGTATAATTGCATTTGATTATGATCAGTACACAGGCAGAAGTATTTTAATCCACTGAGTTTGGCATACAGCTTGTCAAGAGAAATGTATCAATTTGTGCTGCTTCTCTGATCCTCTGTGTGTGTATGTGTGTATATGTGTGTGTGTCCCACCAAGCTTTGTTGTCACCATGTTTTTACCAGGATGTCTTCTCTAACTCTGTACCTTTTTCTGTCCTCATGATCCAGTGGCTCTTTCACAGATTTTCTGGTGCCAAGCATGGCCAAGGGCAGCTGGAAGGACAAGCTGCTGGGAAGATTTGCTCAGCTCATATTTGGGAATTAGCCCTGCTTAATTTCCCTTTGCTGCAAGCTGACAACAGCCATTTTTTTTATTAGTGAAGAGGCTGGATGAGAACTTAATATCACGGTGAAGCTGATTATCACTTTGGCTGTCCCAGTGGAGTCTGTGAGAACGTAATGCAGGTCATCACACCTTGTTTTTCTCTTCATGTTCTGTGACTCCATCATTACCTGAGATATGTGTTTTAATTTGTTTTGTTTTTTACTGGCAATTACACCTGCAATAGTCAACTTCTGCAAGCTTTTGTTAGGCCTTGCTGGTTAGTCAGCATTGTTGAGAGATTAGCACTGCCATGGGTTTGAATTTGGACCTTGCACAGCGCCTGCCCAGCGGTCAGGGATGTGACTAGTGAGAGTGTGGTCCCTCAGGATTAGTAGGGGCAGTGGTCCCTCATGTGGAGGGAACGTCACTGTTCGTGGGACTGATCAAGCTGTTTAGTGCTGTCAGACATGGGGACATCATCGTGAGATGCTTTGACTGTCTTTACCATCAGTCAAAAAGCTCATCAGTGGGACTAAGCTGGTGAAATAAGAGTGCTTTTTCCAGCTATCTTTGCTTTTAGAAAAAAGAAAAGTAGCATTTCAGAGGGAGGACAGGGAGAGGGGGAATGCCACGCCCTCTCACCACTACTGGTGTGTGGCTGTGTCTTGCTCACTACCAACCTGGTGTTCCCCTCCTGCTGGGAAATCCTGAGAGGTTGAAGAACTGTTAGGAAATACAAATCCAAGAGCTCTTGTTTAAATATAACAAATCTGTGGTGATGAAAGGAGAGAAAGATCACGAGATTTCCTATGCAGTCATATATAGTTTTTAGTAATATTTCTGGAGTTTTGAAACTTTCCATGCCTCTGCTAGGACTTAGTGTAGAAAGGTATAAGTTCGGTTAAGTTCTGTTTACCACACAAATAATTCTTTCTTTTTTTTTTTTTGTGAGACTGCAAAAGCTTCTGCATTTTAGTTTTCTAATTCTGACATGAGTTCCCTTTTAAAAGTGATACTAGACCCAAATGGCCTCATGACTCTGTCCAGACAATTCGGCATCATTTCTAGATAGTCTTCTGAGAAGTGAAGAATGTTTGATTTATTCCTAAATCTTTGTCTGATGACATTCTTTGAGAAACATATGAATTAATCCTACTCTCATCACCTGTTGAAGTGCATACTCACTGTTCCTCTTCCTGCTGCATGCATGGAGTTCAGTCCACTGCAGTGGGGCACCGTCACGAGTCCCAGCCTGGGCATTTCCAATGACTCTGTGGTTAGTGCTTCAGGAAATTAACTTTAAGACTCACTGTGATATCACTAATCAGCAGTTTCCAACTGACACAGATTTATTTTTTTGTGAAACAGGCACTGCCTTTAGCAGAGAATAGGAATTTCCCTTGCTCTTTGTCTGTGCAGATTTTTACACTGTAGGGAACAACTTGTGTGCCACTGTATGTGCTCCCCACTGCACATCACCTCCCTGTCCTGGTGCACAGTGCCATGATGCAGTGATCCAACTCAGGATATTTTATGTTTCTATGATTCTGTGGTGCCTGGTCTTCTGGTCTTTTGCAAAATACACTTAGGAGGTGCTTGTTTTCCCCCTTCTCAATATCCAGTGTGAAAATGTTGGGCCCTTGAAATCTGCCTTGAAAACACTGCTGTCTTCATGGGAAGCACTTGGTCATTTCCCAGTTGAAATAAGTCATCTTGGACAACACAAAGCACACTCAGCACTGTGTTTCCACAGTGGACATCCCAGCCATTCTTTGTGAGACCACCAGTATGAGGATAGTGGAAACCAGAATATCTGTCCTTTCACCAGTGCTGTATTAGTGCTTCTAGTGGGGAGACGTGAATCACTTTCAGCATCCTGAAACTTCATGCAGTCTCCTTAACTCTTTTGCCTTGTGCTGCTAACTGTTTTTAATTTGAGCTAAATCCTGAGTTCCTGTAGCTTGGCAGTCTGCTCTCGAGAGTCAACATCTTGTCCTGGGTGCTCATGAGGTGTATTGTGTAAGCATACAGAATAGCTGTGCTCAGGGCAGTGTTTTGTGCAGGCTGCCAGGTAGGAGGGACTGGAGTGGCTGAAAGTGCTGGCATGCAGGTGTCATGAGATCATACAGATTTTTATTCAGTGAATATGAAATACGGCATCAAAGACAGAAATCCTCAAATCCAGAAGCTGCGTAAACCTGTCTTGACACCATGTACCTTAATGTGGTTCCTTGTAACATTGCCATTGCTGACAGTACTGCATCTCCCCTTCTCCATGAGGATGAGCTGCAGCATTGCTCACTCGCCGGAGTCAGTTTGCCTTCTGTGATATGTGACAGTGATTGTGCAGGGGTTCTGGAGGCCATCTCATTTTTTTGAGGCAAAACTAACTGCAATATGTTGTATTATTTGAGAACTGGTGTGTGGTTGTGCCAGCACAGAGGCATGACCAAGTACCAGTGCAGCCCATGCTCAGCAGTGGCACTGGATTTCATAGGATCATAAGAGGAGTCATAGAAAGGCTTGGGTTAGAAGGGACCTTAAAGCTCATCTCGTTCCACTTCTCTGTCCTCCCTTGGCAGGGACATAGACCAGGTTACTCCAAGCCCCATCCGACTTGGCCTTGAACAATTCCAGCAATGGGACAGTCACAGCTTCTCTGGATCTGATGATCTCTGAAGCGTGGTGAAGCCTGTGTTCTGTCAGACCTTGTTCAGCAGTCCAGGCCAATGTTTATCAGCCACTGCCTGAAAGGAATAGTTTTGCTGAAGATTTCCAGACAGTATTTTTAAGACGTTTGAGATGATCAGTTTGAAGCTTCCTGGCAGGGGAGAGAGGAGTCCCCTAATGGGGTGTTGAGCCAGTGCTTACTGGCTCATGCCAGAGCTTTGCAGAGCCCGCAGGCATCTCTGCACCCCCCTGCTTGCATCAGCTGTACCCGGGGGACAGATGCCAGCTCCTCTTCTGGGGGGATCTGCTCATGGGCTTTTAGTTGTTTGGTTATCCCTGAATGGAGAAGGGAAGGTAACCCTACCTGTCTAAAAAAAAACAGGGCAAGATGGGCTTGCAGTTTTCCTGAGAAAACTTTGCTGGCAGGGAAGGGACAGGAGAGGAAAACTTCAGCAGAGATAGAAGGTGTCCTCAGTGAAACATCTCTCATGGAGGCTGCAGTGGTGACAGAGGTCAGCATGGGGGCTGAGAGGCTCATTGCAGCAGCACAGGCAAGCGCAGCTGAGTGTGACTACAGTGGTATGTCCCCTGGCTTGTCTTCAGGGAGATGTCTGGGTGATGGGGAGCACTGGCACCGCTGTTGCATGGCCATCCGACTCTGAACTGAGCTGATGTTCTGTAACTCCTGATGTAACTCTTCTGACAGGGAACGTGTGGGAGCAGGGAGGGCATTTGCAGTGTTGTCTGTTGCTGAGACCCTGTGGCCAGTGGAGGCCGGTGCTGTCTGGAGAGGCTGGCTCTGGCTGGAGATGATACAGGCTCTGGCTGGAGAGGCTGGCTCTGGTTGGAGGTGCAGGGTCACTAGTGCATGGCTACTGCCTGCAAAGCCTTGGTCTCTGACCTCCTGCAGATCAGTTTTGAAGCCTGATGGAAGCTGGAAGGGAAGACTCGTGGTTTAGGATCTAGCTGAGGTGACAACCAAAGACAGTGTAGGTACAGGGTCCTCAGCCTGCTTTGAAGTGGACTTGGCATGCTCTGGGCAGACTGATTTATGTAGAGCAAGCTCTTGCATCACTTACAGGAAAACTGCTGAACCTCCAGCCTGGGCAGATGGCAGCAGAGCCAGTGTGGGTTTGTAGGAGCAGCCTTGTATCAGCTAAAGGCTTTGTCTGCTTTGCTCTGGCATGGGGGGTTTGCACTGTGTCAGCACCCGCATCCTTTCTGATCCTCTCTCAATAGCCCAAAGGCAGACTCACTGCCTGTGAGCACTGCCTTTGGGTCTGCCCATGCAGCTGTGCTAACCCTGCCCACAGCTTTGTGTATGGATTTCCTGTGAGCATTAACTGATCCAAAACAAAACCCCACACCCATACAATTATATCTGTGAGTCTCCCATCCCCAGTATCTGTTGGTTCCTTGATTAATACCCAAGTACTCTTAGTGTCCCGTGACCCTGTGGGTGCACTGAGAGGGACTGATCTTAGGGACCTGCTCAGCAGGGAATTGGGGCAAGCATTATAAACTGGCAGTGAGCTCTGACTATTACTGGTGCATCCTCTGAAGGGCTTGGCTGTGTCCAGAGTTGTTCTGCAGCATGTTCTGCAGTAGCTGTCATGCTCTTAGCCTTCACTGTGCTTTTATCAGGCTGCATGTTCCACTGCGATAACTTAATGAGCGCTTGGGCTTTTTTATGCCATTGTTTAATGACCATGTGATGAGTCCTGCCTCACAGATTGCTGTGGTTTTTGCACACTGAAGGCTCGCTGACCTCAGAGAGCCCCTGTTCCTTGTAGCAGGGCCCATCACTTTCATCTGAAAAAGTCTCTGAGATAGATGGAAGGGCTGTGCACTGAAAAAATAACCTGGTTTTTGTAACCCTATAGGAGACTGGCATAGCCGAGGTTTTTTGCTGAGATACGCCGTTCGTGCCTGCAGTGCTTTCTGATGCTCACTGTGTTTCTGTGTTGAGGGTGTGCTCAGGGTGTTTCACATGAAGTTTTTTACCACAGTTCTTAGGGATCTGGGAGAACTCCCCACATGGTGCTTTCAAATCCAGTAGGTTTCCCTCATGTGAAACGGGTAGTTTATTTTCCTCTGAGCTGACGCTCCTGCTTGCATAGAAGAGCTTTCTGGGAATACTTAGCTGCTGTTTCCATGCAACAAGGAATTTTTCTTCACTGGCATGCATTCACTGCAGATTTTCTGATGGGAAGTGCATGGATATAAACTTTCATTTGCATATTTCTCATCGACAGCTAAATTTCATTGCTGTCTAACTCCCTTTTTTTCTTATTTTTTTTTTTAACAGATCAACTGTGTGACTTTCCCCCACCCTGACGTAATGCCAGAACAGCAGTTGCTGAAACCTTCAGAGTGGAGCTACTGTGATTATTTCTGGGTAAGTAGGCAGCCAGCCACATGCCATGTTGAAGCTCCAGAGCTTCCAAAAAAGTGGAACAAAAGCTTGATTTGTGGCACAAGGTAAAGGAGAATTTGGGCTGAGATACAGTGTGTAAGGGCAGTACCAGGGAGACTGGCGATGCCAGTGAAGATCTTGTGGAAACCATCTGACCAGTCTGAGATGTGGGCGATCATCAGAGAAGTGTTCAGAAAGGCAAGCACATCTGTCAGGAGATGGATTGGGTCAGGAAACGGGGAGGATATAGGACAAGCCACACATCTCAGAATACCTCAGGCAGAAGAGTTGTGCGTCAGGAAGGGGATGGAATCACAGAATCTCGGAATGGTTTGGATTGGTAGGGACTGTAAAGCTTGTCTAGTTCCAAACCTCTACCATGGCCAGGGTCACCTTCCACTAGACCAGGTTGCTCCAAGCCCCATCTAACCTGGCCTTGGACACTTCCAGGGATGGGGCAGCCACAGCTTCTCTGGGCAATCTGTGCCAGGGCCTCCCCACCCTCGCAGGGAAGAATTTCTTCCCGATATCTGATCTAACCCTGCCCTCTGTCAGTTTGAAGCCATTCTTCTTTGTCCTTTCACTCCAGGCCCTTGTCCAAAGTCTCTCTCCGGCTCTCTTAGGACCCCTTTGGGCACTGGAAGGAACTATAATGTCTCCCTGGAGCCTTCTGTTCTCCAGGCTGAACACCCCAAACTCTCCCAGCCTGTCTCCATAGCAGAGGTTCTCCAGCCCTGTGACCAACTAGTGGCCTCCTCGGACTCGCTCCAACAGATCCATAGGTCCATAGGATAGCAAGGTGGCTGGCAGGGAATATTATTCAGTGTTTCCCAGAGCACAAGAGCTAGGGATACACAAGGAAGCAGGGGATGTCCCTTCTAAAACAAGGAGATAGTTACAAAATGTATTTTAAATTCTAAAACTCCCTCCCGTGGGATATTCTGGAGGTCAGATAAGAAATGAGGTTTTTAAAGGATGAGGTCTGTGAAGGACAGGCCTATTTGTAACTTAAGTGAGTAGTTTTAAGACAGCCGCAGCATGAGAAGTCTTCAGTGTCTGGTTCTGAGTGTGCCCTCTCATGCTCAGCTCTGCTTTCAGGTTCCTAAATCAGATTAAAGTGATGCAATAATCCTTGGAGCGTGGAGCTGATAGAAAAAGTCTTCTACTGGAAAACTTTTCTTCTACTGGAAAATATTTTTTTGGGGAGGGAAGAATACTACAAATAAACAAATATTACAAAAGAAGTCAACAATGAAGATTTTAGGAATTCCGTCTGTGTTTTCTGTTATAAGTTATTGAAGCGTTTCCGTCTTAAAAAAAAGTGTCAGTGTTGGATGCCCAGCAGCACGTCCTGTTGGGCTTCCCCAATGCTGGCGTGATGGCTGATATCAGGGACTTGCTACAATACGCTGTCATACTTGCAAATGGTCACATTATCACTAAACTTCCTCGGTTCCTTCCAGTCTTCTGATCCCAGTGAACCCTAAATCATTAATGGCATACAGACTGATTTTATACACGTGTCTTACAGAAGTCCCTCTCTTGCTTGGTTGCCTTTATTAGGGCTCAGCCACTGCTTGGCTCTTTGGGTTGGTTAATCTCACTCTCAGTGAAACTCTACTTAAAACTTCCTTTCTTCAGCAGACTTTTATCCTCCCATAACTCCACTCCCAGGACTTTCCCCTGCTTTGGCCTTGTCATCTATGGTATGCCCACAGCTCGCCCTCCTTGTTCCATCAGCTCCACTCCTCCTGCTATCTCAGCTGGCTGGTCACCAGTGGGGCGTCCTACCAGTCTCATGCTTTGATTAGTGTGGCATTTTTCTCTAGGCAATTGTGCAGCACCTAAGGGATTGCAGCAAAACTGTAGTACTTAGGGAAATGTTCTCTGAGAATTTGTTTGTTGGGAAGGGGGTAGGAAATGAAATACTGAGATATGAACATAGAGAGGAGAGAGAAAAGAGGCAGCAGAGAGAAAACTCTGTTGGTCCTTGTAGCAACACTGAAGTCAGTGGAGCAAAGGGTCTACTGGGCTGTGTAGGAAACAAATGATGAAGGATAGGGTGTATGGTGGTAATCTATGGGACAAGTTGCTGGTTTACCCTGTTTTACAGCAGATCCATGCAGACTGGCTGTATTTTTCTGAGTACAAATCAGGGTCGAACTTGGCAGTCGTTAAAGGTCATTTAGGGCTGCGTTCCCCCTGGAGGGAGCAGCAGTGTCCCCCCTCTGCCCCAGCAGTTCCCCTGTGCTGGCTCCAAGATCCCTTCTTTTTGCAAGCTGAGCCCTCGGGGCTGACACTTGCCCAATGACATTACCAGCTATGAAGAGTCATGGACAGAAAGGACAGCAGTGCTGCTGCTTTGGCCCCCACATCATTTTATGCTAGCTAAAAATAACTGTAAACTTCCCTGTTTAAATAAAAAAAAGAAAAGGAATAGGAAGAGGGGGAAAGAGAAAGTGTTGGGCTACTCCTTTCAGAGGGACTGAGGTGCTGTGGCCATCAGCTGGTCTCATAGGAGGGTTCCTCAGGCCCCACTGCTGGGCAGCTACTGCTGGGAACCACATCTTTCTGGGTTTAGTCCCCATAGCTTTTTGTTGAACCTCCTTTTATTTCTTTCAGGCAGATAAGAAGGACTCACAAGGGAACAATACGGTGTCGGGATTTGAAATTCTTCTTCAAAAGCAACTTAAAGGGAAACAAATGCAGAAAGAAATGGCAGAGTTTGTTCGAGAAAGGTAACTAGCACTTTGTTACCAAATATTTATGGCAATTGTTTTTTTCCTGATTTAGATATTCCTTCAGTACATTAATGATATCGCTTGAACTGCATAAAAGGTATGCTACCAATTCTTAATGAGCATTTAATACTTCTTTAATGTCTATCCACACTCTCCAACCTTCCCCAGCTCTCACTTGTCTCTCCTGCTCTGTCTGTCTCAGTTGTATTGCACACAGGCTGTCTGTTTAGAGGGAACCAAGGTTTTAAGCTGCAGCTTCAAGGAAAAAAACATGAACATGGAAGAACCAGAGCGGTCATGATATTTAGAAGGGAAGTATTTTGTCTGAAAAATAGAGAAGCAATTTGTTCATGTGGAGCATAGACACAGTTTCCTAGAGGAAGATGTAAAAAGACATCACCTGGGACTTAAGCTAGTTGCAGAATCACAGAATGGTTTGGGTTGGAAGGGACCTTCAAGATCATCTTGTTCCAGGCCCCCTGCTCCTCTGGACAACCTGCGTCAGGGCCTCACCACCCTCACAGCCATGAATTTTTTTCTAACATCTAATCTAATCCTGCCTGCCCTTCTCCTGTCACTCAAAGCCCTTGTCCAAAGACCCTCTCAAGCTCTCTTGGAGCCCCTTTAGGCACTGGAAGGGGCTCTAAGGTGTTCCTGAAACCTTCACTTTTCCAGTCTGTCTCTCAGCCTGTCTCCAGAGCAGAGGTGCTGCAGCCCTGTGATCAACTTAGTGGCCTCCTCTGGACTCACTAAAGCAGATCCACTTAGATTGAACCCACAGTCACAAAGAGACAGATGTTGCTACCAGAAGATGCTGGAGTGCTGTTAATGGGCTGTTGCTCTGCTGACATGGGAATTGCACTGAACACCAAACAAGCGTAAGATGCTCAGTGTCAAAGGACGTACAGCAGGTGATGTGACATCATTACTCATAAATATAGTCACTGTTATTTGAAATGGTTTGTCATTTGTTCAAGCCAGTGTAAGTCATCCTGAGAATGACTTTCAAAACCTGAGAACACTCCATAGGGAACAGACAGTGTTTGCTCTCTGGAGGAAGGCGGTTGACGCTGATGGATGTTCTCCTCCTGGAGGCAGTTGCACCAGTTGAAGGAGCTGCTGTCCTCTGTTATTGTCTCTCTGTTGACACTTGGTGCTGAGTTAGTGTTGCCTTCCCACTCTGCTGCTGCAGACATGGTGTGATTGTGCTGATGAGAATAAACACTGGTGCAAGAACAGAACTAGGCCATAAAACAGGCCCCTGTGTTGGCATTTGGTGTGCAGTTCAATTGGGAAGAACTTGCACATAGTTGCTTCATTTGTGGTTTGTTTTCTTTCTCTTCAGTCTTTTTTTTCATACTAGGGATATGGCAGCAGTGGGAAAATGGAAAGTAGCACAGGCAATAAAGGTGGTCACATGCACGGCTGAGCATTCATGTGTGGTTTCTGCAGCCTTTGACATAAGACAGTCCGAACGACAGTTACCTCTGTATCCATGAGAAGTGTGACCAGAGGTAGAAGAAAGAACTACCTGGCAATTAAAAATACAATTGAGAATAGGCTAAGGGAGAAGATGAGAAGGCAAACAGAATTATGGTAGCTGCGACCAGGAAAATAGGGGGAAAGCTGCTCCAAAGAAAGTAATATATAATGAAATTTGACAGAAATAAAAGCAAAGCGCATTCAAGAGGAAGGAAAGTTGGTGTAAAATTAGAGAGAGCAAGGAGAGCAGCTCTGACTCTGGGGAGGGGCATGTCTGTGTCCTTGGCAGGCACGTTAGAGAGGAGAGACAGAAAAGATTCACTATGTACTGGAAACAAAGAAGGTTTGGAATTGAGTGTGAAGAGGGTCTAGATGGGAGTTATAGAAAGATGAATATATTTTCATCTGGTTGAAACAAAGGATCAGGATTGTTCTGTGTGGAAAAGGAGGAGGATGCTGTTGAGCTGGAGAGGTTAGTCATGGAAATAGAGCTCAGGCCATCTGTATCTCCAGCTAAGAGGGCAGAACTATTGATAAGATTTTCATGATGACCACCAGGTGCCTTGGAGAATACAAGACCCACATTTAAACTAGGAGTTTTCCTGGCCAGAAAAATTCTCTTCATCTGTACAATCAACCTGCTGGAGATGAGATTCAGCCAGCTCATAAAAACAGCCCTTCAATGGGAAGCTGGAATACGACTGATAACCAGATTTCTTCATCAAATATACAACAAGAGGCAAACTAACTGAAATTTAGTTTATCAAATAGATGCTTTACAGGAGCTTCTTGTAAGTAGAGCAATTATATGTTCATCAGTTCTTGTGACAAAGTTAGGGTTATAATACAGACTTTGACTTTAATGACAGACCTCAAGAAAGAGAGGAAAGTAATTAATAAATTGACTGAACTAAAAGATCAAGAGTGTGGGTATGAAAGAAGGAAAGAATTACTTAAATCTAAAGTGGAAATAAGGTCCAGTATTTGCATGCAAGGAAGCACTCCAAAACAGCCAAGAAAAATCTTTAGACTGCTCTGAGAAGCACCAGTCTATCCAAGTATAAGTAGTGATTTTATTAGCAAAGAATCACTGTCTTAGGC
This sequence comes from Chiroxiphia lanceolata, assembly GCF_009829145.1. Lineage (NCBI taxonomy): Eukaryota > Metazoa > Chordata > Aves > Passeriformes > Pipridae > Chiroxiphia > Chiroxiphia lanceolata. The sequence continues at coordinate 244,970 of NC_045655.1, read as the reverse complement.
TTTTGGCCACTCACTTTTAATTATGCTGTGCTATGTTTAGAAAATGCAAAATAAATAGCAGATTATTTAGCTTCTGCCATGTTCAGCAGATACTTGTATACATCTTTCACTGTTTGTCTGCAACAGTTTGTGGAATACTTCTGCAGGCTATGCACTATAGGAAAAGTAATTATGTTTCTGTTGTCTGAAATTTCATTGCTCCCTTCTAATCTGGAGAATAGTGTAAAAAGACTCATCATCACGGTCTTCCCACAGCAGCAGTTGTGTAGCTGTCTGTCATATATCCTCTACCACCTTTTCTCCCTGTTCCCCTGTTGTCTTAATTTATTTAGTTTCTTCTTGCATGGCAGTCACATCAGATCATCTTTGCCTCCCTTTATCCATTATAACATGGCATGACTGAAATTGTTTGAGTGGGGGAAAACAAAGCACTTTATTTAAAAAAACAAAGGCATAAGAGAACAGGAAATAAACATCCAAATAGCAACTAGAACTAATAAAGTAAGAACAGTATGGGTCAAAATGCATTTATAACCTGTAACGATTCTGACTATAAAGGGAGTGCAATTCTGAAGGTTTTCAAACAAGTTAGTGGAAACAAGAACTTGGAGCTTTTTTGGTGGGAAGGTGGGATAACTGCCAAACAGCCACGTGAGTTTCTGGAGGTGGGCTCACAGGACTCAGGAGTCATGGCATGTTGGTGTTTCACAGTCACCACAATCCAGAGTTTGCAGAGTGTTTACATTGGGCAGGGCCAAGAGGCAGATTTTTTTTCCCCTCTTTGAGGTTTATCATGGTTTTTAGCCTCTTCTGGCCACAGATGGTGACAGGACTCCAGGCTGGGGTAGAATAATTTATGTCTTATAATTGGGGCTCTTAAGCAATAGACAATTCACCTTTTTATTGTTATTTTTTTATTGTTATTTCTCCTTGCCAGGCAGTCTGCCCTTTTAGTAGTGCCATCCACTTGCAGTACAAGTAACACTTGAAATCCCTAGAAAAACTTGAAGCCTAGGCCAAGGCCAGGACCAGTGAGGAGCATATTTAGAGTGTGTCAGGTGAAATGTGTCTGGATAAAGCTCTGGTCCTAACCCAGTGTAGCCTTGGGTACTAGACAGTTTGTTGGTCTTGTTAGAGCAGCCATGGGGAGCTGGTTGGTTTTGTCCTCATGGGAGGGGGAAGAAGAGGACCCCCAGCTCCTGAGTAAGGTCTGTAGTTGTACTGTGCCATACCATGCTCAGTATCATCTTGGGCCTCAGCCAGCTGCATCCCCCAGAGTGCCTGCCCAGTCAGCTGCTTTGCTGTGGAGCTGGCAGTTGCAGGACACATACCTGCTCCCTCTCCTGAACATCTGTGAGCATAACAACAGAGTGGCACTTTCACTCCCACACCATCCACCAGAATATTTCAGCAGCCCACAATATCAGATCCCTCTTAGGTATCTCGGGGGACCCCTTTTAGCTCAAATGTGCTCCGCAAAAGAGCACTTGCTCAACTAGTTACTGCAAACAGACATGCCAAAAATATCTCACCTCCTGACTTCTCACTGGACAGAAATGGATTTCAAACCAGGTTTTGCCCCTGTTTGTACATAATGGGCATATAATCAGGAGTTGTTCCACCTAGGGGCCACACAGCTCTCTCAAAATGCTATATTGAGTAAGCTGGGTCAAAAACCAGTGAACAGAAATGTTTGCTTTGCCTGGGAGCATGTGTGCCTTGCAACTGTTTCACTGTAAGAAGAACTCAGAGGAGATGAACATGGTTTCAGACATGATGCACATCATCTCTGGACCAGCAGCTGCTCTTTTCACCCTGCTGGGCCGTCAGCATATACCCTTGTCCCCACACTCCACAGCTGCACTCATTCTCCCTGCAGCCACCTCCACAGTGGTTGTGTGTCAACACCTTTCCTCTTCTGCACCCTTGCCACTGGCGAGCTCAGGTCCTGTTCCTGGTGTGGTCCCTCTGAGTGAGAGGAGACCAAGGACAGGGCAGTGAGTGGAATGAATGAGGGGAAGGGGCTGTACCACCAACGTGCTGATGACAGAAGACCCTGCCACATCTTCTCCAGCTTTGTCACCTGTAACAGAGCAGGAAGCATTTTGTGTCCCTAAGAAAGGTGCGATCCAGCACCCCAAACCTCATTTGGATTTTTCCTGGATCACTGCATTCCTTCATCTTTTCTTCAAGGATGTGCAGCCTCGCGTTTCACAGCAGACTGAACCACATGCTTCTGGTTCTGCAGACAGTCCATGTTCCACAGCAGAAACACTCTGTCCTTGTTATTTGCTCTCCAGAACTGTAGCTGCTTATTCTAATTTTATCGCACATGCTGTCCTGCATATAGCCCTGCTCTTGCCACTGCATTTTAGCATATGGAGGAGAGAAGACAGCTGCCAAGCCCTGGAGACTGAAAGAAAAATTCCTATGGCAAAATCTGTTAAAATGCAGAGAATTTCTTCAAATTATGTGTGTGGGTTTCTACCTTAAAGCCTGCTTACTTACTTCTGTCTTTTTATTTTCTCTCTGTGTGTATGTGAGTGTAGGATAAAGATTGAGGAGGAATATGCTAAGAACCTGTCCAAACTGTCTCAGAATTCCTTGGCTGCTCAGGAAGAAGGGTAAGTGTGTCTCTGTGACTTTCACAGAAGATGAATTTTAACATAAAAGGCATTTCTCCCACGCAGGTACATATAATTTCCCCCGGCTCTCTCACTGAGTAGAGGTTTATTTAGATTAGCACCCTGGATGTGTTGGGGAAGGTGGAATTGCTTCAGAAATGGTTTTATTATTTCGAGTGTTAATGATAAATTTTTTAGGAGTATATGTATGAAACATTGCATTTCCAATCGTATTTATGCTGTCCTTGTTGTAGCCAGGACTAGGTTCTTTCAGGATTGGCATGTATACATGCTAAATTACTTAGAAAATGGAAGAATATGTAGAATATATATACTGTTGAGAGTAGATCTGTAAGGTCAATGCCAGTACAATCAAGCAGCACAGACAGAGGAAGGACAGAAAGTCTCTTCTCACTGGAGGTCTGACCCTTCAAGAAAAGCAGCAGATTGTCCCTTATTTACAACATTTTCACACTTTGGAAGTTCTTAAGATGGTATTAGACAATGCAATTCAGCCTAGATTGCAGTTCTCAGTAATAATGAAAAGACACTTCTGAAGGATCAGAGACTGTTAGCTCTATCTGTTCCAACACAAACCCTCTAAGCACTGAAAGCCAAGGCTGGAAATTACTGTCCTCACCATAGCTTTGACACAGTGTGTTTCTGCTGGCACTGAAGCTCCACGAGGTATTTGCTCAGCTTCCAGGATACAAGGACAGAGATTGCTAAAGGCTAACTAGGACTGTTACTGCTATAAGCACCTACAGTGACAATGGTTTCTGTCCTTCTTTCCCCTTAGGGTGGATGCTCACTGATCCGAGCAGAGCTAAAACCACTTTCTTCACATCTTCCTTACTTTCTCCTACCACTGCTAGGAGAAGAAGGAATGCCTGAAAAAATTAAGGGGAAGGAAACTAGGTGAGAATAGATGAAAAGAGAGCAAATGAGGACCAATCATAAGAAATGTTGAAGTAGGGAATTGGAGAGGACACCGTGCAGGGTGCTGAGAGCACTGTCCAGTGGTGCTCTGCCTGGAGGGGTTGTAAGGTGATAGAATGGAAGGAGGTTGTGCTGAAATTTCTCCTCCTGGCCAAACTGGCTGGGGCCAGGAAGAGGCTAGCGAGAAGATCGTGGGAATTGATGAGACCCAGGAAATGGAAAAGTTCCACTTAAAAATTGAGGAAGGGAGGTCAGCCAACAGGAGGATTGAAGGAGCCAAAAGTGAGACTGCAGCCTTGTATACTCAATAAACATTCACCAAAGTCTTCCCATTCACAAGAAGGTATGAGTCGGGGGACCCCATGCACTGCTCTGTGCAAGCAGCAGTTACCACTGCTGGTCTCACACTCCACTGAGCATTTTCCAGCTTTTCTGTGCAGCAGTCTGTGGAATTGACACAAAGTATGGGCTGTCCCTCCAGGGTCCTCTGCCCTCCTCTGATGATAAGCAGACTCTCCATCATGTATGTGATGGGTGACAAGATGGGACGGACCCATTGGTGGTACTGGGATGGTTCTGTCTGGGTTGCTGTGAGCACAGTGCACAGGAGGTGATACAATCCGTGGTCATTGAAGTCACGGGAGCTGGACAGGAGATGTAGAAGACGCTCATCAGGCTGAAATACCACCTATTCTTAAATAGATCAGATAAAATGGTTATTGTCAGTGATAACTGGGCAGTGGGAGGAGATCTCGGGGTGGGTCTAGGGAAAATGTTGGGAGCACTTCTGTGGGTGAATCTAAGTTGTTTAGCTGATGAACACCGTACTTGAGAAGTCAACTCCTTGGAGCAATTTCAGAGATGACAGACCATTATTTTGAAATTGCACATGACAGGCAATTTTTCAGGCTATCAGGAAGGGTCAGATATCATTGTTGTTGAAAGGGGTGCGGGGAGGAGATAGAAGGAGCCAGGAATCGTAGATCACTCAGCTTTATTTAACCTTTGCAAAGTGGTAGAATAAACCGTCAAACTTCCTAGAAGCACTTATTGGAAAACTAAGGTGATGAGCAGTTGTTGTAGATGCATACAGAACAATGCCAAACCAACCTAAATTCCTTCAGTGATGGAATAAAAGAGTAACTCAAGCATCACAGCCCTTAATTTAGTGTAAATTTTTGCAGTGGGAGATTCTTGTAGGCAGACGAGAAATGGTGGCCTAAATAAAGCCTAGTATAAAAAACTAGGTAAGAAATACCCACTATTTACCAAAAGTAAAGTAGAGAAAGTAGCTATGGGCTGAGATCAAATAAGGTTTGTCTCAAGTCCAGGGTTTTTTTTCAGTGTTTTTGTTAATGAATGGCCTATGGTGGAATAAATAATGGCTTGACTGTAATCAGAGATGAGACAAAGCTAGGAGGGTTAGTATGTATAGTTTGAAGAAAAGATTGCAACTCAGAATTATTTTGTTAAACTGGAGTAAATAACTGGAAAAAAAAAATAATGCATTTTAATGAGGATAAAGCACCAGGTTTTATACTTTCACAGGATGTGAAAGGTAGTTACATAACAGTTTGTGGGAGAAGGGTCTGGCTATAGTGAATCACAAGCTTATTCATCAACACTTCATGCTGTTGTCTAAAAAAGCAATCATATTGAGATATGTAGAAGAAAGAGTGTCTGATACAAAATAATCTGTACCAGTTTAGCAACCGGAAAGACCTGTACTGGAAGACAGTGTAGTTTTGGTAATGATGCTTTAAGAGGAGTCTAGGCTGTTGTAGAGGGTTTGGAGGAGTGTAGCTCATACTGTGAGCAGAAAAGGTCTGTGGCAGATTTTGGAACATTAGGTTGTCCCCCCAAGTTCCTTAAAATGATCATCTCACTCCATGAGGATCAGCACGGCCAAGTCAGATATGGCAACACACTTCTGAACCCTTTTTAATTAAGAATGGTGTGAAACAAGGCTGCGTTCTCGCTCCTACCCTATTCACCGTCTTCTTTAGCATGATGCTCCAAGGGCCACAGCAGACCTCGATGATCAGGACGGCATCTACATTCGATACCATACTGATGGAAGTCTATTCAATCTAAGGCGACTGAAGGCCCACACCAAGACCTTAAACCATCTTGTCCGGGAGCTGCTTTATGCTGATGACGCCGCCCTTGTTGCCCACACAGAAGCAGCCCTGCGGCGTTTAACATCCTGCTTTGCAGATGCTGCTGAGCTCTTTGGGCTGGAAGTCAGCTTAAAGAAGACAGAGGTCCTCCATCAACCTGCACCTCAGGAAGTCCCCATCATCCCCACATCACCATTGGCCAATCAGAGCTCAAATCAGTCCAACAGTTTAATTACCTTGGTAGCCTCATCTCCTCAGATGGTAAGATCGACGGAGAGATAGACAACAGGTTAGCTAAGGCATATAGTGCCTTTGGAAAACTCCACAAAAGAGTATGGCGTAATAAACACTTAAAGAAAAGCACCAAGATCGGTGTTTACAAAGCCATAGTGTTGTCTACTCTCCTATACGGCTCCGAATCATGGGTCATCTACCGCCACCACCTGCGTCTCCTACAACGCTTCCATCAACGCTGCCTCCGTACAATCCTTAACATCCGCTGGTCAGATTATGTGACCAATACATCTGTACTAGAGCAAGCAGCTGTCACTAGTATTGAGGCCATGTTGATGAGAACACAGCTGCGATGGGCAGGGCACGTCTCAAGGATGAAGGACCAACCACCGCCTCCCTAAGATCCTGCTCTATGGTGAACTTGCCACTGGCTGCCGCATGAGAGGAGCCCCGAAGAAAAGATTCAAGGAGTCCCTGAAACAACATCTCAGCCTTGGCCATATTCATCACCATAACTGGTCTACTCTGGCCTCCAGTCGGGAGGCCTGGAGACACACCATCTATAACGCAGCTGTCTCCTTCGAGAACACACGCAGGATCACTCTCGAGGAAAAAAGGCAACGCAGAAAGAACCGTGTCTTGCAGATTACACCATCTAAGGAGTCTTTCTGCTGCGCCTTTTGCAATCGGATATGTCTGTCACGTATTGGCCTCATAAGCCACCAGCGTGCCTGCAGCAAAAGTGGATAGTGCCTTCCCAAATCTTCGTTCGCGAAGCCTAGCCATGAGATGACCTCAGCTGCCATCATCTCGGAAATAATCTGTCCAAAAGAAAAAGATAATTCAGAAATTTTCAAATACTGAAAAGCTTCTCTGAGGAGGAGTAGAATAATCTGTTCATCAAAAGTAGGGTGTAAAGTAGAAGAGGCAATGGACAAACGGCGTTGGTGAAAACTTTGTTATGGTAAGGATAAGACGCTGAAGGATCTTGCTTGTGGAGGCTGTGGCATCTCTGTAACTGGAGACCGTTATGAACAGTGTTTTCAAAAATCTGCTACATACAATGCCAATACAGTTCTGCCTTGGTCACAAGGGTTGGTTGTCTTCTCAGGTTTCTGTTATCCCTTTTCCATGATTTTGCTCAGCAAGACATAGTACGAAGCGTTGTGCCAGATCTGTCTGACAGATCTCATGGGAAGGATGGGTAAGAGACAGGGCATTGATTGCTGTCCCTCTGTTCTTCCAGCACACTGGGAGAGGCTTGGGCTCAGCTCAAGAAGAGTCTAGCTGATGAAGCAGAAGTTCATCTCAAATTTTCTTCTAAGGTAAGTAGTTCTTTCTTTTCCAAAGATTTTTGCCCTGAATTGGTATGGATCTCCCTTCAGTATATGTTAGTGGGGGAAATACATTTGCATATGCATACACCATGCATATGGTACAAATTTAGAAGAATTAATAAGTTGGCGAACAATCTTACTGAAACTCTGTCTATTATTACTCCCCAAATCAGTGTATTTAATCTATCTGATGAGAAAATTAAAACACATCTAACCTTGATTTTTCATTAAAAAAGGAGAAAAACTGATTCTAAAGGTTGTTCACCAGAGCTCTAAGTTCTCTAAGAGAACCAGAACGCTGACTTCTTTGTATCGTTAGCCTTTCTGAAAAGCACACTGGGAATGTCATGTTATTTTTGGGTTTTCTCTCAAGTGATGCCCAATGAGATTTCTTTTACAAATTATGGCATTTATCTGGGTTTTTTCCATCACATGTGACACGCTCTTGAATCCTGTTACATTATGTTAACCTCTGTGGGTGGTCAAGTTCAATACAGTGGCAGATATCTCAGCACAACAGCCATGTTCTGGAGGAAAATTATAGCTCTACACTGTTCATAAGTGATTCTGCAGAGGTTACTCAGGCAACTAGCTGCTGCCTTGGTAACCTGCTGCTGTGCCTCAAACTTCGACATCAGGGCTGTAATTAGTGAAATACTTTTTGCTCCCCATTGTCCTCCTTTTCCAAGAGGAAGAAATGCACCCTAGTGTGGTGTTTACATGTGGGCAGGCCATGTAGAGGAGCTCTTTCATTTTTTTACTTTTGTTTAAGCCCTGCACAGAAACTCCAATAGCATCCTTTAAACCCTCCCCACTGTTTGTGTGCAAAAGACATGTGGATGTGGCACGTGGTTTAGTGTTGGACCTGGCAGTGCTGAGTTAATGGTTGGTCTTGATGATCTTGGAGGTTTTGTCCAACCTTAGCAATCCTATGATTCTATATTCCCATACCTGTTTGGGAGTTCCTAGCTTTGACTTCCTTTTATTAACATATGTTTTTAAACATATTGATTTTTGGTATTACTTTCAGAGAAGCTATTCTTGGAAGCAGTAATTCTGTTTCACATTGATAGTCAACCAAACCCAGTCAGTGCTGGCACAAGCAGGCAGTGCAATGCAGAGCACACCAAGAGTATTCAGACACAAACACCAGCCTTGAAGACACTGAACAGCCTCTGTGACAGTCCTTCATACCACTGCTACATGGAGAGTCAGGAACAGAGCAGAGAAGGTGACAGCGCTCTCACAGTACTTGGAACATAAAATATTATTGCACTACTGCTGCCTGTACAGCCTGACATGCCAGCTATAAATACAGGCACACGAGGAGACCTTCAAGAAGACTGTCATGGCAATGACTGCTTCAGGTCTTTATTTTTTTGCCTGGGGCCATGCTGATGATATTGTCAGAAAAACCTTGTCCAGAATTTTCTAGTCCAGCACTCCCAGTCAGAGCAGGACTATCACCCACAGTGGATCAAGTCAGCTACATCTCTGTCTACCTGAGATTTGAGTATCTCTAAGGACAGAGATTTCATAATCTCTCTGGTCAGCCTTCTCCAGTGCCCAGTCACCATTCTGGTGATGTTTTTTGTTTTTTTAAAATTGTATTCTTCCTGCACGTCCCAAAGCTCAGTTTTGTCTTGTGACTTTTCCTGGCCCTATGAAGAAGAATTTGGCTCAGTAACCCTGTTATCTGACCTTCAGGTAGCTGTAGACCATATTAGATCACCAAGGTGCCAGTCTTCATCTGCCTAAACAGACTCCACTTGTTTAACCTTTCTAGAATGTGTGCTGTAGTGTCTTGGCTGACTTTGTAGCCTCTGTCCAATAAAAGACTGTACTGAACTGTGACAGGAGATGAAATGTCTGAATCCCTCCAGAGCACGTTTTCTAGCTGTCAAAACTGTGTATCAGAAGGCCAAAGAGGAATATGATGCAAACTCTATCAGAGCTGGGTATTACTGGCTGTCAGGATAAGTCATGTGTCTGGTCTTGATGCAGTTCATTCCAGTGGTTTCTTGCCACTACTTAAAAAGCTTCAACTAAATAATCAGGTTTTTCTTTAGGCTCCCTTATACTTGACAGAAATAAATAAAATGTGGCCTTCTTGGATCTCACTTCGCCATACGAGAAATGCAGGTGTGGCACTGCTGCCCATGGACTCGCCTCACTGCAGCCAGGGTTAGTGGCTTTAGTTCGGGTACATTGGGTTTTTTTAAAGCAAGTTATATCAGTTAGGCCAGAATCGAAGCACCTAAGCTGTGCTCTGGATATTGCCTGTTGTTTGATGTTCTGTGTAAAAGAGAGAATCTATTGGAGAGGGGGCAAGACAAAATTTCTGTCCTTTTGCTCCCTTCAGTTAATATCCCTTAACAGAGGTCTCCTAAAAAGGGATGAGTTTTGTAGTAGCTTAATTCAGAGCACTCTTGGGGAAGAGGAGTGTTACTGTCTGTCATTGCCTTTAGCTGCAGAGTGTGTATTGTTTCCTCTTTGTCTTGAGCTCTGCTCAGCAGAAGGAAATGGCCTCAAGTTGTACCAGGGGAGGTTAAGATTAGATATTAGGGAAAAAAAAATTCACAGAAAGGGTTTTAAAGCATTGCAACAGGCTGCCCAGGGCAGTGGTGGAGTCACTGTCCCTGGAAGTTTTCAAAAATCATGTGGATATGGCACTTGAGGATATGGTTTAGGGGTGAACATGGTGGTTCATAGTTGGACTTGATGATCTTGAAGGTATTTTCCAACCTTAACAATTCTGTGATTCTGTGAAGAGCCAGGACTTACTGCCCAGCTCCTCATTACTGCCATTTCTTCCTTTATTTTCATTACCAGCTTCAAAGTGAGGTAGAGAAACCCCTGCTCAACTTCAGAGAGAACTTTAAGAAAGACATGAAGAAGTGTGATCACCACATTGCAGACTTACGGAAGCACCTGTCCAGCCGCTACACAGCAGTTGAAAAGGTGGGAGCAGGGAACAAACTGGAGGGTTTCTGAGATACTGCTGGTTTGGGCAGAAAAGCAGCTGCCCGTGAAAAGTTTCTGTTCTGCCACAAAGAACCACAGCTTTTCCTACCGAGGGCTTTCTGCTGTTAGCTGTGCTTTGCTGGGTCCCAGATGTAGTTCATTGCTTAGCTGAGATCTGGGAAATGGGGGGCTGCAGCAGGGCTACCATCTTACTGCTGAACTGGCTTTTTGTTTCATCCTCCCCTTTCCAATTTGGGATGATATATTTCTAATACATTTGATGCAAATACTTCTTGTTTGTGTGCATCTGGAAGTCACATCTATTGCCCTCGAAATTTAAAATACCTTGCCTTAGAATGGCAGCAAAATGCTCACCTGGCTCGACATCCTCTCATGCAGTGGCTAAAAGCAGATGGCTGGTAAAGGCAGCTTGAACCCTGCCCAGCAAATCACAAATCCTTCACAGGAAACATCCTCACCCGGAAAATCCAAACAGCAGCAGCACACAGTAATAGGCTGTGTAATGTAGTAACATGAACCAGGAGGTGGCTGAGGTTGTGGTGTAGGGAGTTTGACCCACAAAAGATCTCTCAGCAGCAGCTGGCAGGAATTGAGATGCTTCTGCCTCAGCTGCCAAATTGTATCCTCATGTGGTTTGCTCTTGGGTGTAAGTTGGAAAGGAACATACCATTCTCAGTCAAACCAAAGGTTGCTTGTGCTTTCATTAAAGATCAGCAGGAGTTCTCCCAGGGACAGAATTGTTGCAGGATACACAAGGTCATTAGGCTGTGTGTATGCAGAGAAGACATTTTTCTGTGAAACAGTAAGTTCTTCACACTCTCATGTGCAAAGAAACTCAGTAGTGACACTGGGAAGAGTGAATTAGAGTAGCCTTGAGGAGAAAGAATTGGAGCAGGGAGGAGCCATGGCTGCAGTGCATGAGAAGAGCTCAGCCCCTCACCAGTTGCTGTCCTGCAGCTCCCTCTCCCTGCAGAAGTGCAAATGGAAAAAAATCCAGTAATGCCTTAAGAGGGTTGTAATGTTTAACAGCCTGAAGAACTTTTAAGTAAGGTAATTCAAGTAATCAGTTGTAACTAGACCTCAGGGTCTTGATTTCTACAGCATGAACTGTTGGCCTGAACCTGAATATGTTTTTCTAAATAAGTTCCTATTGTTAGAGGTTCTGATAGATGTATAATAAATCCAGAACTTGCTTAAAGTCTAATTTTGTAAGATACTTGAAATTATTTCAACAATTCAGGTCCTAAGAAAAGTGAATGGAAGAGGTGTCTTGGTGATGATGCTGTTTAAGACATTGGGAAGAAGCTCCAGCTCTCGTTTCTTCCAGAAATAGTGAGAAAGCTGTTAGGAAACATGAGAGTCTGATGATGCCATTTGTCCTGTACCTTTCTAAGAATCTACAAAGAGTTCAGATATTTTTGTGATTTGTTGGTGCTGACTTCTCTGTGATCATAGGACACTTCTTTGAACACCACATGATGCTGTAAGAACGTGAATCCCAGTTAGGATCCAATTTCATGCAAAGTCACTGACTCTTTACTGACAAATACTTGTGTGAAGAAGTCCTAGATGGCTGAAAGCAGCTGGCAGTTCTTTTCCTTTAAAACACATGGCTCTTCTTTAATTACTCCAAGGCCCGGAAAGCCTTGACAGAGAGACAGAAGGATCTGGAAATGAAAACGCAGCAGCTAGAGGTGAAGCTCAGCAACAAGACAGAAGAAGAAATCAAGAAGGCGAGACGAAAGTCCACTCAGGCAGGTGAGTACCTATGTCCGTCCGCGGTGGGAATGAGCATGGCCCCATGAGAACAAGATGGGATGCAACTGCCCATCCCTCCACGTGATTCTTGTTTTTTTAATATTGTACCTACAAAGGCAAAGTGAACCATGCTACTAATCTGTGATATTAAATCCTCTGAAGAAACAAGCCTAGTTCTTCCAACTCACATGTCACAAATTGTTGATAACTGGGGTGAGAACAGTAAAACTAGGATGAGTTTTCCTTCTGTTTTGTGAAAGTTCTTTAGATTACGGAATGTTTGTGTAACTTTCCAAGTCAGATTCCAAGAAGCTCAGCTGAGGATGTTTCTTCCTTAAATCATAGTTTGTTCCTTGGTTCTTTCCTCAATCACAGTCACCCACAACTATGTGAGTGCCTATTGTACTTGCCATTGCTGTCTTTTTCCTTGAAAGTGAATTTTTTGTCTTTTTTTCCACTGCTACTCAGTGATTAAAATAATTTCTATTGTAGGAATACTGAGGAGATAGTAGTGTGTGCTGTGTTGCACTGAGGACAGAGCTACTTGCTGTGACCCATGCATATTTTACAGAGGCTCAAGCCACATCTGCATGATTCCTTCAGGAACTTTTTTGAGATCTGCAAAACTGATACGTGCAGCTCCATTAGTACCTTTGCTGAAAATAGGTTTTAACTAGGGCTTCCATGTTTCATCCCTTCATAGAGCTGTTCCTTGGTAGAGTGGTCCTTCAGAGTTCTGAGGTTTTTAAAACTTCAGGATAGCGTGTCTGGGTTTTGAGGAGAGTCACTGGCAGTGTGACCATGTGTATAGGCAATCATTTGAGGAGAAGTAAAAGTTACGAGTTCGTGACAGGAGGCTCCGTGAGAGATGTTCTTTATTCACCTACAAATTCACAGACACTGTGTTCCTTAGAAATTGGTTATAATGGATACTTATTGAACAAGCAAGAGAGAGCTGAAGATCAAAGTTTGCTGTGAGTCTTCCCATTGCTGCTCTCCACTTGGTGCCACCGTTCTGGTATGTGGCAGATGAGGTCTTGTCCCACCCCCTCAGGTGGTGGTTCCCAGAAGCAGCATGTGGTCATTTGGCTTTGAAAGGAACCCTGTTGGCAAGTGGGTGATAGGACTAGAAAGCTCTAGAGCAGAGCCCTTCTGTGATCCCTTGGGTTACTGATAGGTGGTGTTCCTTTCTGCTCCCATGGACTGTTCATGTGTTTCATGGCTTTCTTGTTCCTGACTGTTCAGTGGCTCAAATTCACTCGAGCGAGTGGAGGGTAACCCCCTGTCAAAAGAGCCCCTGAGGAGCCTCCTAGAGTGTGGGAACCGTTAGTTCAGACTTGTCGTAGAATCACAGAATGGTTTGGGTTGGAAGGGACCTTAAAGGTCATCTCATTCCAACCTCTCTGCCATGTGCAGGGACACTTTCCACTAGACCTAGTCATGTTGGACTTTGCACCCCCTTCCTGGGTGGATGAGCTTTTTGCCAAGCTTTGAGCCCTGAATCCTGGCTTCTTCATAGAGTTTGGTTGCCACCCGAAGTTCTAAGCCCAGGAGAAACTTCCAGATGCATTTTACTTCGTTGGCTCTGATTGGTCTATGGAGTCCTGTTCTTAAAGCTTGGTTCGTCCTCAGTTTATGTATAAAGACCATTTTGCACCTAAAATAGTAAGATGTATTTGAGCCCTGGACATAGACATCACACCGTTAGGGAAAGCGAAACTGAACCTCATTTAAAGAACTAAGAGAATTTCCTAGCTGAAAAGCAGCAATCTCTGAGACACGCCTTCCAGATTTTCCACCCACCTTTCCCTCTGTCAGAGCAGAGTCCTGCAACAAGGAAAAAAATGGAAAGAACAACAACTTCTTGTGTTACTGCCCTGAACACAGGAGGCAGCCAAAGCTCGGCTGGAATCGGGCATCTCCAGAGTCTGGAGAATGCATGAGGCTGCAAATAAGCATCACTTCATCTAACAGCTGGAGCCTGATGCATTGCTTCCCTTTGAAACAGAGACCTCTTAGAATACAGTCTCACCTACAGAGTGCTACCCTTCAGCTCCATAACTCATATTATTATTGATTTCCCATTTTAATTACTTTATTTTTCAGATATAACTTTCTGTCTATGACTTTTTTTTTTAACTGAAGTAATTTGCTTTCCTATTTCTGTAAAATACTACTTAATGCTCATATTTGTTTGTCTTTCCCCCTCATTCTTTCTCACCCCAATCACCTGCTTTTTTGCCTCACATCAAGTGCATGCAAGTTGAAATTCTGGTGCATGTAACAAATGTCATGTGACGGAACTGCCGTGACCTCCACCAGGGCTGATCTTCAAACCCTCGGGGTCTGTTCTACAAAACCTGACCTGCAGTTTCTTTCTAAGGTCTGGCTAGAGAAGGCTAACTTGTTGCTATCTTGACTCTTTCAGGAGATGACCTGATGCGCTGTGTGGATCTTTACAATCAAGCCCAGTCAAAGTGGTTTGAGGAGATGGTGACCACCACTCTGGTACATAGCATCTAACACTGTAACATTGCAAAATTGTAATGGCCTACAGCATTCGTCATTCACAGCTAGTTCAGTGCAATGCAGTGGGGGAAACTGGGTGATATCTCTCCCATTGTATTTCCCATTCTCAGTGCTAAGAAAAACTCATTATTAGGGGAAGGAAGAAATAATTGTTTCTTTGCAGAAGGCATTAAACCAGTTCAGGACTGCTTAGGGGCCAGGACACTAGAATTGTCCTCAGGAAGGATGAAGTAATGCACAAGAAAAACATGGAAAAAACACATAATAAGTCACTGAATTTACTTAATAAATTTTTGTATTCCATGATTTTACAATTTCTTGTGCAGTATTGCCACCTCAGACAAGGCATGCTTGGCTCTCCATTTGGTTATTATTTTGCTTTTTTGAAGGTAACACACTTCACAGACCTTTGTCATAGACCTTTGGGTTTAGGCACCAAGATACAGCTTTGTTGTGCCAAGAGGCAGATATTTTCCCAAAAACAGAAGAAGAGAGAAAAAATTGTCTGTTCCTGTACATAAGGGACCTGATTTCCTCTTTACCTTCACTGGCATTTTCTCACTGATGCAAATGACACTGACCATCTGTGCCACTGTGGCCAGATACCTCATAGAATCAGAGAATGGTTTGGGTTGGAAGGGGCCTTAAAGACTGTCTCATTCTTACCCCTTTCCCGTGTGCAAGAACACCTTCCACTAGACCAGGTAGCTCCAAGCCCCATCCAGCCTGGCCTTGAACACTTCCAGGAATGGGGCAGCCACAGCTTCTCTGGGCAGCCTGTGCCAGGGCCTCATCACCCTCACAGGGAAGAATTTCTTCCTAATTTCTAACCTAACCCTCCTTCAGCTTAAAGCCACCCCCTCTTGTTCTGTCACTCCAGGCCCTTGTCCAAAGTCCCTCTCCAGCTTTCCTGGAGCCCTTTTGGGCACTGGAAGGGGCTCTAAGGTCTCCCTGGAGCCTTCTCTTCTCCAGGTGAACAGCCTCAGCTCTCTCAGCCTAACTTACTACAAGCTACCTCAGAGCGTCTTTGTGGCCTCCTCTGGACTCAGTCCAGCAGCTCCACATCCTTCTTGTGCTGCGGCCCCCTGACCTGTGTGCAGTGCTCCAGGTGGGGTCTCACTAGAGCAGAGCAGAATGGGAGGATCACCTCCCTCCACTGTATATGTGAGCTCTGTATTTGCTCCCAGAGAAGGCACAACTTGCAGGTGCACTAGTAGATGGCTCAAGTGGGCAGCCATAGCCTGCAGCTGCACAGCAGGTTTGTCATTTGTGGAACTCAGGCTGACAAGCATTCGAAGGCAACTCTTGATACACATGAATATAAAATCTATATTGAAAACAGTCTTTGTCTGATCAGCTAAGACACAGATTAGTTCATATGGAATAATACCAAGTTGAGAGTGTCAAGGTCTTAAGATTTCTGCTTCCTCCCTGAAGTTTCTGGTGGAGATACAGTGCATGGTCTGCATATGGCACCAGCATACTGGGTTTGGTGTTATGGTCCTGCATATCTGTGCCCTAAAAAAGGGAGTCTGAGTTTAAAGTGGACCATTTTTTTCCCAGAACAGCAGTACATCAGCTGCAACAGCAATAGGAGCCCATCCATTCCATAAGCTCATCTTCGTCCCCAAGCAGATGGTCTGCCACCTGAGATTTTTGTGCTGTAATGAAGAATGTTTCCCAAGTTTAACAAGTTGCAGATAGCACTGGGAAGGCCATGTAGCAGCCTGCCTGCTTGTATGTTTCAGTTGCACTCTGCTGTAATGCTCAGTAAGTGGACACCAGAAATGCCCTCTGAAGGCAGGGTTTGTAGGATTTGGCCCCACAATGTCTGTCTCTAAAGGCAGACTTCCATAGCATCTCCCTTCCGCTGCTGCTGCTTAGATCACAGAATCATAGAACCATCATAAAACCATAGAATATGCTGAGTTGAAACAGACCTATCAGGATCATCAAGTCCAACTCCTGGCCTTGCATAGGGCACCCCAAGAATCCCACCATGTGCCTTGAACCGTGCTTCTTGAACTCCGATTGAGTTAGTGCTGTGACCACTTTCCTATGTAGCCTGTTCCAGTGCTCAACCACCCTCTGGGTGAAAAACCTTTTCCTGATATCCAACCTAAACCTCTCCAGGCACAGCTCCAGCCATTTCCTTGAGTCCTGTGCTGGTCACAAGAGTGAAGAGATCAGTGCCTGCCCCTCTGCTGCCCCTCGTGAGGATGTTGAAGACCACAATGAGGTCTGACCTCAATCTCTTCTCCAGGCTGAACAAACCAAGTGTCCTCAGCCCCTCCCCGTACGGCTTCCCCTCAAGGCCCTCTGCCATCTTCTTGGCCCTCCTTTGGACGCTCTCTAATGGCTTAATATCTTTTTTATATTGTGGTGCCCAAAACTGCACACAGTACTCAAGGTGAGGCCACACCAGAGGGACTAAATGCAGATTTTGGGATATAATCAGAGTATAATCAGAATCCAGAAGAGGGAGGCAAAAAATATCAGAAGGAAAGATAGAAATCACCTACCTTTCCAACTAAAGTGTTGCTGGGGTCTGCTTCCTGCCAGCTGGGCAAGGGAGAAATTTGTCCCAGTTCATCACCTGGTGAACAGATAAAAGTGCTCTGACCAATATCTGGTTGGACTGGGGGCAGTCTGACCCATACACCCCAATGTGCTTCCTGCTTCCCCAAGGAATCACTGTAACTTTTAGAGCTAGCAGCACAGCATGCAGAACCTCTTGCAAGAAACTTCTTCCCTCTCTGAAGGCAGTGGCTGCGCTCTCTGCCTTGGTTGTCTGTTTTTGAGCCTTTTGGAAAGGTTTCAACCTTTTTTTACCTGTCATTAGGTTCAGGCTGAGATGACTGTTGTTGCTTGCTGTTTCTGATTCTCTGCAGAGCAGAGGAATGTGCAACCACAGAGTCCAGCTCCAAAGCATGACCCTGGGGCAGTATTGAACTCAGTGGCAGCCTTTTGTGTGACATCCTTTCTCCAGGTCTTCAAGCTCAGGTTCAAGTAAAAATATGAACTTGTTTTTCTTCATGTCCAGGAGCTTGAGAGACTAGAAGTTGAGAGGGTGGAGATGATTCGGCAGCATCTGTGCCAGTACACACAGCTGCGGCATGAGACAGACATGTTCAACCAAAGTGTAAGTCTGCTTTTTGTTCCGTTTCTGTGGTCTTCACTGCCCTTCAGCTGAGCAGGACAGCCCCTCCTGATCTGACTGACCTGTGTCGAAGGACAGGTGAGAAGCGTCTACAGTCAGCTTGTTAGTATGCAGCAGTACTGTGCTGCCTCCCTGCAGTCCTGCTCCTCCAGGACTCTGATCCTTGTCACAGTTCATACTGCTGGATCACAGCTCTGCTGGGAGAGATACAGCTGCTTGAAGTACATTTGGCCAGTATGAGCCGTTATTAGCTCTCCCAGCATGAAGCGCTGCTGCTTGAGGTCTTCTGTTTGTGCAAGGGCGATGGTAAGTAATTTCGCTGAGATGGAAGTAGATATATTTTTCTTATTAAAAACTGGCTACTTGTCAAATATTAAAATATGGGAAATGCATGCTGACCTCAATACAGCTGTATCTGGTGTAAGGCACGGATTGCAGGACAGGAGTCATAGACCGACTGGCCAATGTCTGGCACAGGAAGCCTGTCTCTGCTTGATGTTAAATCTCCTTCTTCTCTGCTTCCCACTACAACGCTGCACATTCAGATCTGGCTGTTGTCCACCAAGTCTCGTGTATGTGCAGCTCTCACTTGTCTGTGAATGCAGTGTTGGCATGCCTATAGCTGCTCTACATGTAAGAGCAATGACTCTGCTTGAAATGTGCCCTTGACATTTGGATTCTTGTTTTCTTCATTTTAGACAGTAGAACTTGTGGATCAGTTGCTTCGGAAAGTGGATCCTGCCAAAGACAGGGAACTGTGGGTAAAAGAACACAAAACTGGAGATATCCGACCCGTGGACATGGAAATATAGACTGATCTATAGTTGTATGTGATGAGTCCACTGAATTAACCAGGCTAATGTTTGTTTTTTAAGGTTCAGAAGAGCATAGGGAAGAAGTTGTTTTACTACCAGACATCCTGTAATTTATGCCTCTGTGGGCTATCTCTGTTCCATTTAGTCATTACAATGGTCCTCATTGTGCTAAGCCTTAAGCACCAGACATTCCAGGGTGAAGAAATCAGATGTGTGCTTCCCACCAGAGGTTCCCAATTGCACGCAGCTTCGAGAAGAAATCTGCTTTCTGGTACAGAGAGTGCTCTGTTCTTCAGTGACTTTGTTCTCCACCCCTTGCATGACTATCTTTATACAGTATGTTAGAACAACCATGCAGTGAGCCTCTGGCCAGCGATTAGATAACTGAACATGATGCAGGAGGCAAGGAAGTCCTGATCATGAATCCCAGGTCTATCACTGGCTGCTTTCATGGCCACAGGCAAGTCAACTAACTTTCCTGGCTGCCCTATCTATAAAATACGTGTATCTCACAGCAATGTTGTGTGAATACATTGATTTCATATAACACTGTTTTTCACCATGGCAGTGACGTGATGGCCCTTCTCCCAAAATCTGTGGAGAAGACTCCTGTTCTTCCTGTTTTATACTCCCTCTCAGGGATACATAAACCCATTATTATGATTTCTGTTGTAGGCCAATCGATAAGGTTGAAAGTGTTACCATCACAATTTTTTTATCAGGAAGGACTTGGTTGTGCTATACCTACCTCATTAGCTGTTGGAGTGCCCTCAATGACAGGAGGTTATATACCAAGGAATTAATGAGATGTTCAAAACCTTTCCTGCTCATGCAAGATGTTTTTTTCACAGAATCTTCTTAAAGACAGTCCTTATAGTTTACTTGGGATCTAGGTTTAAACTTCCCTTTGCTGGTTCCTTCAGGTGAATATCACAGACGTAGATATCTTTAATTACCAAGTTTGTCCAGCTAAATTTTGGCTTTTATCTTTTTGAAGCCTGATTTTCAAAGGTGCCATGAATCTGTGATTGCTAGATTGCACTCAGTCTAGATGTAGGTGGCCAGCACTTCTGTACTATCAGTCTTAACCTGAGGTTTTTTTCTATGTTACCCTTACTGCAAACCACCAAGAATTCAGTACTGCTCTTGGCAAATAGTGTTATGTAGTTTGGAGACTGGTTTTGAACAGACACTTATTTTATTCTCCTGCTGTTATTTCTGATTGATTCTTCAGTGTTGGTGTTAATATCTTTTTTTCAGCATTTCATACAATGCAAAGATTCTTGATATAGATTCAGCAGAAACCTTGATTCTCACCACTGTGGCCTTTACTCAGTGTTTAATGTGGTGTTAGCTACAATTTCCCAAACCATAGTCTTTCATTTGATCCACAGTTATGCTCCACATTATTTCACTGTTATTGTCTTTTTCTCCCCAGCACCAGAATTACATCCTTCTTTTGTTCCACTACTATTCCAAGTTTTTGTTCACCAGCCTCAAAGCGCTGTGATTAGATCACTGGGAATCAGTAAAATTTTATCTGAGGCACGTTTATAATATTGCTGCAGTGGTTATTTTTCTGGTTTATTATATCAAACTGAATTCTCTTGCTTTTTCCTATTGTTCCCTTTTTCTCAACCATCTCTTTATCAGTACAGGTTCATTCCTGTCTTCCAAATGCTCCTGCTACCCACTTCTCTGCTGCCTCATTAACCTTTATAAACCTTTGCATGTTGGCAGGTGTAGTGTCATGACTACCGCATGCTCAGGATCACTGTTCCTGGTGTGACACCATTTCCACTGCACGCTTCAGAATTTGGACTAATATTTTATTCTTGGTGTTGGAAGAGCTTGTTGCAGAGACCATTGCAACACCAGTGAAGTGTTTGGTTTGCCTGAGCGTCATTTAGTCCTTGAGCTCAGAGTACATATGCTTCCCTAGACTCCTCTTTTCGTTCTGCCTTCTTCCCTCAAACAGGGTAGTTTCCAGATGAGCTCTCATTTTCAGTCTTCCTACTGATTCACTTGCTGTCCTATTAATTTTTGGGCATACTTTTCCTAACTCTTACCTTGCACTTTGGAGGACAGGCACTTTTCTATTTTTTAAACCACAAGTGCAGGGTGAGCTTTTAAAACTTCAATGGCCCAATCAATATAATGGGAGTACATCAGAGCTGCATCTCAGGTTGCCCCTGTGTTCTAGGCTGTATTGTAAATTGAAATGAGCAATCTTGACAACACCTAAGCACATTCTTGTTTCGACTGCAGAACCAAACTAGTTGTGCACTTTATACAGTATTCTCCTTAATAAATACCTGAAATAATCTGTTAGCAATTACACTTTATTTTTCCTCTTTCTTTAAAGATGTATGTTATACATAAAGATGTATGTTATTTTGGACTGGAAATGCTGTCCATTAGCACAGGTTTCTCTGAGGACCGAAATGTGTTTTGGTTCCTCTGCTAAGGTGTGTTTAAGCCGCTCTCAATTCCTAGTTGTATTTTCTGGTAATTTTTCTTTTTTTACCTTTTTTTTTTTTTTTTCCAGACAGTTTTCCTGATTCTAGTTTTTGGTCCATTTGAAATGTTTTAAGGATGTGTGAGTTACACAGAACAGTAATTCTCTTAATGGAGTCTGTATCTCCACTTCAGTAACCAGAGGAGGGCACTGGTACCTGGTTCTTGATCTTTCCCAGTTCCAGGAGACTCGCGCACGGTGCTGCTCTGTGACAGGTGAGATGCTTCCTCTGCAGCAACACTTCCATCTGTAATTGGTGGAAGTGATAAGGAAGTTTTGCTGTTGCTTCTAGACAATTTCTAGCATATTTCTTTCAAAAGATGATATTCCTTCATGATACAACACTCAACACTGTAGACAGTGGGATCAGTGTTATCTGGCTTTGTTCTTTGGCTGATGGATCCTGCACCTTAGAGATCGGGGAATGCTGGAGGCCCTGTACTTCTGAACTGACAGCATCTTCAAAGAAGGTAGTGGCATGTTTGAAGGAAAACATGGGTGTTTGCCCTCATGTTCATTCCTAAGAAGGTAAAGATG
Source organism: Chiroxiphia lanceolata (assembly GCF_009829145.1). NCBI lineage: Eukaryota > Metazoa > Chordata > Aves > Passeriformes > Pipridae > Chiroxiphia > Chiroxiphia lanceolata. Next base: position 223,414 of record NC_045655.1, on the reverse strand, counting down.
TAACTTTGGGAGTTTCAGCAGTGCTCTGTTCATCTTCCACCTAGTTTCAAAAATGCAGTGGAACCCAGTCTTTCCTTGTTCTTATCCTAAACAGCTGCTTCTCCAGAGCAAGATCAAGCTTTGCATTAAGTTAAAATAACTAGCATGTGTTGATGCTGCATGACGATGCTGCAGTGTCACTGTTAATAGAATAGCAAAGTAAGTCTCTTACCTGCATACGTACTGAGCTTAAGCATCATCTCGTTTCATCTGGCAAGTGGGCTCACACACTTGGTGTGAGTTTTTGCTGGTTTAGTCACTATGGGTATCAGATTTACAGGACTGTCTTGCATCTTCATAGGCTCTGGGGTCACAGAGCAGAAGGTGAGTGCTCGATTAGTACTGTGTGGTTTCACCTGCAGAGGTACAAGTGGGAATTTACCTCTGTTCCTTGTAGCTCTGGTAGCTCTGCTTGCCCAGGTCTGTTGAAGCCACCTGTATTTTGGGTGTTGTCCTGCCACCCCTGTGGAGCTCCCTCTTCGTCTGAGCAATGCTGTCTGTCACACACTTGTTCCATGCTGTATGGCTCTCTGGTGATCTCCAGCCAGACTCTCTCGGCCCTTGTCTCAGCGAAAGGGCTTCCTGAATTCCTATGGCTTTGGATCTGTTGGATGTCCTGACACCAGTACCAGAGCTGGTGAGGTGCTTGCCAGCTGTACCTTCAGCTGCCATACAGAATGAGAACTTTTTATTCATCATCCATACCAGCCTGCTTGCATCTTCAGAGCCATCTTCTGGCACAGTTGGATTTCTTTCTCCATGGTATTCTTTCAGCTTATTTCCTACCAGAACTCATTCTGGTTCCAGTGCTGTTGTCTGATTCTTTTTGGAGTTAATGAGCTGAAAGCAGTCAGTCCTTTACCATGTGGACCAAATGCACCCTTCTTCCTTCAGCAGCAAGATTCCAGTTGCTTTCATGGAGCAATATCCAAAAAGGCCTAATGCAGATTTTCAGTCTGCTCCAGGTTCAGTCATGTCTTTCACTCACATTTGTTCATCGCTTCTCTGTTTTGAAATCTTTTGAACATATTTTGCAAGACTTTCGTTGTTCCCTTATAGGAATGTCATTTCATTATTGCATGCTGGAATCTTTAGAGATACCTTCACTTTTTTTTTTTTAATGTGAAAGTACTGTAACAGCAGTGAAAATCATATGGAAATTCCTGTTACGTTTCTAGACTCCCTTTCCCCCTCTGCAGGCGTGTCTGAGCTGCTGGGGGGCAACTGTGTTCCCCCTTGTGTTGCACAGGGACAGTAAGCACTGGAAGCATTTTTTCTTGAGTTTTTAACAGGCAGCATGCAAACTTTGTTCTGCTTCTCTTTACCCTTTATGCAGCTTTTTTTTTTTTTTCAATTGGGTTGGGTTTGTTTTTTTTTCCTAACTGGAATTTTTTGTTCAGGAAACTTTCACATGCTCAGTAGCAGTCGTAGTTTCTCAAGCTTTGTCAGAACCGCCTTAAATTTGTCCCTGTTTTTAATGTCATTATTTAACTATTCACTGCAAGTTAGGCTTGTTATATAGAAATGTGCACTCTTCACCTCTTCTTTGGAACCGCTCAACACTCAGAGATTTCTTGGAATATAACAGGGAGCTGTTAGGTGATAAGAGTCTTTGAAAATCAGGCTAACAAACAGAAATGGACAAGCCTCTTTTTTCCTTAGTTGTACTCAATACGTGGATAAAGTAAACATTAAGAAACGCGAACCTCAAGTACTTAATGGATAAGACGTTGCTGCTCTCTGTGCAGCTCGGTGGAGCTCTAGGAGTGTCCCTGTGCAGGCAGTGGTCAGAGCACACCGCACAGGTCACCCGCTGATGCAGCTGTAAAAACCCAAATCCAAAATTCAGTGACAAAGTAGCTCTGCCCATCTATTTCTTCAGTCACACACGGAGAGAAAAGGCATTGCTTACCCAGGTTGGTCCTTCACTACGAAGCACCTTAAGAAATCCAGACCAGCACCTTGAAGGTCCCCCTGGAATGAGTAGTGACTTCTTGGTGTGATTATTTGATTGTTTCCTTCCAAACTGAAAACAGATTTGCTATTTCATAGTATCTCATATGTTCTTGTGCACTAGTGCAGCTGGCTGTGTCTGTTCCTGGAGATGGCAGGCACAGTCTGGTGTCCGGGGGGGGGGGGGGCAATCCTGGTCACCCTGACATTTCTTATTTGGCGAGAACTATACCTTCAAAAGACAGTGTCAAAAAGGCAGTTTTCAAAATAACGAGCTTTTCTGATCACAGACCTTTTCAGGAAGCCTGTAGGCTTTTTGCTCCCCAGTCTGTGTTGAAGTAGGAGAATGAGGTCCAAGAGATTGCTGAACCATGGCTCTGAGGGGTTCTTGGTGTGTGACCATTCCTCCCGTCCTTGCACAAGGATGGGGAACGGCCGACGGGCATCCTGTGTGCAGCAGGGGTGTCTAACATGTCACCAGAGGAGCCTACTGGTCACATTTACCTTAACTAGGTGGGCAATAGTCACGGGATTAATTCAGATTAAAAACAGACACATAGGGCAGGAAGATATTTAGCTTCCCAGGTGACCTCTCTCTCAGACCTCGATGGATCTATTAAGAGGCCCATCACTCTCCCAGTTTTGCTTAGCACATGAAAATCAGTGATGAAATATTCCCTTGTATCTATAGCTTCATACAGAGCTTTCCAACTTGCACGTGGTTCTGCCAGTGGGAGACCAGTACTTACCAATGCCACTCTGGGAACCGCAGAGCGGGTCTGTCATTTAGCGGCACAATGACATCCGGCGCCCTCACACTGCACTGCTCATATACCAGGCTCAAGTGTGCCGAGCCTGCTGTGCTCCAGGAGCTTGGAGCACACAACCTTGCTGTTGCACAATGGTGAGGAAGTTCTTTCCTTGCAGTAAATCCTCGTCTTTTCCTGAGAAGCGTTATTGTGTAAATAATATCCATTACTTTGTCTTACAGTAGATTTTATTCATATGAATGGTGCATCTTTCAACTCTTATTTTTCCCTCTCCATTGTTACTATAGCAAGCCCTTCATCACTTTTCAGAACCTTTAATTTTGAATTTTCATAGAACATATCTGTTGTTTCATCATGCTGACCAAACTTCATGCTTTTGAGTATTTTCTGGGAGTTGTAAGTGCTTTTTGGAGAGGTTATTTTGTCTTTTAATTTGAATTTTTCCTATCAGCCACCAGGTTTGAAAGTAATGACTCCTTTTTGTGCTAGCCACAGTTTCTTTTTTATTCCTGGACATTGTTTTCTGAAGGGACCAACACATAGCACAATTTGACTTAAATTTCTAATCCCAGGCATTCCTCAAGGCAGAAACCTTTTGTGCCTAATGATGCATCTGAATCTAAGAATTGTACATGGATAAAATCTTTCATAGACCATTAAAAAATAAGTCTTAGGTTAACCACATAATAATAATTATAGAAAAAATATGTATAAATTTGAAATATTCAAATTTAACTCCCTCAACTTACATTAAGTTGAACTATTTCAGGTGTCTCATAAGAAACAAACTCAGTGGATATTCAGAACAAAAGCTTTCCAGCTGCTGTATTCAGGTTCAGTGACTGGATAGGACTATAGTTTTGAGTATACGCAGTCTTTTAGGGCTACTGATGTAACAAGTAATTGAGTAATGGCTTGTATCACAAATTAAAATTCTGCTACTAGATCCCCTTGAAGTGCCTCTCTAAATAGTATCTGCTACAAGCATGTAAAATACACAGATTCACACTACAAATTTCCAAATCTCAGGAGCAGCCAGTGTGTACAAGTCTGTGCAGGATTCTCAGCCCCCCTTCCTTGCTCTGAGTTGTTCACTCTTTTCAGACATCCACATCTCCAGGACACCTGCCTTTGTCTCACTGATAGTTTACTGTCCAGCACAGGCATCCTAAATTCTCAATGCTGAAAATAGAATAGGAAAATTTAGACTTAAAAGCAACTGCGTTTAGATGGGCAACTGCATTAGCCCATTAGATGGGCTAATCTTCAAGCCCATCCTTCAGTGTAGGGATCTCAGTAGACTAAGCAGGAAATTCTGCATAAAAATAGGATGCAGTGATAATTCTGAATAAAAGAGTTGAGTAGTTATCCACTTTATTGTGTAAAATAAATAAATAAAAATAGTAATTATAAAAAAAGAATTAAAAAAGCCACCACATTTTTTTTACACCTGTTGCTGAGAAGAAATGTTCTGGTCCTGGAACTCTAAAGCTGAATAGTGATTTCAGGGATCTCATATCTGCTGACATGATAGTCATGTGAATTTGGGAATGCTTGACCTGAAGTCCCATATTCCTTTGGAGTTTTTTGATTGAATGGCTAAGATTATCAGAATAGCCTAAGGAATTTGGATGTCCATTTACCACTCTGGCAGGTCAAAAACATTGACAGCAGCCTCTATCTGTTACGAAAACAGCAGGTACTAGTACTGGACAAATATTTTCTTCTCCTTCTTAGATGGTTTCCATGTTTTCTGCAACCCAAGACAGTGAGAATTCCACTGGGCGGTTCTGCAGACATTGTAACAGCAGGGATTCACAGGCAGGCCAGATCACCAGTCATACACTAAATCAGAGTTTTCTACTAAAATAAAGTTGCTTATTTGGTCCTTTTTGTGTAAGTTTTCCTAAAATACTTCTAAATTTCTAGGAAAATTGTCTTTTGCCAGTACTAATGACTTATTTTTAAAGATGCTTAACCAAAATTTTATAACTTCCCATAAATTTTGGCTGAATAGACCCCTTAAATAGTTTATTTATCATGCAGCCTCTGTCTGAGTAAGTAGTAAACCTTGGATCATTGTGGAAATTATAGGATGGCTTTTGTTCCCTAAGGATACATGAAGGAATCACTTACTGAACTTAAGTTGAATGAAGAAAAGATTTAAGGGGCAGATCTTCAGCTTGGGTAAACTGCCAGAGTTCAGTGAAGCTACTTGATGTCAGCTGTGGATCTTGTCCTTCGGTGTTGAAGGCATTTCCTATATGTAATTTTTCTGTCTTACTGTAAAACAATTTCATATGGTTAAACTGTATTTTCCTATATTGTTCTGCAAGTCTATATGCATCATAGTGCTCATCTCATCTCCTGTAAAATAAACTGTACAGAGACACATTGAGCATGGAATTGTCTTTACCCAGTTACTTTTTCTTCTACCACAGCCCTGCACTTTGTGAGTGCAGTTTGATCAAAGACACTCTGTGGGGTGCCACATGCATATGGACAGCTTTGTTGATACCGGTTTAGCACAGCGTGAATTTGCAATCACATCACTGGGTATAATCTACTTTTACTTATCCTTTTCAGATCTTTGCACGATAGTCAGATGCATTCGGTCCCTCCTGTCCATACAATTTCAGAAACTACCTTCAGTTAAATGGTTCTTAAACAAGCAAGGCAAGCTGACCATGAGCAGCCTGATAGCAGCTGCCATGGAATGGGCATGCTTTCAATGCTTTAAGTGATCTGCAAGTCTTCCTCAACCAGTCAGTCCTTTACCTGCAAGTTTCACGTGCAGCTTGAAGCTTAGTTGAAAACACTGATATGAAATGTTGTTACTAAAAATTGTTCTCCTTTGAATATTTGAATTAACATGAATGCTGACAGGTTTTCTGACAAAGTCAAAATTGGCCCTGCCAAAATCCTGTCTAATCCTACAACTGCCTGCAGCAGTGACTGACATGGGCAGCCTGCTGGGCTGCGCTGTGGAAACAGAGCTCAGAGCACGGAGGAGTTGCAGTTCTGCAGAACACAAGCCCACCTTCCAGCAAGGTGTGACTCGGGCACCTTGGAGATAGCCCATCCACACATCTCGTAAACCTCAGTGGAGATTCCTTCTAAGAATTTTTCCAGTTCTGAACTCATATAAAAATTTTGTTTCTGCAACCCCCTGCAGAAGGGCATCCCACAGCACTCAGTGTGCTTGTGCACAGAGGTAGGAAGAGTGGCAGAGGTATTGCACACTCTTCTCAGAAAGAAGAAGACACTGAAGGCAAGATGTTGTAAAAATTCCAGGTGGAAGCTTGGTTTTCACAGCAGTCTTTGCACCTTGCCCAGAGTAGCCCAGATCTGTTAAAAAAATCTCAGAATGCTGTTTCAAATTCTGGTGCATGGTATAGACCAGCTTGGTCAATACTCTCCACATGCTGTGGTACATTAAACTGCAATTTACCAGCACTTTCTGTTGTAGAGGTCTTTGATATGACTTTGAAATGCAGGTTGGGGAGTTACTGAACAAGCCATTTGCTGTGCTGGTGTAGTGCCAGCGCTCAGAAAAACCTCATGGCGAGAGGACAGGATGCACCGTTCTCAGAGGGGAAAAAGAGTTCTACCGCAGGAACTAGCAGGGCTTGTTGATAGAGCTTTAAACTAACTCGGAAGGGGGAAAGGGGCAAAACCAGGCTCGCCAGTGATGAGCGATGGGATGTCAAAACTTGAGAAAACGAGCACTAATGGGATCCTCAATCTGCCTCCTGAGGTGTTGGCTACAATGTACCACACCTGAAATGTTTCTACACCGCTGCAGCAGCATGAGGAACAAACAAGAGGAGCTCCAAGCTTTGGCCCAGTCCCAGAGATTTGACATCACTGGCATAGGTGAGCCCTGGTGGGATGAGTCCCATGGGTGAAGTGCCCTGTTGGACGGTTACAGGCTCTTCAGGAAGGATGGGCAGGGCAGAAGAGGTGAAGGGGTGACACTGTGTGTAATAAAAGGGTTAGAATCTCTGGAGCTCACAGTTCGCCATGGCACAGTTGGGAGCCTCTGGTGAAAATCAAGAGGCAAACAAATAATGCAGATGTCACCGCGGGAGTCTGGTGTAAACCTCCCAGCCAGGATGATGATGCCAATGAATTATTCTTTGAGGAACTACGGGACACTTCCAAGTCAACTGCCCTTGACCTTATGAGAGACTTGCCAGAAATTAACTGGAAGCACCACACAACTGGTACAACTCGGGCCAGAAGATTCCTAAAAAAACCTGGATGACAACTTTATGGAACAGGTCCTAAGGGAGCCGACTCAGAAAGACACTCCCCTTGATCTGCTGCTTGTCCACAGATCAGATCTTGTGAGCAAAGTGGAGATTGGGGGCCATCTTGGCCACAGCGACCACAAAGCGATCGAGTTTAAAATCTCTTGACAGGAGGAAAAGTGCCAGCAAAACCTCAACTCTGGGCATGAGGAGAGCAGACTTCAGGCTGCTCAGGTAAGTAGTAAGTAAGGCCCTCTGGGAAAATTTTTTTGCAGGTGCTGGGGTCCATCACTTCCAGCCACTTTTTAAACATCACCTCCTAAGGGCACAGGAGCAACAATTCCCAAAAGTCGGAAGTCAAGCAGGGGAGGCAGAAGGCCGATTTGGCTGAATAGGGACCTTCTCTTGTAAATAAGGCAAAAAAGGAAAGTGTGTGCCCAGTGGAAGCGAAGTCAAGTGGCCTGGGAACACAGAGATGCTGCTGGCCACTGCAGGGAGAAAATTCATGCGACCAAAGCTCAACTGGAGTTGAAGCTGCCAGAAATATGGGGGACAATAAAAAGAGTTTTTTCAAATACGTTAATGGAAATAGGCAGTATAGAAATATCATCCTGTTACAGGATGGGAATGGTCACCTTACAAACAGGGACAGAGACAAGACAGACGTGTTTAATGCTTTCTTGGCCTCTGTCTTCAACACAGATGATAGGCCAAGGGGGTCTCAGTGCCCTGAGCTGGAGGAATATGACTACCAGGATGGTCAGCTCCCAGTCAACCCTGAAACTGTGTGGGAACTGCTGCTCCAGCTGGATCCCACGAAATTTCTGGGGCCTGATGGGACTCATCCAAGAATTCTCGAAGATCTACTGATTTCATTGCAAAATCTCTCTTGATGATTTTTGAGTGGTCTTGGGAATCCAGAGAGGTCCTGGCAGACTGGAAGCTGGTGAACATTGTCCCAGTTTTCAAAAAGGGCAAGAAGGAGGACCCTGGAACATGCAGGCCTGTCAGTCTCACTTCAGTGCCTGGTAAAGTTACGGAGAAGGTTATCCTTGGAGGTATTCAAAATCACCTGAAAGACAATGAAGTCATTGGTCACAGCCAGCATGGCTTCATGAGAGGAAAGTCCTGCTTATCCAACCTGATTTCCTTGTATGACAGGGTAACGCACCTGGATCAAGGGAAGCTAGTTGATGTGATCTTTTTGGATTTCGGTAGAGCTTTCAATACAGTCTCTCTCTCTACAGGATCCTTCTGGACAAACTGTCCAGCCCATGGGTGGATAAACACATCATGTGGTGGGTGAGCAATTGGCTCATGGGTCAAGCACAGAGGGTGACAGTGACTGGGGTGACATCAGACTGGGGACCTGCCACTAGGGGGGGTTCCACAGGGCTCCGTCTTGGGCCCTGTGCTCTTCAGCATCTTCATAAATGACTTGGACACAGGACTGGAAGGGACACTGAGCAAGTCTGCAGATGACCCCAAACTGGGAGGAGCTGCTGAGTCCCTCGAGGGCAGGGAGACCCTGCAGAGAGACCTCGACAAATCAGAGGGTTGGGAATCACCAACCATAGGAAGTGCCGGATTCTGCTCCTGGGATGTACAGACAGGCTGGGGAATGAGATACTGGAAAGCAGCGCTGGGAAAGGGCCCTGGGGGTCCTGTTGGGTGCCAGTTGGCCCTGAGTCAGCAGTGCCCTGGCAGCCAGGAGGGCCAACTCTGCCCTGAGGCGGCCCTCACCTGCAATATTGGGTCAGTTTTGGGCACTGAATATAAAAAAGATATTAAGCTCTTAGGGAGTCTCCAAAGGAGGGCAATGAAGATGGGGAAGAGCCTTGAGGAGCGGCTGAGGGCACTTCGTGTGTTCAGCTGGAGAAGAGGAGACTGAGGGGAGATCTCACTGCAGTTCCAACTTCCTGGGGAGGGGCAGAGGAGGGGCAGGCCCTGAGCTCTGCTCTGGGGGGACCAGGGACAGCACCCAGGGAATGGCCTGGAGCTGTGTCAGGGCAGGGTTAGGTTGGATCTCAGCAAAAGGTTCTTCCCCCAGAGGCTGGTTGGGCACTGACCAGGCTCCCCAGGGCAGTGGGCACAGCCCCAAGGCTGCCAGAGCTGCAGGAGGGTTTGGCTGATCCTCTGGGGCACAGGGGTGACTCTTGGGGATGTTCCTGTGCATGGCTAAGGGTTGGACTTGATGATCTTTGTGGGTCCCTTCCAAATCAGCAGATTCTGTGATTCTGTGTTATGTCAGAACATACATGTTATGATGTTATGTCAGGCATAGCTTAATGAATTTTTTTTTAAGCAACTTGCTCCCTGAAAAGAAACCCTGAGGGTTATGTGTCCAGTGCCCTTTCACTCCCCTACACTTCAAAGCCTCACAGTGCAGTTTTTGGAGTGCAAGTGACAAACTTCCACAGCAGATGTCAGTGTGCCTCGCTCTTTGCCTTAAGAGGGCTCCAGATTAGGATGTTAGAGAACTGCATCTGTGGCAGCTGAAAATAGCAAGGTGTATTACCAGGACTGGTGATGGAGCTAACAGCAGAGAGATCATCCCCTCAGCCACAAAAGTGAGAGCCGTCTGCTTTTTCAAATCCGGCTTTGTTGCTACAATTGACTCATTCTTAATCATTGTCAGTCTACAGTGCCTCAGTGTGGCACAATTCAGAATAGGGCCAGGAAAGAGGAGGTGACAGGCCATGTCCTGTGATGTGCCATGTGACATATTTCTAACTGCATCATTTTCTTCATATATGACCTTGATGTATGGTCATCAGAGGGCAACATGATACTTGCAGCCACATTACTTACCTTACTTCAATCATTACTTCTTAGCCCTAACCTGAAACCTTTGATGGGATTTCAGGGAAAAGCCTTGCACTTACAGCATTTTTCTAGGGCAAAACAGAGGTTAGGCAGCACATGACACCTTGCTTAAAGAGCAAGGCATAACCTGAAGTTAGAAAGAAGTAATGCTGAAGTTTTTTACTATGGGAGACTGCAGTTTTGGAAGCACCAAGGCAACCAGCATGTCTGCCAGATGGATGACAGGATGACGAGCCTGGAAAGGGGCCACCTAATCCTATGCTGGACAATTCTCTAATGGAACCCAATGCAGTTCCTTCTCACATCTTCAGATGTTTCATTTATATAATCATTGCAGATCATCATGTTTCCTGACGACCATTGCTCAGCAATGGTGTCAGGAAGCAGCAAGAGTCAGGGTTACACTGTGAGGGTGGAACAAACTAGGAGCTCAGTGACCACAGCACAGGCAGAGCCCTCACTGATCAGGCACACAGGTCTGAAAAGTGTGGAAAAAACAGGGTGCTGTTAACTGGGTTCATCGGCATCCCAAGACAAGGAATTCATCCATGGTTCATCCATGGAATTTTGTCAGGGGGAGACAGAGACAGGACTGAGAAACAAGGCTACAAGCAAGGTCTGAGGTCCATTCAAGAGGAAAAGCTGCAAGTAACTGCACCTACAACATACCCGAGACACCTACAACATGGCTCAGGCTGAAGTTAAGCAGTGCTCCTGGAACCGTGGGCGGAGAGTATGGGTGGCAGCCATAGGGCAGGTAAGTCCTGTTGGTGCATTTAGAGGTCTAACAATGATCTGTTGGGCCTGTCTTTATCTGTGTTGGCCACTGTGCAAACACAAGAAGAGACAACTGCCTTGCAGGGCTTAGGATGGACAGAGAACCAGGCTGCGGAAGGTCACAGATGCTTAGGATGATTTGCAGTGCTCATGGAAGGATTCACACAAGGTCACGGCATAGGAGAAGTCATAGCTACTGCTGTGAGTCAGTTGAAGAAGTTAAACTTATTCTACAAGCTGAATGGGCTGAAAGTGGTTTTGAACCCTTAGAGGTCAATGTGACCTGTTTCCTGCATGAGGCCCTTAAAAAGTAAAGCTATGCGCAAAGTTAAAGCAATTGGTTTAACTCAACTCTTGTAATCTTTCCTGGTTTGCTACACAGGTTCCAACCGCCATTTCTGTCATCTGGTTTCATTATATATGGCAATTTCTGAACTGATGGTTGAGAACAAATGGCCCAAGGAATGCTGTTTGCACATCTTATATTGAACTAAACTCACGCACAGGGAAGGTTTCAGCAGTCAGAATTTTCTAGCTTGACTCAAACCACAGAAATACTCATGTCACATTTCTTACTCAATCTCACTTCTGGAAATTACTGTCTCAGTCCTTATACAAATGAAAAAAAATTACAAACATGCTCTAGTGAAGTATTTATTGTAGGCACAAACAGTCCAGCCTCACTGGTCTGTGCTCCAGGCTGTTTGCACTGGTTTGTTCACAAGTCCCTGAAAGCGGAGGATGAAAACATCCATCTTTGATTTGATTTTGACTTACTGTTTTCTAAAGTAGAAAACCAAACACTCAAGTGTCTGTGAGCTACAGCGGAAGTTACAGTCTTTTTATTTACAGAGCTATGATTTTTTTTTTTTTTTGGTAGACTTAGCAAATGCTTCAAGACTGTATCATTTGTCTGCTTGTTTGTTCAGAGACCGGGACTCTTTTTTTATATCAGCTTCTTGGATGTCTTTCTTTAAGCTGAGTTCTACAGTACCAGTCATGGCTCTGCTCACAGGTACAGGCTTCAGGGGCTCTTCCCACTGCACTTCCAATTTCTCCAAGTCTATGTAAAAGGAAGCAAGGCTGCTGGATGACACTGTGATGAAATGTGAAAATGTGGGAGTTTAGTCAGGATGCCATCTTAGCACCACTCACAGTTCCCAGGGATCCTTCATGTTGGCTCACATTATCATGAAAATGCCTGCAAATGTGCAGCTGTGTGCTTAAGAGCATAGTTAACAGTCTGGTTGCTGTGGTGCTTACATATATCACAGGTAGACGTGTGCTCAATGCCTTTTTGGTCTTTGTTGCTTTATGCTTTTCCTCAGTCTTCTCTGTTGCTGAAGCAAACTCATTTCTTACCTCCGAAGTCTGTGAAAAGTAAAAATCTGGGTTAGAACAAAGGTCCGTATAGTCCAGTGTCCTGGCATGCCAGTGACCAGTACGCACCAGTTTCTTAGAGAAGGGTGGGAGAAGAAAGCTTTGTAAGGAACACATGAAATACATTGTGATTCATCTCTAGATCACACTTTGACCCTCTGCTGAGGTACTCTCTTCCCCAGCAGTGTCAGTGTTGTAGTTAAACAGCACTTGACAGATTTTTTTTGTCTCCCATGAGTTTTTGGAACTCATATAACCTTCCCGTAGCATTACCTCTATGACATGGTACAGGAGAGAAGACCTAGACAAGCAGTTTGGGCACAGGCTTGGTTTACAAATGAGGTGGTTACAACAGTGAAAATACCAAGTCGTCTCTACAATCCATGTGTGGAGCTATCAGTAATCACCGAAGTATCGGCAATGGCAATAGGCAATGGCTCCAGCACAATGGTGGTCTTGTCAGTTTAAATGGTTTCCTTGCACAGATACTGCCTTTGCTGCTTTTGACCTATGTTTTTTTTCTTACAATCACACCTACCTGTTGCTCACCCAGCAAAGACAGCATCTCTCCTTTACCCTTGGACACAAACACTTCCTTGAGGTCCCTCAGTTCCTGCCTTGACCATACACACTCCTCTATCTCATTGCCTCATTTCAGAGTCAAACCCTTAACTTCCCACTATGCCTCCAGTAAATGATTCTCCTTTTGACCTCCCCATTTCTTCCTGCTTTCTCTCCCACCACACATTATGTCATCCAAGGGCATCTTCTCATCCAGGCACTTCTCCAGCCAGCTCTTCTCCCACTCAGATTGCTGATGCAGTTCGTAATGGTTATTCCCTGAGTTCCTACAGTTGCTGTCTCCCTCTCCACTCTGCACCCTTTCCCTCTAAATGGTATGTCTGCTTTGTTATCCTGCAACACCCTTTCTTGTTCCTGGCAGTGTTCAATTCCATAAGTCCTGTCCACAAATCCACTTTCTTCATTTCCACCAGACTTCATCACCCTTATCTACCTCTGCTGCTGTTTCTGTGCTGACTTTCACTACCTCCTTATAGGACTATCCCTCTGTGTGTGAGGGATAGAACACCCAGGCAGAACATCGGTCTTTCCTGGACATCTCAGGGATTTCCACATTTAATGTGCTCTAGGCAGCATAATGTTCTGGCTCTACTCAAGTTACCAGATAAACAGATAGATAGATAGATAGATAGATAGATAGATTAGATAGATAGATAGATAGATAGATAGATAGATAGATAGATAGTGATCTTCTGTGATACCTTTTTCAAATAAAGTTCAATAAATCCACCTGTTTCCTTCTCTGAGAGACAAAGAAGAATGGAAAAAGCTAACGAATTCTCACAGTGCTTTTTTGTTGTTGTCATTGCTTTCCTTAGGTTCTTCTAGGTAGTGTTCTACACTGTCTTTGCTCAGCCTTGCTGTCTGCCTGAGGAAGGGACTGCAGCAGGGCACACTGCAACCCCAGCGCAGTACACTGAGCCAGACCTAAGCACCACCCCTTAAAGACAAAGGAGGAGAGGAAGGCAGGAGCATTCAATTGGCCTCATCATCGCTGCTGTGGATGTGGCCCATGTGGTGTCTCTGGTTTAGGGTACACAATCACATGGAGTCAGGTCTCCACATGGCAGCAAACCATACTCCCTCCAAATCCAACCATTTTCTGGAAATCATATGGTCCTTCAGGCAGGGAAACTAGGGCCCTAAGAGGAAAGGGCTCATGTGGAACAGGGTAAAATCATCAGGATTATGGCATCTGGGACAGAGATGAAATGCTGGGTGGACAGGGCTGTCAATGAGGGACTCAGATGCATGCAAGTAAGAGACCAGGCTCTGGGAGTGAGTGAGCAGCCCAAGGGCTCTACTGGGCACTGTCTGCAGGGGTGATGCTGGGCTTAAAATCAGATCTGACTCCAGAGAAGGCAAAGAAACAAGCTGAACAGCAAACAAGGAAAGTATTTAACTGTGATGGGAGAAAATAATTATTACAATGTGATGAACACAATGCACAAGGGAACTGAGCCTTCAAGACTTTGAGGACTGGTTATGTAGCAGCTGAACTTTAATTTCCTGGAGCTAATTGCAATGACACAATTCACAAGCAGCTACTTCTCACTGTAGTTCTGTGTGGCTCCAGGAATGACTGCAGAGATACCTAAACACAAGATGACATTTTAGCACAGCAGGGAGTTTGTGACATTTTGAATGGCAGGTTGAAAAGAAATAGTTAAAAATCCAGAACTGTTGTTGCTATGAAAACTGAAAAACAATGATGTCAGTAAAATATACTTGATTAAAAGAAAAAAAAAGTTACTAACATCAGGAAGAATTTTACAGATCATAGGATTTCCTTTACTGAGAGCTGAGACTCATTGGAAAAAGTGATAAAATTCCAGAAGTAAAGGAAAAGAAGAAGCTGTGTCCTGAAAGGAAGGACCAGTATTATCAATTCCAAGGCAGAGCTGACAGAGCTCTCCAGATTGGAATGTTTGTGCTTTACTTTTGAACCTTTGAGGCACAGACTCTGTCATGTAGAAGCAATATATTTAACAAAGAATGTAAGTACGCATGAATAATTAGCATATAGTTGACATCTCTGGCTGTAGAAGGAACCATTGTGTCTGGAAGGGTATGCTCTAGGTGTACTAAAACATAAAGATTTATAGCATGTCTCATAGCAGATGACTGAGACTGAATAAACCTTATTTGTACCTATTGGATCATTATCACATTACATCTAATGGGAAAGCTCTGCTGAACCTCATAAGCTATTATAGGCTTGAAATTCAATTTTGTTTGTTTGTTCGTTTTTGCTTTTTTTGTTTTTTTGTCATTCAAGTTTTGATGGAAAGAAAAATCCTTGGCAAAGACAACTCCAAAGCTGTGGGAATCGGGTTTTAGAATGGGTTGTCTCTGATGACCTAAGCATTAATATGTCACCTTGTCTTACTTAATGGACTGACTCCGCAGAACCCAAACTTGACAGGACTGTGGGAGGATGGGCTCTCTCACCAAGAGGGAGGAACACAGGCTCTCACCAGGCTTTCTCATAGGGCAGTGAAATTCTGGGGAGCAATAAATTGATAAAGAGAAAAGGCCTCTTACTGGGTCTACACAAGCATAAACCCCTGGGGGAATGTTGAAGTTTCCGTTGTCTGACAATTAGTCTATGTGCAAATTGGATAAGTAATTTACATAAAATGTCACTTGTAAACAAATACCAGTTTAGGTCTGTCTGTCTCCTCCACTTTTTTTGTCCAAGCAAGATCATATTTCTTGTTCTTTCTTCCAACTGTTTTTGTCTGTCCAGTTTGTGCGCTTGTAGGATCCCTGGAGAGTCATCTGGCTTCTGTCACAGCCCAGGGACCCACTGCAACTGGTTTTATCAGCTCCTTGGGCTGTACTATCCCTTCTGGGGCTCCATGAAGAGTGGAAGGACAGTCCCAGGAGGATACCTGGATACAGACCTTCAGCTCCCCAGGAGGACAGTCAGCATTCCTATAGACTTTCCACAGATGTGACACTGACTGTACTAAACATATTTGAATTGTGGAGTTCCCTGCTGTCTTCTAGAAATGGTTTATTTAGAACTGAGGAGCTTGTACTAATTCTCTAAAAAGACCTCATGTGCGTGACCATCTAGATTTAACAACTTCTATACTTTAATGGTATAATAAATAATGCTATAATCTTATGATGAAACTTGCTGATTTATCTACTTAAAACATGCTTTCTGAAGGAATCCATGTGATGATTGTTTTTATCAGACCTCAGGCCTCCAGGGCCTGCTTATATAACAACAGTTGATTTTAATAAACCGAAAGAGGCAAAGAGCCCAAACACATAATAGAAAGGAAAAATCCAGTTACAGGGACTGCTGTTGAGAGCACAGAAAACTGGTTTCTTGATCATCCGAAACACTTTACAATGCAATTAAAAAGTAAACTATTTCACTTAGGTGAAGTAAAATCTTACGGTTTTCACACATTTTTAAAACCCAAGTAAAACACATTCTAAACCAAGCTCTTTAATATCTTAAATCTTTAATATCTTAAACAACAGCTCTAGAAGAAATCCGTCTATTTTAAATTGGGGAAGACATGACATACATGTGGTGTCTGATGTTTCCAGTGGGTGCTGAAGAAATCCATTGCAGTAAAATGCTATATAAACAGAATGCACATTTAAATAAAAAGCATTTTAAAACTGCAGATATATTTTTAAATGAATCAAATATTTACACTTTATTCATATATTACTGAAATATAAACTTTGTATTGATTAAATAGATTGTTAAACACAGATAGAACAGTAAAAGAAATACTTTTTAAAGTGCCAGAAATGTGATAGCTCAAATATGTTCTTGACCTAGTGCTAGTCAATTAATTGGTCTGTTCTTTCAACAAAACAGTGTATCGTAACTGCTAAAGTTTACATGGCTAAACCTTTTTAGTCTGATAAATAATTTTAAAAGCGTTGGTAAGTTATATAAGCTGCATACAATCATACTGCTCAAACAATACATTGAAGATATAAGCCCCCTGTCTTAAAAAAGTGTCCTTTGGGGTTGCAAAGCTAGAAGCAGGGGTCAGAGAACAAAACCTCCCCATAGAGAAGTGTAGGAGCAAGGAAAGTCAGAAGGGCAGGCACAGCATGGGCAACAAGCCATGTGAATAGAACCCACAAGCAGCCCTTAAAAACAGTTATTTGACATATGGTGTTCTCACTGAAACACAGACTGGTTGAGGTGGGAAGGATCCTCTAGAGGTCACTTGGTCGAACTTGGAGTCAGTTGCCCAGGTTATGGGGTTTTTTACATTTGCAGGCATCTGTGTTAAAATAGAATGCTCGCCAGTAAAGTACAGGGAAAATGAATAACTGTGCTATGTAACTGGCTGCAGGCTAGAGAATGAACACATGAGACCTAGGGCAGGCATTTATATTGCAGATAAATATTACCTGCTAACCTTTCTGCTGCCTTTTTTCTTTTCAGGATGCCAATTGGCTCATGTTCACCACTTTGGAAACTGGATCTTAACAAACAATTGAATTTCGTAGGTCTCTGGATGAGTTGTATGTGAGAATTAAAATGCAAGCAGAAGTTTGGTTCAACTCAAGTTTGTTTTTTGGAATTTAGTGTATTTAAGTATCTCCTATCATTTTGCTTAAACAAAATGTGTCTGGTTTGGTCTGAAATTGGGGTGGTTTTTTGAGATGGGGGATGATTTCAATCTGTGAAGAGTCTTCCGCACACATATCTTTATTTATGAAACAATCCTATGAAAAAGAAAAATTAACAACTTCTTTATTATGTGAGTCAAAGGGCAGTCGTATGGATGAAGCTGCTGGGACACAATGCGCATTCAGAGTCTACTTGTTTCCAGAGTACCTCCTGCTTTCCTGTGCACATCACTCTCAGCATCAGCTACCTTCCAGACTGGTCAGCTCAGAGCATTTTTTGATTCAGACCTCTTCTACCCAGCCACACAGGTTAGCAACATGCAGATACAATTTTTCTCAGATTAAGAAAACTGGAACATCTGGGATATTAACTCCTTCCTCCTTGCATTGCACATCCCAGAACTCTGAACAGTCTGGAGGTGAGAGAAGATCTTTCACAGCACTGGCTGTTGGCAGGTGCTGTCCAGTGGACAGCTTTCTAAATCTCACTTTCCTCAAAGACTTCCTCAGTTGTCTCTCCAGTGGTGACTTCTCCCTCGCTGCTGTCTGACATGCTTGTCCGTGGGTGGGATGAGAGTGTGGAGCAGGGCTCCAGGTTGAAGTCTGTCCTCTGCCTCACCAGCACCTGCTGCAGCTGCATGCCCCAGGGTTTGCTCACCTCCAGGCACAAGCGGTGCTTGCTGCTGAAGTGCTGGTTTTTTCGTTTCTGTGAACATTTTCTGAGGTATTTTATGTTTTCCCCAAGAAAGCAGAGTTTGCAGCCAAAGGGATCTGCCAGCAGGAAACGGGACCACTGCTTCTGGAGCTCTGCTTTCACCTGGGTGGAGGAGAAAACAGTCTGGTCATAGTGATGGCTTGTGACCACCCTGTAGTTCACTAACACAAATACTAGATGTAAAATGAGAGGAACTGTGCAGTCCTGAGCTTCCTGTCTCTTTGGGGCTTCACTTGCACCTGGTGGGGTCCTTGTAAGGTAGGAACAGACTTGTTGGCTAAGTCAACCTGAAAAGTCCAACCTCTGCACTCTAAGGAAAGTTTTTCCTCTGCAAATCTGATGCATGTATGTGGGAGAGCTCAAGTGACTTCCCAGTTTACAGCCTGATGGAGTGGAGGAAAGCCCAGGCACTGTGGAAATGAAGACCATGCAGTTTTACCAGAATGTTGTGCTTGTGGAACTGATTTGTTTTGTTAAAGCTGTTTATCTGGCAGCCTGACTGAAATCCTCAGCACTGGGTGTCCCACTGCCTGCACCCCCTGAGCCCATGCTGCAGCTGGAGGGCAGGCTCCAGCCCCATGTGGAGGACCAGGACTTCCCCTGGCTCTAACCAGCAGAACTTTGGCCTGAGAACTCAGCTGGACCAGATGGTAGAAGGCCAAAAGAGCAACTTTCAACTGCTGATGAGAGCTGATAGCAGTTCTGTGCCCTTCACAAGTGTCAGACAAGCACTCCTCTATTGCAGACAAGTGCCAGTTCTCTTTTTCATTTAAGTAGTTCTGAAATTACAGCACATTTCCTTTATAGATATTAGGAACATCTGGTCTACCTTCTGTATAAAGCCCATCCATTTGTTTCACTGATGTCTTTAGAAAGGTGTCCAATTCCTGTAGTCCTGTTTGTGTAGTGTGTCCCATGCCAACTGTCTGTGCCAGTGTTCTGATGCTGGATATGTGTCTGTTTATTCCAATAGTGGCGGTCTGCACCCAGGCCAAATACAAGGGAAGTACAGACAGCAAGATTCAACTTAGAAAACATTTAAAATTAAGTGAGATTAATTCCACAGCCTACACAGCATCATTTTCCAAGGTAGCTTGTAGCAAGTCAGGCTGAGAAAGCTGGGGTGTTCAGCCTGGAGAAGAGAAGGCTCTGGGGAGACCTCAGAGCCCATTCCAGTGCCCAAACAGGACATAGAAAAAGAGGGAGAGCCACTTTTCACATGTGCAGATAGTGATTGGACAAGGGAGGAACAGTTTTAAACTACAAGAGGAGAGATTTAGATGAGATGTGGGTGGAATGAGGTAAGCTTTAAAGTCCATTCCGACCCAAACCAGTCTGTGATTATATGATTCCGTGCAGTCAGAGTGATTAGGCAAAGGCAGCGTGCAGCTGTCACTGGACTGTATGGACAGGAGCAGAGCCAGTAGTAGTTCAAGAGAAGCAGTTGTTCTCCCTTACTCAGATCACCTTTGAATACTGTGACTAATTTTGGACCCCCAGTACAGGAACTGTGTTGATAAGCTTGAACTTATCGGCAGAGATCAGCACTGGGGCACTTGCCCTATTAGGAGATATATTTACACTTCAAAGCCCAGATACTTTCTATAAGGAGATCATGGAGGAGGTGGAGTCAGGCACTCTGCAGAGGTGTTTGGTAGGACACAAGAGACAGTGATTACAAACTGAAATATATACGGAAAGGGTCTGGAGCACCAGGAGCAACCGAGGGAGCTGGGAGGGGTCATCCAGGAGAAAAGGAGGCTCGGGGGGACCTTCTGGCTCTGCAACTCCCTGACAGGATGGGGGAACCAGGGGAAATTGGGCTCTGCTCCTGGTGAACAAGGGAGAGGACAAGAAAAAATGGCCTCCAGTTGCACCAGGGGAAGTTTATATTAGACATTAGCAAAATATTCTATATCGAACAGGCTGCCCAGGGGAGTGATTGAGTCACCATCCCTGGAGACATTTATGCGGTTGTGACACTTGGGGACATGGTCTAGTGACAGACTTGCAGTACTAGGTTAACAAGTGGACTCAATCTTTTTAAGGTGTTTTCCAATTTAAAACAATTCCATGATTCTATGACAATATATGGAAAAAATATTCCCTCCTGAGTACGGAGAAGCACTGGAACAGAGGACCAGAGAGGTGGTGGAACCTCTGTCCTTGGGCTGGGGGGTTCGAAGTTTAGCTGGACAAACCTCTGAGTAACCTGGTGTGTTTTCAGTCTTTGCCCCATACTGGCAGGAGGTTAGCTTTCTCTGCTGTCATCCCTGCTCCGTCTAAATCCTGGTGCAGAGCAAATTGAACACCCAGCTGTCCCTTGAGGCACAGCAGGAGACAACTTCCAGACAAGGAATCCCTTACAGCAAGTTTAGGGATGTGCACACATTGAAAAGTGTCTCTGACTATTGCAGGAGATTGGAAGACGATCTTTAAGGTCCCTTCCAATCCAAACCATTCTGTGATTCTGTTAAACTATTTTTTCAGCATGTTGCTGTCTAAGATATCACAGAACCCTAAATATGGTCACTTCACATGGAGTTCAGGGGTAAACTAAGGGGTTCAGCCTGGCCAACCATGAAGTCTGGGGTTTCAGCTGAATAAAGGAGTGGGGTTTAGGTGTGTGACTGACCATAAGCTTCTGGTGGTATCTCAGACACCACAGGCTAACCATACCTCCAGTATGGTTATCTCATATCATGGTATCTCAGACACCACTCAGGCTTCAGTGGAAATACTTTGCATTTGAATCCCAAAGCTGTGAGAGTTCTTGCTGTCCTGTTCACAGAATTTTACCAGCTCGAAAGAATGCACACATGTTCTCAATAAGCAGAGCTGGTCAGTGTGTTCATCCTTTTGAGTGTCATTAATATACTTTACTAACAAACTAAAAACTTTTCTCATAGACTGTCTTACCTCTCCATTAGCAAAGCAATACAGAACTGCTACCAAAAAACCCTGTAAGAGAAAGAAAGTGAGAGGAAAAAATCAGTGTGCAGGAAATACATGAAGTTTTAGTTTAAGGATGACATTATTGTTAAAGCCATAAATATAAACAATGCCGCTTAATTTTCAAAAAGGCAACCAATTTACTTATTATTGTTATTGAAGTACCCAGTCAGTTGTTTTTGTGCAGTGCCTTGGCAAGTGCAGGGCACATTTTGTGCAGATACTGAGAAGAAGAGACTATATACAACCCAGTTTGAACTTCATTTCGCTAGCATATAATACTTTTTTCCCAAACCACTACTGTTACAACTGGTGCTATTTCTAAACATGCTAAGGCAAAAAAGGGCTACTTGGTTTGTCATACTATCTATGTGTTTGTTGGGGTTTGCATATGAGACTACTGAGACAGATCTCATTTGGGCGCTTTTTACAAATTAGTTCTATGTTAAGTGATTAGTGCTAATTCAAAGTACAGCTGTATTGAGTGTTACAGCTATTTTGAATTGCTATTGTGCCTTCAAAATTGGTATAAATAAACACCTTAAAAAAATCCTAGAGATAGAACTTGTTTTAAACCAACGCCAAAATTATTTTTTCCATTTGCCTTCTGTCTGTGTTTGATCTCAGACCAAAGCAGCTTCCAGGCTGCATCTCAACTCCACAGGCTGGCACAGACATGCAGATTTATTCCCAGTTCTTCAGGAAATGCCCTTCTTTTGGTATGTCTAAAGGCATCTGTGACACAAGTGCTGATTAAGAGAAAAATAATCTCAGTCTCAAGGCAATGTTTATATCACAACTACAAAGGTGCTATAACCATACACAATGCAGCTGACAGCATTCAATTGGTTTCACACACATACTTTTCCAGAAATGTTTCTGCTTTTCTCAGACAAAAGCTTAAAAAGAAATTCACATACCCAGAATCTTCGATATTTTTCATTATACCTAGCGTTAACCAATAGCATTTTGAGGCCACTGTTAATTGTCTAGCAATCCTGAAAGGCTTGGAGTCATTAATTCCTTAAGCATATATGCAGTAAGTATGAAAACAAGCAGTTTATCTGCCACACCAGTGGAAACGGGGACAGGAGAAATACCAGTGACAATTGCTTTTTCCATGTATTTTATTTCTGTCATTTTTCGTGCTTCACCTGGGTTATGGTAGCAAGATATAGTTAATTTTGGCATGTCATTTATCAACGTAACTTTTAAATAATATTTGCATCTGAATTATTTCATGGAAATATGCAAAAAAATTCACAAAATACTGTGGTCATTAGGGTTAATAATAGATGATATTAAATACCAATTATAATACATTATAATAATTATATCTTATAACTATTATATCTTATAACTATTATAATTACAATATATTCTCACATATGATATTAAGTACAGATTTAAGAGCTTAAAAAGCAACTTTTTTATGCAGAACTGCTCCTGCACCTGGAGATAGTTCTCTTTTTTTTAGGTAGAAAGTTCATGAAAATGTCTTTACCTGGTGGGTGGTTTGGGTTTTTTTTTGTTTTATTTATGAGCTCTAAATTTAGCCTCACAGGCACTGCAAGCAGAAACAGGATTTGAACTACATGATGCTGTTGAGTCCTTTGACTGCTAAGCCTGGTGATAGCCACTGCCAGAAAAGCAGAGACTCACCAGATTAGGAGCTGCCTGTGTGAACACGAGTGACATCTCTGTGCTGATTTCAGTTTGTAAATCCCTCTGTGAATCTAGTTCACTGCTCCTGCAGGACCAGAGCGTGCAGTGACAAGCAGAAGCACTGTGAAATCATACCAGAAGGTGGAAAGTTCTGCTGATTATTCAAGTTTGATGTTCATTTTATATCCTGATTTCTTTAATTCTTACTCATTTTTTCCCAATAAATTGAATTTCACACTTAGAAATCTTTCCAATATGCTGTGACTTCTCAAGCACACAATTTCAGAATTATGCTAGTATGAGTGAAAAAGAAGAATCAGAAATTCAGAAGAAATGTTCATTAGCATAAACACCAATAGAAAAGGATGGATGCACACGTAAGCCTCACAACTGTTTTTTAGTTCCATTGACAATGGTAACATGATAAATTACTCATTAAATAATGTGTTCTCTCCACCAGAAACAGTAGTTTTTCCTGTGGCTAGCAGTTTGCATGCATCAGGGAACCAAGGTATTTGGATTGCTCCACTTTCTACAGCAAAGCAGCATGATACCTACAGCAAAACTCTTATTTAGAATTTAATTTTGTGCTCCTGTAAAATTTTTGAGTTAAACCTCCAGATAAGATCATAGGGGTAATTGTTTTTCTTTAACAAAACAGTTTAACTGTCTTTTAAAACTATTGAGAAGATTTACAGACTAAACAAATGTTACTGTGTACAGTTGACGCGCTTTTTGGCTAATCCCTTCACAAATAATGCCATAGCTAAAAGAGACAGTCTGCAATAAACATTAGCTAAGATCTTTGGGTATTTTGTAAAGACATTTTGTTTCTAAAGCATGACATGCAGCCAAGTGCATGAATGTTTCTCTAAAAGGAATGAAGTTTGTGTTCTCAAGCAAGGATGAATAAGTTGGTATATATATCAGATTTCTCTGTACAATCCAGTAAATGAAATTTTCACTTAAAATGATTCTGTGTTTTTAAAATAACATCTAGCCACTGCAACGTCCCCAAGTAAGGATACATCTAACTGAGGAATGCATACTCCAACACTAAGGTCCCTTCCAACCTAAATCATTCTGTGAACACCATGTCAGCAGGCCCCTCAGGGTTGTGGCTCTGCAGGAACTCTCTGGTGCTGTCTGGGACATTTTTCCCCTCAAGCTGTAGTGGAAATTTTTAACTGGAGCCTCAAAAACAGTGTCAAAACCCTGATGCATACGTACACCATAGTGTGGGTACATACATAAAGGTAAAAAACAAGGATCATCATAAATTGTGGGGAAAGTGCAGCAATGCTGTGATGACTTCATGCCTCAGGCTGCAGAAGTGGGCAGCATGTGTCAGAACACTGAGTTAGTGAGGAGCAAGGACTTGTAGCCAGAGAGATTGCTGGGTACCTCAGTAAAGAGGCCTGGAAATTGCTGTCCTGTTGCCCTAAGAAGGTCAAGACAGGAAGATAAGGGTAAAGGACAACTTTTCTAAGCAGGTTCATTAGTACTACCTGGAAGAGTCGTTACTCAGCAGCTCTGCAGAACTCAGACTGAAGCAGACAGCAGTGCTTTGTGCCAGTGTCCAGTTCTTTGGCTGTGCAAACTGGAGAGCAAATAATTATAGGGAAGCACACCTATACCTGTGCATAAGTGGCCATCTGAGAGTTCCAGTGACAGCTCACTCTACGATTAGGACTACTTAGGATTGTCTATTTAACTGGAGTGTGAGTCCTTCACCTCCTCAGGCTTGCCACAGGGTTGCTACAGTCAAACTCTCTTCCTTTCCCACCTCAGGTTTCTGCCTACTTTCACAAGACTAAGGCAGGGTGACTGAAGAGGAGTCAAGTGTGTGAACATCTGTAAAACACTGCTGACTGTATAGGTAAGAAACTTCTTTTTGACCTGCAGACACTGGTCTGTGTGTCTGTTCCATCCATGTAAGGGCTCTGACAATTTTTCTCCTAGTTCTAAAAATTTGTGAGTACAGTACTTTTGTGAGTGTACATCTAGGAGCCCATAGTGTCACTTTGCAGATAAGGTGAATGAACAGATCCTTTAGGGAAATGGAACCCAAACCTTGGATGAGGACAGACATTCTAATAGTTATGATTTTGGCGGGGATTACTTTAAACAGATCACTTTAATCCTGTTTTCAGGTGTCTGTGATGAACTGTCACCTATTATCAAAGAACACAGGATACACTGTTTCTGAAGATGCCTGACTCCTTTTTTGGTGATTGGGACTACTATATTTTGAATATGCAGTTTGTGAATATTTTATCTTGTCACTGCAATAGTGTATGTACAGACATTTTAGGTTGGAGCGTAATATTAAATAAGAATTCTCTATATTTGTGGTGTGTATATAGGTGAGCAGCATATGCACATGGATCTATGACCCCTAAAAACAGTACTTGCAAAACAGTACTTACATGAAATGAGCTCATTGTCAGCTGAATGAAAAGTCTTATATGTCTTGGAAGTCCTTCCACCTGTTCATCAGTGATGAAGGTAAATACAAACTCGTGGATCCCCAACAATGGAATCAACACAAGCGTAGATCTTGCCAATCTTAAGAAGATAATGTTTGATTATTACATTTTTAAGTATCCTTGGTACAAATATAAAAAAAATCAGCTACAAAGAAATGATTCTAGAAACATTCCCCCAATATTCTGACTCTGGAATGGTATTAGCAGTTTTGTGATTTTGGGAATAAATCCTCAGATAGGAGTTTTGAAACATACTATCATAAAGGTATGAACAGGAAGGAATCTTGGCTTTGAGTTTCAGGTGAAAAGTTAGGGACAAGAAATAGAACAGGAAGGCTGCTATCATCAAACTTATGTTGTTAGGTAACAGAAAAATATTTACATAGCTAAATATGAGTGGTCTAGTAACAGGGTCCTTAGACCTTCCTATCACTGCTGAAAGCTCTGTGTAGCTGCATTGAGAACATCCTGTGGTACTGTCAGCAGTCACCTGCTTCCTAAAAAATGCAACTAGAATAATTTGCTAGAAGAGAATCTTCTTTAACGAGTCTGGGGACATATTTATATGGATGAAAGAAGAACTCTCAAAACAAAGTGAATTATGAGGATGATTTGCATTATGAAGAATAGTTTGACTCTTTAAAAGTTTAGCAAAATTATAAGCAGTAGAAAGTGGAATATAATATAAAACACTGGGCAATGTTAAATACAGGCATTGCTGTCTGTACATCACAACCATCTTCCTGAATCAATCTGCAGAATATAGCTGAGATCCTTTGGACATTGACTGTTGAAGGAAAATGGAAATATTTTTTGTTAGGGATGTAATACTAGGTTTAAGAGGAAGTCAGTAGCAAAATTTCCATCCCCCCCTCCCCTTACCTTTTGACAATAAAGTAATTCATGTTAGTAAGGCAGGACTGTAGTAGCAACCAGGGGTTCACAATGATACTAAAAGATCCTAAGAACAGGAAAGAACTGGGATATGGAAAGCAGTAAAGTCCTCATGTTTCCACTGTTTCCAGGTTTTCACTGCAGCCTAAGCTTCTTGCAGAGCAGCCTGCCCTTGTAGTTCCCACAAAGTGAGAAGATATTTGTGAAAATGTCAACTCCGAGACTTTAACACAATGTACCGTTGAGACTCCTCCAAAAGAGCTCACACCAAGGCCTACAAGAGTGCAGGCTAAGGAAGGTAGATCAGAAACACTAAGAGACATTTCAATGTCTCACAAATCTTCACACCCTTTTCTTTTGAGGACCTTTTGTCACATTCAAGGGAAAAATGCATCACAGCAGCAGAGGCCGCAGGTATGAGTGAAGATACCTGAGAGCAGGGATGTCATTGCATTGCAAAGCCTTTGTGAAAATGCCCACAACACTCAGCACATAGGTGCTGACCTGCCTTTACCTCTCAGATAAGGAAATGTCTATGGACCCTTTTTTCCCAGATGGCTTTCCTATATCATACTCTAAGTGTCTGTTACGCCAGGTGGTGGTAGGTAAATATTTAAGGACAAACAGGCAATCTTCTGATGTTATGAGAAAATAAAAAGAAAGGGCCTAGATTTCTGTGTTACTTATTGCATACCTGTATTTGTAGTCATGAAAGCTCATTTGCTGAGCTTTTAGTTTGGAAATCAGCATCCTGAGAATTTTTAAGAAGATGCCAAAGTTAACCTTGAACAAAAATACATATGGGTTACTTAAAATAAATGTTATGACACTAATCATATAACTATTAAATAAATGAAAAATTGATATTAAACACTTGCAAAACCTGCCACCAAATAACTGGAATGCAGTTGTGATGAGGCTGGAATTCAAGCAGGTTTTTACCACATCTGCAGCAGAGAGTACAGAGTAGCAGTGACAGACTCTGCTGGTATCATCTCTCTCCAAACAAAGCAACTAACAGTTTATTTACCTTTAGGTCATGCAACTCTTCACCAAACCATGACAGGTAAGCAGGATGGGGTAAAAATCCACAGTGATTGCAATTCTTCAGATAAAGAGGATCTAGGCAGCCCAACAACCCCCGGGCATTCTTTTTACAACTGATTCTCTCCTCTGTTAATTAAATTGTCCTGACTTGAGCCAGAAAAATTTGCAAATAATTCTTTCTAATGAGACCTGCAAATGCCTATGAGTCATGAACTATTTATCTTTCACAGACCAAAAACCCTATGCAAAAAAGTTACTAAAGTTGCAAAATTGAGGAACTTTGCATTGCCTTATTCAACCTGATTGGCGTTTAATTTGTGATACATGATCTTCCAGTACAAAATTCATCATCATGGTTAGGCTTCGCGAACGAAGATTTGGGAAGGCACTATCCACATTTGCTGCAGGCACGCTGGTGGCTTATGAGGCCAATACGTGACAGACTTATCCGATTGCAAAAGGCGCAGCAGAAAGACTCCTTAGATGGTGTATTTTGCAAGAAATGGTTCTTTCTGCGTTGCCTTTTTTCCTCGAGAGTGATCCTGCGTGTGTTCTCGAAGGAGACAGCTGCGTTATAGATGGTGTGTCTCCAGGCCTCCCGACTGGAGGCCAGAGTAGACCAGTTATGGTGATGAATATGGCCAAGGCTGAGATGTTGTTTCAGGGACTCCTTGAATCTTTTCTTCGGGGCTCCTCTCATGCGGCAGCCAGTGGCAAGTTCACCATAGAGCAGGATCTTAGGGAGGCGGTGGTCCTTCATCCTTGAGACGTGCCCTGCCCATCGCAACTGTGTTCTCATCAACATGGCCTCAATACTAGTGACAGCTGCTTGCTCTAGTACAGATGTATTGGTCACATAATCTGACCAGCGGATGTTAAGGATTGTACAGAGGCAGCGCTGATGGAAGCGTTCTAGGAGACGCAGGTGGTGGCAGTAGATGACCCATGATTCGGAGCCGTATAGGAGAGTAGACAACACTATGGCTTTGTAAACACTGATCTTGGTGCTTTTCTTTAAGTGTTTATTACGCCATACTCTCTTGTGGAGTTTTCCAAAAGCATTATATGCCTTAGCTAACCTGTTGTCTATCTCTCCGTCGATCTTACCATCTGAGGAGATGAGGCTACCAAGGTAATTAAACTGTTGGACTGATTTGAGCTCTGATTGGCCAATGGTGATGTGGGGATGATGGAGGACTTCCTGAGGTGCAGGTTGATGGAGGACCTCTGTCTTCTTTAAGCTGACTTCCAGCCCAAAGAGCTCAGCAGCATCTGCAAAGCAGGATGTTAAACGCCGCAGGGCTGCTTCTGTGTGGGCAACAAGGGCAGCGTCATCAGCATAAAGCAGCTCCCGGACAAGATGGTTTAAGGTCTTGGTGTGGGCCTTCAGTCGCCTTAGATTGAATAGACTTCCATCAGTATGGTATCGAATGTAGATACCGTCCTGATCATCGAGGTCTGCTGTGGCCCTTTGGAGCATCATGCTAAAGAAGACGGTGAATAGGGTAGGAGCGAGAACGCAACCTTGTTTCACACCATTCTTAATTAAAAAGGGTTCAGAAAGTGTGTTGCCATATCTGACTTGGCCGTGCTGATCCTCATGGAGTGAGATGATCATTTTAAGGAACTTGGGGGGACAACCTAAATGTTCCAAAATCTGCCACAGACCTTTTCTGCTCACAGTATCAAAAGCCTTGGTGAGGTCGACAAAGGTTGCATAGAGACCTTTGTTCTGTTCCCTACACTTCTCTTGCAGTTGTCTGAGGACAAATACCATGTCTGTGGTGCTCCTGTTGGCTCTGAAACCACATTGACTTTCAGGTAGAATTCCTTCTGCTATAGTGGGTATTAGTCTGTTCAAGAGTATTCTTGCCAGGATTTTGCCAGTAATGGAGAGCAGAGTAATACCACAATAGTTTGAGCAATCTGATTTAGTACCTTTCTTCTTATACAAAGTGATGATGAGAGCATCACGAAGGTCTGAAGGTAGTTCACCGAGCTCCCAGCAGTGCACCACAAACTCGTGAAATTTGGTGTGGAGTGCAAGGCCCCATGTTTCCAGACTTCAGGTGGAATTCCATCAACCCCAGCTGCCTTGCCGATTTTCACCTGCTGTATGGCCTTGAGGGTTTCTCCTAAAGCGGGGGCAGTATCCAATTCATACTTTACTGGTTGTTGTGTGATGGACTGAATTGCTGAATCTTGGACTACACGGTTGGTACTGAAAAGAGTCTGAAAGTGTTCAGACCATCGATTCAGAATGGAGGTTTTATCTGTTAGAAGGGTTTGACCATCAGCGCTGAGTAGAGGGCTTTGGACCTGGTATGTAGGCCCGTATGCTGTTTTCAAGACCTCATAGAAACCTTTGTGATCACCTGTATCTGCGCATAATTGAGTTTTTTCAGCTAGATCGATCCACCAATTGTTCTGGATGTCACGGAGTTTCTGCTGGAGCCTGCTGCAAGCGAGATGAAAGGCTGTTTTTCTTGCGTGACAGGATGGCAGTGCAAGGTGTGCTTGGTGGGCGGTTCTCTTCTTCCTCAACAAGTCTTGGATTTCTTGGTTGTTTTCGTCAAACCAGTCCTTGTTCTTCTTGAGGGAGAACCCTAAGGATTCTTCAGAGGAATGCAGGATGCTGTTTTTAATATGAAGCCAGATTGTTTCAGGAGAGGAATCTGTGGGAATGTTTTCGAGCCTAGTTTGAAGGTTTGCCTGGAAACTGTCTCTTACTGTGGTTGATTGGAGATTGTTAACTTGGAGTCTTCTCCTTGGGATGTTGCCCCTCTTTGGTTTGAATTTGAGCTTAAAATTGAGTTTACAGCGTACAAGCCGATGGCCTGTTTGGCATTCTGCGCTGGGCATC
The DNA here is from genome assembly GCF_009829145.1 of Chiroxiphia lanceolata. NCBI lineage: Eukaryota > Metazoa > Chordata > Aves > Passeriformes > Pipridae > Chiroxiphia > Chiroxiphia lanceolata. The sequence goes on along the minus strand of NC_045655.1, from coordinate 193,589 downwards.
ATGCGGGTATGGAGGACATCGCGGGCATCTCTCTGTCGCACCAAGACATAATCAATGAGGTGCCAATGCTTAGAACGGCGGTGCATCCAGGTTGTCTTCAGACTATCTTTCTGCTGAAAGATAGTATTAGTGACGGTGAGTTGTTGCTCTGCACAGAATTCTAGCAGAAGTCGACCATTATCGTTGCAGTTTCCAACACCATGCTTGCCTAATACTCCTTTCCAGGCTTCAAAATTCTTGCCTACTCTGGCGTTGAAATCACCAAGGATAATGATCTTATCGTCTGCAGGAACCTTTTGGGTAAGGAGGCACAGGTCAGCGTAAAATTTATCTTTTTCAGGAGGGTCAGCTTGGAGAGTTGGGGCATATATACTAAAGATGACAACATATTGCTTGCTGTTTAGCGGAAGGCGTAGGGAGATAATGCGGTCAGAGTGACCTGTCGGCAGATTTTCGAGTTTAGGGACAATGGAGTTTTTGATCATGAAGCCGACTCCTGAGAGGTGTTTTTCGGTTCTGGGCTTGCCTGACCAAAAGAGTGTGTAACCGGCACCATGTTCTCTGAGGCTGCCTTCTTCATGAAGGTGAACTTCACTGAGAGCGGCGATGTCGATGTTGAGACGAGCCAGCTCATGGGGAATTAGGGCAGAGCGACGCTCAGGACATCCGCTACCCGCAGAATCGAGCATGGTTCTGATGTTCCAACATGCTAGAGTTAATTTAGGTACACCTTTGGAGGCAGGTGCATGCCTTTGTCTTTTGCTCTTTGTGCGACCGCATTGGAAGAAGATGCCCGTTGGCCTGCGGTTAACCAACCGGGTGAAAGTGGAGATGAGCTTTGTTTAGGCCACCTTTTCTAGGCCCCTCTCCGAGTGGAGCAAGCAGTGCTGTCCTTGAAAAGGCTGCTTGGTCGTTCAGGGTGCTGCCCCGAGAGACTGTCGTCTCCGGTCAGTCTCAAATGACCAATATCCTGAACCGCCTGCATGCAGGGTTGGGTCTGCGGCTCCCAGTGCACCTTTCACCTGCCGTTTCGACCCTCGCCCGTCACTACAGGACTTTTTGCATGTGGGTAAAGCCTTCAAGCCTGCGCAGTGGATTTTTTAGGTGAGACACAGTGTGCGCGGAACTGAACCCACCCTTTAATCTTGAGGTTCATCTGCCAGGGCTGAGCGAGCTTGGACGGTGGCAGTGAGGTCCTCAGGACGTAGGTTTGATTAGAGTGACCTTCTCTTAGATGGATGGCCTTTCAGGGCTAAGCGAGCTCCATCTGCCCGGGTTTGGGATTGGAGTTGTCCTTCTCCTAGGATGACTGCCAGGAGGCTAAAGAGCTCATCCTGCCCAAGAATGTATTAAATCTGGTCCTACGGTTTTGATCTGTCTGGCATGGGCGACCCTACTGGAGGCATGTACCATACAGTTTGCAACCACACAGGGGAACGGAGACTATGTTCCTATTAGAGCGCCTTGAGCAAGTCTTTCATTTCCTGCTTTATTATCACCTACCTATAAATAAACTGGAGGAGGTACCCAGGGACAACCCTTTGTCCTGTCCACCGTTTCAGGATGTAACAGAGCAAAGCAAGTATATCCAGAACATGCCGAGCCTGGGCAGTAGCCACAGGAGAACCAAAACCAGACAGACAGAACAAACAAAGCAAACATTCTGACCCCAGTACCCATCCAGGCAGGGGTGCCTTTTATTGGCCCCAGCCTGGTGGGGCCCCCCATTATTCTAAAAGAACCTACTATCCACCCTGACCTTATCCTACCCCCACTGTGTTTCCACATATCTTCAGGCACACTACTCACCTGCGACATTACATACGGGATTGTGCCACTCTCCCTCCTGCTAGTCGGCGGACCACCACGGCCCGCTTGACACACTACGGTAATCCCCCCCCCAAGCCCTCCCCCCCAACCCTGGAACGCCAAACCTCTGTGTGCTCCGAATCTTCCTTCTCCTCTTTCATGGAGGTGCAGTACCTGCCGGTAAGGCTCCCCCCATTTCACCTCTCTCCTGGAACGGCTGTGGCCAAGGGCTCAACCGCGCGCGCAGAGTGCGCGCGGCTCGGGGACAAGCCCCAGCCGCCCCGGGAACAGCCCCCGGCCGCGGAGGGAGGGTCCCGGCCACGAGGTTCGAGGCTCAGGAGCTCCCCCCCAGCAGGGGCTTCCGCTCCGTGTGGCGCGGGGACAAGCCCCAGCCGCCCCCCAGTACAAAATTATATTTTAATTTTTTAACACAGAACTCTACTTCCTCATTATTTGAACAATAGTTTATCCCTTATGTCACTTTATATCCCCCTTGATATTTCTGTAGTAGGAAACTGTATCTTATCTGTTCCAAAATACTGAAGGACAAAACAGGCACTAATTAAAAAGACCAAGGAGGGGAAAAAAATATGAGTTATATAATTCTTACTGTAATGGAAAACAACATTGGTCCTCGGATGATCCACCAGATTCCCATGTGTTCATTTGTTCCCCAGCACCTGGAGAATAATTTGAAGTGTAATTAATATTTAATATATAATTTTAATAATAATTTAATATAATATGTACTTTTATATAAGATACATTTAATATATTTATCTATTTATATTTTATACAGGTATATATAATACATAATTTTAATCACAATTTAATACATAATTTTTCATAGAAAAATTAGGAAGCTTACATAACCTGTGTATATATTTCAAAAGGAAGTTGATACAGTACAAGTTTTTCAGGTGGTCCTCAGAAGAAACAGAGTAAAACTGGGACGAGTCTTATCAACAACTCTAGTTGTATTTATTCTGAAGATCTTTCCACATGAATGTTGAGAGATGTTTCCCTGGACCACAAACTTCAGAACTATCTGGCAAACTCACAGTCTTTGAATCCACAAAATAACTGTATATGACACCAAACCTTCATAATGAAATTCATCCTACTTAAATTATCTATTGGAAACTATAAATGAGCAAACTAAGAATTGTGTAGTAAACAGGAATTGCTTCATGTCCTGCTAAAAAATATGCATACTGTTTCCTTGAATCTATGTCCTTTTATCCTGCTCTAGCCTTCTAATTTGTCCTATGCACGTTTCCTCTTTCCTGAGGTTCTGTACTATCCTGGTTTGTCATTTACGATTTAGATAACATCTAACTCTATGAGCCTGTAATTATTATTTGGTTGCTGCTTATTATCTATATTGGCATTCCACACGAAATTCTCTAGAAGCCATGAATAATAAAAGGAGAACAAGAGAAATCATACAAAACTCACAAAGTTTATGTGATGCTACTAACAGCATCATTGAAGACCAGAAGACTGGAAAAGTGATGTTTACTAGTGCACATTACTGTCGCTAATTCCTCCACCAAATATGAACACATTCATTAGTATCAGCTTTCAGTGACTATAAGATTTTGCCATTAGCATTCATAATAATTGGTTTTTTACAAAATGACGGGGAATAGTTAGTAATTAAATGCAAAATGTAGATGGTCTCCAAGGAGAGCACTGGTTCCCTTTTCTTACTGAGAGGATACTCTCCATAAAATGGTGGTGCTGACAACTTGCTTCATGTAAGTGGATGATCACTGGATGTGATACCTTTCCTCTCAGGAACAGTGAAGGTTCATTCTACTTCTTGATTCATGCATAAGTGAATCTGAGAATTCCTAGAAGTAGTTTAATGTAAAAGTACTAAAAGGAACCTTGAAAACGTAACAAGTATCTATAGATGCTGTATGTATTTTATAATCTAGTAATCAGTACTTGTGTCAAGTACTGTCAAGGGCTTTCAGAAAAGTTAAGTAAACAGAAAGACAGTGTGCTAAGGTTCTTTTTATTTAGTAACCTACCCAGTGTTCTCCAGTTTGGATCTGCTTATTCCCCAAGGGCCCACAAACAGGATTGGAACAACTGAAAGGAAAAGACATCATTTACAATCAAGCTTGCAGAAGTGTGTGGTGCAGAGATATGTGCTTTTCAGTCTTCTATTTAGAAATGTACAAAAATCAACCTAATCCTGGCTTTCCCCATTTCTAGTTCAAATACAAAATGAAACTTCATTGTGTAATTGAATCTTTCCTTTTCAGACTGACATATACATACACACACAAACACACACTGGTGACCTTTTGAAATTTTCTAAATTTCTGACCCTGAGAATTCAAAGTAACTGGCACATGAGGCCTCGTAGACTACCTTAGGCAACAGCTGTTGAACCTTAAAAGAGTTTTCAGTGAAGGCATGAAACTCTGCCTAATCAAAAGAGCTGATAAAGGATTGTTGTCCTGGACCTCTTCAAGAGGATCTGTGGTCCCCCTTCCCCCATTGTTGCCCTCACCCCTTCCTGGAAGTCACAGGCTTCAGGTTGGGAAAAAAAAAAAAAAAAAAAAACCCTGAAATAAAGAATTAGTGCATTATTGCAATGGTCTACATATGTGTGGTCACAAGTCTCAATCAGAAGCAGAAGGCATGTGAGCTACAACAAGCAGGCGTTCCACTGCATTCTCAGCCCAATAACACATGGGAGAGTCTGTGGTGGATGTGGCAGAAATGAAAGGAGATGTGGGTTGCCGGGGCCAGAAGAGGGATTAATCAGTATTCTGGGACACTAACTAAGGTTTGGGAGAAAGCTGGAGTGTGGCAATACGGGGAAAGGTCCAAAACCAAAATACTCTCTAAAAGAATAGATCTCTGAGCAGGTAAAAAGGGGGAAAGAAATGAAAGGGGTCTCACTTGGGTGGGAGATGGTATTGGTGCAACAAACGGGTCTCAGAGAACAATCAGGGCATGGAGAACTTGCTAACGGAGCAATAGATCCAGGGGAGTATGACATGGTCTCATGAGGAAAGGTGATACCCAGGATGATGAGGGGATATTGTCAAAGGCAGTTCCTGTACAGTAGCTGAGGAAATGTCTCAGTCAGCGTGAGCGCAGTTCAGCCCTGCTGACGCATGTCTGTGAGACACTTGCCAGATGGCCCATCTTAGTAGTGATGGTAATAAATATAAATAAGAGATTAAGCTAATTAGTGAGGAAAACCTTCAGGAAATCAGTGAATATGGTGCAGATATGAGTGCAATAGAGGATGACCAACAGGCATAATAATAAAAATAATAATGAGGAGGATCATTATTATTTATACTCTTACACTAGTGAGAAAATGTCTTAACAAACTTGTCTATTGCAGTTTGAACAAGGAATAAAATAACTAGTCACCACTCGTCCAACAAGCTGGTGATCAAAGCAACAAAGTGATTTAGAGAGATACAGAAGTATGGTGAAACAATTCAAAGGCCAGCAAGTTGTACAGGTAGCTTTTAGATGATTATCTGTAATTGGGAAACCTTGATTTTCTCCTTTGTCCGGGCAAGATACAGAATTACACTCACTGAGTAAGCAAAAAAAAAAAATAAAAAATTGTCAGACTACAGGACATAGTATATACAAAATACTTTAAATGCTTGTAGCTAACATTACATTGTCTTTATTTCATGAAAAATGCCTGAAATGTAATACCGGACTCATGCAGTGTTTCAGATTGTCCTCTATCTTAAAGCACACTGTAGAACTTTCAGGTGAGGTGGGAAGGGGAACATTTAAAAGAAAATTGCTTATGTTTTGACATTTTTTGTTACATAGATGCTCTAATACAAAAGAAGGAAATGAAGTTGCTGGTGGTACCATAATATTCTTCTTATTCTGCCCACCAGGCTCCTGTTTTCTTATGAACCAATTTTGCTAAGCCCTCTACGTGCAGGTCCAGCTGAGCTGCCATGAATGTACCACTACTGGCATACTCTCATTTAAAATTGCTGGCTTCAAAACTAACAGAGTTCAGATTTTACTTTCTTCTTTATGAAATATCCTCCACTGACTCAACAAAGCATCACGTAATCAAGTACTTAGAAACAGTTAAGGACTTACCCCATCCTATCACAATGTATGTCTGCAGAAGTCGTCTTTCAGAGAGTACCACAGTTATCAATAATGTGTGCAGATAAATTCCTTCTACTAATAGCCAAAAGTAATTTGCCCCAACAAAGTAATGCATGAAAAACTGGGCAGTCCTGCAAATTATTACAATCTGTAGGAGAGAGAGATCAGGAATCATTGTAAATGTAGGTGTCATAATCCGCATATCAGAATTTTTACTGATGAGCTATTAAAATAATAGTCACCATTAACATCTTGCAGTTAATTTTGCTTGTTGATGTGGGCAAGCTTTATTCTTACAACATCCTACAAGTATAATTTATTCACAGTGGTCACAAATGAGGTGTTGTTATTCCATTTTCTAGACAAATGTAAGAAAACTAATACATTTTCCTAGTACAGAAAAGCCTTTATACTGTTTTTCTCTCTCTTAGTGCTGTTTCATAGAAAATCACAGAATCACAGAATGGTTTGGGTTGGAAGGGACATTAAAGATCATCCAGTTCCACCCCCCGACCATAGACAGGGACACCTTCCACTAGCCCAGGTTCGTCCAAGCCCCATCCAACCAGGCCTTGGACACTTCCAGGGATGGGGCAGCCACAGCTTCTCTGGGCAACCTGTGCCAGGACCTCACCACCCTCACAGGGAAGAAATACACTGTGTGATACAGGCAGGAGTAACTTTTGCAGCAGCCAGGAGATGTACGGCAGGACCTCAGGGTTTTCGATCCCACCCCAGCCCTGCGCAGGGCAGTTGCATTTTTCCGGTTTGCTGGGTGAGCAGTCAGGTGGCATCAGTTCCACATGGTGAGTGATTGGTGTGAATCATTTGCCTACCTCTGTCACTGGTATTGTGGATGTTACTGTTCATTTTATTATCTCATTACTTCTTCCAGTAAATTGTTCTTTTCTCAATCCGTGATCTCTGTCTTTTGTGTCTCTAATTCTCCTCTCCTTCCCACCGTAGGGGGATGGGGGGAGTGACCGAGCGGCACGTGGTGTTTCAGTGAACACCAAGTTGGGGAATATCATTCCTAAACCACTACAATTACTATTGTCAGAAAAGCAAGATTTGTGTGCACTGCTTTATGCTATGTATAAGAGGAGTGAATAAATGTGGTGTTAAATAGGTGCCAAATAAATACTGAGATTTCTTCCTGAAAGTTGCAGGTGTGAGTTGTTTTACTTAGGTGTCTGTTTCTAAATATAGCACTCCATTAATACGTTCTTTCTATAAGAGCCTTCCTATAAAATCAATCTATTACAATTTGTCAAATCAGAATTTTATCTTGATTATGCCAAATTTTATCAGCAAAATTTCAACATCCTAAGTTCGATCAACAAATACCTCAAAACCTGATGCTGGCAAATTTCCAAAACTGTAACTGTTATGGCCACTAGCAGCACATATTTACTATTAGCTATGAAATAACTCATTACCTCTGGACTGAGGTATAGTATCCATCCAGTTTCATCATTTGGTCTCTTTGAGTAAATATTGTAGTATACAGTGTCTTTTATAAGAACTGCTGCGGCACGCAAGATAAAAGATGCAAATAAATTCATATGGATGTAGTTTCTTGTGCAGTGAAGTTTTCTGTGGGAGAAAAAATAATGTATGAATCCTGTGGAATATATTTAATTTGCAGAAATAAAATTTTAAAAAATCAACAAAAAAAAGTAGCAAAGCAGCTGTTGTATTCATATTGTTGTCATGAATGGATTTTGCTTAGGAATTGCTTTTGTATTGCTTATTAGGAAAACACAAGTTATTTACATAGAATCACAGAATAGTTTGGGTTGGAAGGGACCATAATCCCCTTCTCATTCAACCCCCTCCCATGGTCAGGTACACCTTCCACTAGAACAGTTTGCTCCAAGGCCTGTCCAACCTGGCCTTGAACACTTCCAGGGATGGGGAGACCAAAGTTTCTGTGGATGACCTGTGCCACGGCCTCACAGGAATTTCTTCCTAATATCTAGTTTAAATATACCCTCTTCATCTTAAAGCCTTTTCCTGTCACTCCATGCCCTTGTCCAAAGTCCCTTCCCAGCATTTTTTGTAACCCCTTTAGGTACTGGAAGGCTGGAATGCACCCAAGCATTGCAATCTAAGTCATACATTCAATTACATAAAAAGGAGAATGTGTGTACAGGAGTCTGTACTTCTAAAATGCATGTAAATTTGTACTAACCTGAGTAAAGAAAGTATAAGTAGAGCTAATAAAAGTGAGATCAGAGAAAAGTAATATCCTATAGTGTATAACAGCTGTAATGTGGTAAGTAGTTTATGTTCTTCTTCCTAGAAACAAAGAAGAAAAATATGTTATCTAGGCAGGTGGGCAGATCACAAACACAGCTCAGAAACTTTCATGTTCACCTTCGAGTTGCAAGGAGCCAGGCTAGAGTGCTTGTGCCTGCCCTCTGCACTGCCTTGTGAAACCAGCGTATGACAGAGACATCTGCAGCCAACCTTAGTTTCTTTTTAAATTCAAAAGCACTCTCAGACTCATTTCAAATTTCTCCTGCACAAACACCATTCATAGTCTGAATCACAGCTACTCATTGCCATGATTCCATGCACCAAATAGATCCTGGTGGGTTGACAGTTGCAGAGATCAACACACTCAACCTGCACACACAAGTACACTTACTCTGTGTGTGGCCTGGAGACACAGTTATAGATCAGTTGTGCTGTACAATTTTGAGAGTTAGCTCTGTCTAGAGATATTGAAATAGTCTGACTTCAGCCTTGAGTTCAAAGAAAAAAATAAAAATTATTAAATTGGAGCTGTATAGAAGTGACAAATAAGACCCTAGAGGAGGAAGGAAAGCACTTACATTTTCATAGATTATCATAGAACATCCTGAGCTGAAAGGTACCCACAAGGATTCCAAGTTCAGCTCCTGGCCCTGCACCACAACTTTCCTTCCAATTTGCTTCATTTAACTTTTTTTTTGCTAGGTTTTTCCATTTGAGCTGCTTATGTCTACCTCTCAACTATTCATACTCCTAGCTCAATGAAAGCTTCTCTGCAGAGGGAATGTGAGATATATGTGATTTTCATAATCCATACCTGGCCTGCAGAGATTTTCTTGGAACCTGTGTCTTTTCCTCAGTGAGTTTGCTGTTTTTCTTGTTTTCCTTCTCAGCACCAGGGATTTTAACACTGTCTTTCTGCTAGTAGTTGGCCTTAATAATTTTATGCTTGTGAGCTGGGCCTCTCGAAGAGGGTTAAAATGACCAGGGAGAGCAGTGTGGCTGCAGGAGATTCCCAGCCATTAGTCACTAAATAAACTGAAAGTTTATAAATTCATGTACTCACTATATAAAGAGCTTATGAAAAACTTAGTAGTGGTAGTGCCTGGAGATACTGAACTAATAGTGTTTCATTACTAATCAATAAAGCAATGTTACTCAATAAAGTAATAAACAGCACTCATCCAATAAAGTAAAAAATAACAGTGCTCACCTAAAAGACTAATTTTTACATCAGCTGAGCTGAATTCCATGGCAAAAGAAGTTTCCCCTCTGTTGACAAAGTCCAGCTCTTTGGCTGATGCAATACGGAAAATACAGGCATCAGCACTAGAGAGAATCCTCCAGTCTCTGACCAACTAAACTTGAAATGACCAATTAATGGCTCATTAAGTGCTAAAAGGCTTATTAAATGTTGAAGGGCTCAGGAGGGAAGTTGTCTGAACTTGATAGACTACTATGATTTGTGGAGATGATGGGATGTTTGCATTTAAGTTATTTGCTTGACAGGTTGCAGTCTTTTTCTATTTCATTAGGGAAAAACAGCATATGTGAACACCAGACTCTGAACAGAAAATAATTTGTGGCATCTAAAGCAGGAATCCTCTTCCTTAATATTTCCTCTTCTGCTGCTTCTAAATAAAATAACAGCTTTCCATTTGGTAATTTAAATGAAATTTGAACATTCATTGCAGGTATTCAGTGGAAATGTTTTGTCAGTTACTCAAGAAGGGATTAAGAAGATTAAAGTATTCAACCATAATATAAAACATACTTACTTTTTTTTTGAAATGATTTTTCTCCGAACATTCTGAACTATCCCGCCAAATGTCTGTGGAATTTTCCTTTGTTTGCCAAATCCCTTCATCCAAGCAGACTCTGTATACATGTCCTATGGTTCCTGAAAGTAAACAGAGGTTTAGTCAGAAATATCAAAATAAAGATTTCATTTTTCATACACGTTGGAAAGATTTCTTCCTTGTACCACCACAATAGATGCCACACACCCCCACTCAAAAAAGCAATAAACCCCACTTTTCTTTTGTCTTGGACAACATGTTTTCCATATTTACAGAGGACAAAGTAGGAATGTAATCTAGTAGAAATAAATTCCCAGAATGTACCTGATTTTTACAAACAACCCCACACCAGTTACTACATCCAAAAAAAAAAAAAAAAGCCTAAATCTCACTTTATTCTTTTTCCTCATTAAACTCCTAAGCTCCATCAAATATGGGTAATTCATTGCCCAGGTTGTGCAGTCAAAACTGTAGGAGAATTTGATTAGGGAATGATCTTTCCCTGTAACACCTGGTATGGCAAGTGTTGCAGGCTGGTGTTTCAGTTCTGTGCTATGGGGCCCCTTCAGCACCTGGAGTGAACTGGTGAATCTTTCTTGACTTTCACTGCATTGTCCTAGTTTTTGTGGAAATTCAGACAGAAAAAGAGAAAAGAGAGTCTCTGTTACATGGAGGGAAGATGTTTTCGTGTTTATTGTGAAGAGCTGGGTCTAAATTGTTGGCAGAAGCAGTTGTTTGGAAGATTAGATAGAAGCTTGGTCTCTTTCTGCTTATCAGCACAAAAAAGAACAAATGATATTAAAGAATAAACTATGTGTGGTGTGAGCTCGAGAAAGCTGAGATAAGCAGCCTATAGTAGTCTCCCAAGTGTTAAAAAACTCAGGCGGAATTGGTCCCTCCAAGTGGTATTAGAAATGCAGCTAAGAAAGGCTGTGTAGCAGGATTCACAAATGCTGGTCTGTGGTGGTAGGAATGCCCTTTCATTTCTTTAGGAGAAACGTAATGTTGTTTGCTCTTCAACAATTTTGCTTCTGAAGATGTTTTTATTTTTCCCTTCCCTTTTCCACTCCTGCCAGGAAAACGCTACTTGGAAGGCTTGTTTGTTCACCACACCACTTGCTGTTGGTGTGCTATGTACTACTGGAGGGCCGACTGCTTGGTCTGCTGCTTGGTTTGGCTCTTACAGTTTTCTGGGAGAGAACTTCATGTCTGGGGGTCAGTGGGGACCCCAGAAGTTGAACTTCAGAAGCTGAGCCCCTGATCTGTTACTATCAATAAAGTCCTGACAATATTTTTACGTGACCTTGCAAATGTTGCTTTAGAGCAGACAATATGGAGATGTGGCAAGTACAAATGGAAAAAAAGAGCAAATAAACATCAGCAATGATTTTGTGCCTCAATTCAGAAAAGGGGTAGAAAGAGCCAAGAGAGCACTCAGACACTTCAGAGGACACTGGGACAAGGTAGACAAGCATCACCTGTCCTTTAGCTGGATTCCCAGCACAAACTCGAAGACAAGTTACCACTTTCACATTACCATTTTCCAACCATGGCAAATATGAAGGACAAGGAACAGAGACGTTTCCTGGGGGTGAGTAAGGCCAGCAAACAAACTGATCAAATGTCCCATTGCAATGTATTCCTGGGGAGAGAAGCAAATAAAAGTTTTACAAAAAGCTGTCCAGACAATGGACAAACCGTTGTGTACTGTTCCAGGTAACCTGCAAGCTACTCCAGAGTAACAAGATGTAGCAGATAAACATTGTGCATTCACCGTGCAGTGCTCCATGCACAGGGCAGAAACAGCTGCTGCCTTTCTTCCTTGGATCCACACAACATCTGCAGGTTTTACACACTTTACTAGGAGATAAGGGTATTGCACTTCACAGATACTGAGGTCAGACCTCACTGTGGTCTGTAACTTCCTCAAAAGGGGCAGTGGAGGGGCAGGCACTGATCTCTGATCTCTGATCTCTGAACTCTGATCTCTGATCTCTGATCTCTGATCTCTGTGACCAGTGACAGCACCTGAGGGAATGGTTGGAGCTGTGTCAGGGCAGGGTCAGGTGGGATCTCAGCAAAAGGTTCTTCCCCCAGAGGGTGGTGGGGCACTGACCAGGCTCCCCAGGGCAGTGGGTACAGCCCCAAGGCTGCCAGAGTTCAAGGAGCATTTGGACAATGCTCTCAGGGAGATCGTGGGACTGTTGGGGTGTCATGGGCAGGGTCAGGGGTTGGATGGGATGATCCTTGTGGGTCCCTTCCAACTCAGGAAGTTCTATGTGTCTGTGATTTTACAAGACTATGATCCTGAGGCCTCTGTGGTCCAAATATAGCAGTCAGATTCCAGGCATGCTATCACTCATTGGTTTTGGCACATGCAGCAGACTGGTAAATGGAAGATATTTCACCTTTCCCGAACCCTGTGACAACTGTTCTTAGCTCAGACCTCTGCCAGCTTCTCACAGTGACTTTTCTTAGTCTTTGGGCAATATGTCTTATTACAAGAGATATTACCAGAGGTGGTATCACTGGTAATATCTCAGACTAACTCAGTTTTAAGATTCATAGGTATCATATCACTCATAGGACTTAAGGTAAAGATAAAACATTTGATAATGCAGAATTGAAACGGTGCAATCAGGTGACAGTAACAAAAAATAAAATGCATTAATGGCTTCCCTAGTGTCTTTCTTTTTGGGATACACTGAAGTTCTTCTCTCTTAGCTTTAATGGGTTTGCCCATCCTAAGCTAGAAGACTGCATCCTGCTTTGCTTAGCAATACTTTGAGAAACTTATGTGGGAAGAAGAATACAGGGAGCAACACTGTAGTGAGATAGCTAGTGAGATAGTGCTATCTCACTAGCATCTTTTGGGGGTGCTTCTGCTCAAACACAGAGCACAGTATGTGCATTCTTACAAATTCCATTCTATCTTTGAGGCTCAACATCTGTGGCACCATCTGTGTTATGACCTGTGTAGCTGTTAACATTTACAGCTGCATTTTTATTATTCCTTTCCCCAATTTCTGATCAAGGTTTGTTCAAGTGTAGATTGGATAGGCTGCCAGAAAAATACCTCTTTTTTTTTTGATTTCATGAAAACTGGAGTTCTGAGTCCCCATAGTTCTCTTCATCACCTACTACAAACTACTTCCCTCTAATATCTTGCCAGGGTCATCTGGTTTAGTTCTAATTGCCACCAAAGACACCATTCTCTGCCTTCGCAGGAGAACATACTCTTCTTTTGCATCATGCTGAGGGTTTCTGCACACTAAGGTCACCACTGGTCATAGCTGCTCACTACTCTTTCTCTTTCTTTCCTGTCAGCGTTAGTTGTAAGCCATACTGCACGTGTACTAGTTGAGCTGATCTGTGCTTTGCTTCCCTTGCTTTTCAGGAAAACACGTCATCTCTGCAGTCCTCACCACTTTCTTGCTTCTTTGACTGTAGTCACATAACGTGTAACTTATGCAAACTTCTTTCTCTGACCTTTCTGTGTTTTCTGTCCTATTTTCCACAGATGACTCTGACTTCTGACACATCCACCTCACCTCCTCGTTTGGAGTCCCCATCAAATTTGGTGAGGGTGCTTTCAATACCTGCCTATAGCCAGATTCACTTTTAATCTTTCCTTGGTGAACTGCAATCACCCCTCTCCCAACTGCTTCTTGGACTTCTCCAACTACTGTAACCAAACCCTTGCTATCTTTTCTTTAAGACAAAACACCTAGCTGAGTCGAGTTTATACTCTACTGAGCAGAGTTTACACATGAGCAGAGTGAAATAATGACAGATTATAAAATCCCCTTTTGCCAAACAGCATAAAACTTTGAGCACCTAACCAAAGTTGGGAGGTGTGGACTCAGGACAAGACGCTGTCCTCTGAAGCTATACTGCTCTTTATCCAAGAATCCAAGAGCCATAGACACAAGAGAATAAACAAGGGACATAAAGCTAATGTTTGTGTCAAGCAAGCATGGGGAAACCTGGTTCTGTATCTCAGCTTATTATCATAATGGCTGTGTCCCAAAATGCACAGGCAGTCCTGTGAGAAGGCAGCAGCTCCTCAGCTGCCTTGACCAGGCAGAAAACAGACTCCGTCCTCTGTCATGTCCCAAGTGTTTTGAGTCCTTTTTTGTCATGGCTCAGGTTTCAAAGTATAGAAATGGGAGACATATTCTTTTCCCTGGGTGCTCTGTTCTCCTGTGGTTGGCATAGTTTCCAGGAATCGGCTTTGACTTTCTTTCAGGCTGAAACAGGAAGTGAAAACTGGTCTTACCAGGTTCTTACAAAAAATGGCTAGCAGATACCTCTGGACCAGGCACTGAATGACACACCACAGTGGCATCATCTGTTCAGTGTTTCCTTTCTTTATATGACCTGATATTATGTGTAGGAACCTAATATGTTTGTCATGGTTTGAGAGCTCCAAAATCCAATTCCTCAGTCCTAGCCCCCTCCCACATCTCAACCCAGTGAGAGATGATTTTTCCAGACATCACATGAGACTCAAATGGGGGAAAGGGAATATATTGAAATGACTGTACAAATAAATACTACAATACATTATATACAATCTTAATTATCTCTACCATGACATAAGTATTTACAATGGACCAAATCTCTTCTCCTCTCCAAATAAAAGTCCAGGAGGGAAGAAGGAAAGATCTCTTTTCCACTTTCAGAGCAGTAGTCCCTAAGGCAGCAGGTTTTCTTCTTCTCATGCATGCAGCAGCTGCGGCTGGATCTCTGCCAGTACTCACGAGGGGTATCCAAGTCCCTCGGCCCGTCATCTTCAAACGAGGGTCTTCTCTTCCGTGAGCTGCATAGCAGGGACAAAACTCGCTTCACCACAGTCACATCATGGGGCGTAAGACCCCCATGAAGGTCCCTTCCTCAGGGGATTCACCCCTGAGTCAGAACATCTCGGGCAGCTTTCAGTTGGAAGCCTTTGCCTCAAGAGCTCTACCAGAGCTCCTGTGCTCTGTCTCAGGCTGCCAGTTTAGCTTGGCAGCAGCGGTGAGGGGGCAGCCAAGGTCAACCCCCTCTGCATTCCTTCTCCATCCCAGTCCAGCTTTCCAGGACACTTTGAGCTTCTCAGTTCCTCTCTCTCCGGTGCTGCAGGTTGCATTTTAGGACTTCCATCCAGTAGGAGTCCACCACCCCAACTTAAGAGGGGTCTCAAAAGGGTTTTGGGGGGTCTGGTTCAGTTCTTACCCCCAAAAACTCTGTGTAGAGCTTAGTCTTTCTCTCTCTCTCTCTGACAGCTCTGTGTCTTCCATGGCTGCATGCTGTTTGCTGCTTGGTGTTATCTCTCTTGGCTCTTTGCCACCATTCCATCCACTGCTGTTTTGCCGCCGCTTTTCAGTATCTTTTGCTGCGGCTCACAGTGGAGAAACATCTCCCGGCTCAGCTACAGACACTTAGCCCAGCCTAACACTGTTCCAAGTCTCTGCAGCCCCCAACCGGGGCTGGGGCCAGAGCCCCCCCGGGGGGGCTCTTGCCCTTTTCTCCTCGTGGCCTCAGAACATGGCTACCCTTCTACAACTACCTTCTCTTCCGTTCTGGTTGTGATATGTTTATATTTTGCAGAAGCGCTCATTGGCTAAAACTTCAAAACTTCAAGGGTCACCACCCCCTGGGGTTTTACCATTTTATAACTGCAGGGGGAAAACTGTTTCCCCCCACCATAATGTTTCAGGAATAAGAGAGCCATTAATTTCATGATTTGCATATTCATTAATGTTACTTAACACAGTTCTTTATTGTGCTGTTTAATTCCTTACCAGTATCTATAGTTGATTCCTGTAGCATTTTCAAGCATTCCTGTTTATATTTATTCCATTCAGTAGTGGTTTTTTCCAGCAGAGATCCTTTGGCCTGGGAGTGAAAATACTGTACATGAGGAAAATCAGTTAGAATCTTGTGGTTTTTAATGGCAGGATTCTTTCCATTTTAAGAAATGTCAGAGAAGAGGAAAGCAGAGGACAGAGAGGACAATGGAGGGTAGATAAAAAGGGAGATAAAGACAGACATTCCTTCTCTGGAAATTATAGAATCGCAGAAACACAGAAAGCTTGGGGTTAGAAGGGAGATTAAAGATCATGTAGTTCCAGCCCCCCATCATGGGCAGGGGCACCTTCCACTATCCCAGATTGCTCCAAGCCCCATCCAACCTGGCCTTGAACCCTTCCAGGGATGGGGCAGCCACAGCTTCTCTGGGCAACCTGTGCCAGGGCCTCACCACACTATTATTGAAATTTCTTCATTTACTGTCTCTGCCCAAACAAGTAATATATTGCCATAGTGCTATATTACCACAATTTTTTTTCAACTTCTGTAAAGTCCCTTTTAAAAGATCTGCATAGACATTTAATTGCCAGGAACTGTGAGGGTGCACTAAAAATATTGTCATTTCATTCCTCTACTGTAGAAAATGTGTGCTGATCTTCACTAACTTCACAGTCTTTCTAGTCTTTTTATAGTTAACTTATGTCAAGGTCAGCCATGGATTTATGTTTCTGCTAGTTTAATGTAGGAATCTGATTGACGATAATTTTGAGGGTTGTTTATTTTTACAGTTTTTTAAAGAAAATCAAGCACACCTGGTTGAGTAGTACAGAAAAAAAAAAGAAAAAAAGAATATAAGAGTAATGAATAAGCTTTGTTATTTTTGTTATTTAACTACTACCACCTTTCCTCTGGTGTGTTCTGTACTCCTGTCCAGCATTTCAAAGACCACTTATTTCACTAGCAGCTGCACAATTGTGCCCTAGACATATTTCTTTTCCTCTTTTTTTTTTTTTTTTTTTAAGAAACACTTTTGTAAATCTTAGTTTTACTGCCCTTTTTTGCCTGGACAGGACACTAATTTGCTTTCCTGTTGTGTCCATAGGTGAGAGGAGTCTTTGCCCTCAAGATTACCCATGTAATAAAACGGAGAATTGTTTTTCCCCTTTTCAAAATTTTCTCCATATAAAACATCTCACACAAATGGATTTTCTTATGTTCTGAACTTTTATAAGTACATTTATTTTCCTTTTTATTTGTTTGGGTTTTTTTTCTTTTTTAGGATGAGGTGCTTTTGCCTGATTGGGGGGCTTTGCTGGGGTTGGGGGTTTTTTTGTTCTAGATGTTTTCAATATCTAATGTTATATCTAATACCTTATATCAATATATAATGTCTAGTATTACTATGTAATATCTATGTTTTAGATATTTTCAAAGCTGGTTTTTTCTACACCTTCCGGTCTGGTCTTCCTCTTCCAGAGGAGATCAAGAAATTTTAAATTCTGAAAAGCTACATTTCTGAAGACAGTTTAATCTGGAATATGACATTGATGTGATCTGTTTAGAAAGAATAGAAATAAAAGCACATCAAGAAAAATCTCCCTTTTAGTAGTGAAGCTTTGAAGACAGTCTTAAGTTCAGATTTAGTCAGTCTAATGATAGTAGACTCTACTGAGTCCCTTCTGGAAAGCCGTCATCCTGTGATTACAAGAGCAGTCTTCACTGCTTGGCTGCTCCTATGCTGGCAGGCTCCTGGCTCCAGGCTGTCATGGTTTAGGAATTGTATTCTCCAGTTTAGTACTCCCAATAAAACCATGAGCCACTTCCCCTCTCCTCTCCAACTGGAGGCACAAAGGCAAAGATCACAAGAACAATTTACTGGAAATAGCAATGAGACAAGAAAGAGAACAGCAACACCATCAGTACTAAGGATAGAGGGTACAAGAAAAGAAATTACTCACATGGAAATCAACCCCTGAAAACAGACAGTACCAAACAGGTCCTTCCTCCACATTTGCTTGACTCTCTTCCCCCTGGAAGAGAGTCCCCTCCCCCTCCCCCAGCAATGATGTGAGGTGTCATGGAATAATCTCTGGGTCCCTACCATGGCTGGAACCAGAACACTTGCTCTGGCTCTTTCTCTTTGCCTGCTCACCCTGTACTGTGCTCTGGAATCTTCTGTGCCCAAACACGCTTAGCTGCTCCTAAAAGCAAGAACAATCCACCCTCAACCCACAAGGTCATACTGGGCCTATCACCCACTGTTTTCTTTTCTGGGTGAAGATGGGCTGAGACCGCAAGTAAAACAAAAAAGGACATCGATGTCTGAACAGGCACTTGCTTTGACAGACAAATTCTTGCATGTCGCATGGGAGAGAGTTGCAGCATTTATAAGATGTGGATAGCTCTGTGGTCACAGGGCTTGAGGGGATTGCCGGTGCTGATTGATAAAGGGACTGAGAGTAGAGTCTTAGGAGCCCTGCTTGGATGTGCTGGCTTGAGTTACCCCCTTAGCACTGGGAAGACTGTAGGCAGAAAGGAAAGAGACCTAGACATTAGCATGAAAAGGTGAAGTCAGGGATGTAAATCAATAGTTGCTAGCAGAGAGGAAAAAAATTAAATTTATCTCCAATGATAAAATTAGTTCTAATATCAAATCTACTATACTCTTAAAAAAAAATTTAAAATTTCCCAACTATAGACAAATTTTAGTAATGATTTTATATACAGTGATTGAAGTGCTTAGGATGGTGTCGACATCTGCGGCATACACCTTTAGCAATGTAAGGGTTGCAGTTTTCCCAAGGGGACTCTCATACTTTAACATGCTCTCCCTAAATATATGGATATTCATATTTTCTGGCACATCTTTATCATACAACACTGACTGCAGAGGCTTTTAAGAGGACCATAGCTGATAATTACTGTTTAGAAAAGCAATAGCCAAAAATAGAAGAATTAAATGCAAAATTGATAATTTTGGTAATTTGGGCTGATGAAGAAATGCCCAATTAGGATCCAAGCAGCAGAGAAAGGATAATGCTAGATGTTGCTTACAGTCCAATATTAGCACAATGACTTGATCATTTTTTATCCAGGGAAAAGAACACCAGCCTAAGAAATCTCTGTGCAATAAGCACCCTGGTCTCCTGAAACCAGGGCTTTGAGAGGCCAGAGGCAGGCCAGCAGTCAAAAAACACTGTCACTGTAAGTTACCGAAAATGAAAATGCAAATGAAAATTTAAAATGTTACCAATTGTAATCAGTAAATTTTGGTGACCAAACCAAATGTAAGTTTTCTAAAACAATCCTTCTACCAAAAGAATACTTTTCTGTTCTCCAGGAAAAGTCAATTTCCTTTTGCCAGGACTAGACCCTTTTTTTTGAAACTGCCTTTCCCACATGCATCGTTGTTCTGAACTTGTCTGAGCTTTGCGATGTGCTAAGGGCTGAGATTTATAACCAGAACAATGTATGGCTGTGAACTTCACCTGTATTTGTTCCTTTGAACCTATGGAGTGGTTTTTTTTTAAAGAAAGAAAACTGTATTTATTTACTTTCAAAACAAGAACAATGGAAACTGTGAGCTAGGTCTTCCTTAGGATCACTATTTCATGCATGTTTTTACTGTGTAAAATGTTGCCCACTCAGTGCTCTGTTTTTAGTCTCTCAGCTAATTTCCAGACATTCTACCTTAAGTTACAGGGAGTAGGAAGATTATAATTATTCTTCCTCTGATGGGCTTGTAAGATAAGGAGAGAATATTTACAACAGGCATGAGAAAGGAATGCATGTTTCCAAAATAAAAAGCATCTTGACATTTCTCTCATCCAGGCCTCAAAATGCTGGGAACCATGGGAGATTTTTCAGACACTCATAGGTCGGTGAACCTCATTTGAAGAGGCAGAGACATGGAGATGACGCATTTGGAGACAGGACTTTAAGACAGTGTTTAAGGGAGAACACTTCAATTTCTGATAAACAAATGCATTAAGCAGACAAGGAAATACAAAGAAAGCCTCACTGCTACATGACTGCTTGTTTGGTTCCATTCCTGGAAACAAGGTTGACAGACAGTGATGAAGAAGTTCACTCAACCACAGTGAGGAGCAGTTTAAGCCTAAATGAACCACATCACTTCCTTATGGAATTGTCCATTTCTTCTAAGCTGCAGGCATGGTCAGATAGCCAATACCTGGTCACTACTGATGTAAATACCTGTGAGTTGCTTGGTTTTCTACCATGAAACTTTCTCATGAAAAAACATCAAGTCTATGTAAAACCAGAGCTGCAGCTGAAAAAAAAGTTGGGCTGTCAGTTGATCTGAAAAATCAATTTTAAATATACTTAAAAGAACATATAAAAGATTTAAATTACTAATCAGAATGGAACAGGTTTCCAATAGCAGCAGTGAATGCCCCATCTCTGGAAGCGTTTAAGGCCATGTTGGACGGGGCTTGGAGCAACTTGGTCTGGTGGAAGGTGTCCCTGGACATGGCAGGGGAAAATAAGGGTCATTTAGATCACAGAGAAACATGAATCCTTTGGCAGAGCACGCACCATGATAAACCTAATGCAATGTTTTGCTTGTAGGAGCCACAGCTGGAGGATATATGTCAGGACTTTTTGAAAATTTGTATTTAGCTGTAGAAATGAAGTTACATGAACCATCTGTTGAAAATCATTGAACCAAAGAATCAATTAGGCTGGAAAAGACCTCTGAGATGATCAAGTCTAACCTATGACCAAACACCACCACGTTAACTAGACCATGGCACTGAGTGCCACATCCAGTCTTTCCTTAAACACCTCTGTGGACAGTGACTCCTCCACTCCCTGGGCAACCCATTCCAAAATCAAATCACCCTTTCTGTGAAGAAATTCTTCCTACTGTCCTAAATGTTGCAGTACAGGGAAATATTGACGTTTCTGGAGTTGTACATACAGGAGAGGATGCTGAGAAGGAGTACAGGACAACATTAATGAGTAGTACTTGCCCCTAGTGCAACTCTGTCTGGATAATATGACTAAGTCTGATGGTCATACCTCAAAAGAAATCAGCAATTTATTTAGTTTGCTCAGAGTCCACAAACTGCACCAAGATGACACCTCTGTTTAAAAATATTTTGGATGCAGCAGAAAGTGCTGCCTGAAACTTTCATTTAGGAAATGGATTATATATGATTTGCAGACTGGTTTAAATTTAAATTTTTCATAAGTGACCACAGTATAATCAGGATTTCATGCTTTTACTTTTTTGTACTAAGCTACTGGTGAAATGAAATGTTTCTGTTTATTGAGACTATGCTATAATGGACAGAAAAAAATCCTTCAATGTATGTGTAAACTAGAAATAAAAGGTTAAATATTTTCTTATTCTTTCAGCCATGGTCCTGGTTTATTATTTTTCATATTTATTGAAGTTTTTGCTAGAAAATACAGATATAGTGATGTATGACTCTTATTCCTTTAATCTTTTCTTTCTTATGAAATAAAATATAAAGAAATATAGCACATATTTCTTTAAACAAGTTCCAAGAACCACTATGACAAAATAATTCACTATGATTTATAGTCTTGTGAAGTTTTGATCTCACACAAGTACTTGGGAGATTTTCTGTTAACACTGATGGAACCAGTGCTTTGGTCGAGGTGTTTCACAAGCCTAAGAGTTGTTTCAGTTCTATAAACAGAAGCTTCAAACAGAGAAGCCCCAGATTTGAATTATAGAAAAGCATTAGGAATATTTTCTTTTTAAAAAAAAAAATTGTGTTTCCTGGTAGCTTTTTCTGCACAAAACAGCTAGAAACACAGTTATCAGCTCTCCAGAACATAGAGATGCAAACACACTTCCTTAGAAAGCCAAAAGAATGGAGAAGGAGTGGATAGAAATACCTTATTGTTTTCAGTTTAGAGTAAATTTGTCGGTTGTATTAATGCCCATATACACTCATTTCAAAGAAATGTACCCTAAATCTATATATGAATTTTATTCTGTTGAATTGAAATTTACCACATATTATTAATTATTTTGAAAATTTATTCAAATCAAGATTGATATTAATAAATAATGATTATTAAAAACCTACTTGAAAATTTCCTTGAAGTGAATTACACTGAGATATTTTATCATTAAATACCTAAAATTCTTCAAATTATAAGACAATATAGAAGAAAGAAGTAAGAATTCAGATTTTTTTAATAGATTTAGCAAAAAAAAAAAAAAAGGGAATTAATAGTTTAGTGGACCTCTACAAGAAATAAAGGTAGAACTCCTATACAGATTTACTAGCCTTCTGTAGGAGGGGGAGGTGCTGAATGAAACCAGTAACGCCACATTTCACAAATGGGAGATTCAATGCTCACCCCTCATACAAGAGAAAAGCTAAAAGGTAGTGCCAGAAACAAAGCAAAACTGGTTTTAGAACAGAGTAAAAACAGTAGAAAATAAACATGATTCACAATAGTAATGATATCTGGTAGGAAAACTGAAAAACAAATATAATTCAATACTGACCAATCTTGGTAGGAAAAGAGATTATATAAATGGTTGTAAACACAATTTATTCACAGTGTGAATGAGTACTAATAGAAGCAAATTGTAATAAACGACCTAGTAGAATTGAGTTCTAATATAAAACTCTGCAGCTTTGCAGCCAACATTTCTCATGACTAATTTGTAATAAAAATAAGTTGTTATGTCAGAAGGATTTTTGAAACAAACATGCTGTTTGTGAAGGTTAAAATGCTATGAGGTAGAAATCTGCTTTCATACTGTCCATTATTAATTATTGAATTAGCTTACCTGTTTCACGAGAAAGAATATCATGACAGAGCTGGCAGATGTGGGAGATATTCTGGTCCAGAGTCCCATGCTGGAATCAAGACCAAAAAGTGTCACCATGCCCATTCTATTAAATTTGTCCCAATATTTCACTCTACTGTAGATCAATTTTTTCACTCTGTCTTGTACAAAAAAATAAAAATAAAAAAAAAGGTCTTCTTTTATGAGTGCCACTGTTCCATGAATCTTCTCTACAAATAAGTGAGGAAGTGTCCTAAACTGTCTAGGCTTGCCAGACTCCAACTACGTTTTCGGTTTTTCTGATTAAAGGCAGAGAGAGCTTACTTTAAACTTCACAGCAATTTTGCTTACTGTAGTTTGTCCATTAGCCAATAAGAAGTCAGAAAACTATTAAAACATTAAGGGGCTGATACTGTTCCCTTGAAGCTCCATGGGAATTTTGCCAGTGGTTTTGCCAGAATGAAATCCAGCTCCATAAATTCACATGTATACTTACACACACCTCACGAAATCATTAAAAGATGTCTTGGAGCATAAGAAAAACTTTTTGTAGGAAGCTTGCTGACTCTAGTTGGCTGTTAGAAAGTAGCTAAATAATAGTTGGGTTTATGCTTTCTGATCATGTTTTGTCAAATATGTTTTGCAAATGTGCAAATGTGCAAACTGTCATGTTTTGTAAATATGCCAGTGCAGGATCAGGGAGAATCTAAATGTGCAAAAAAATTTGTGACTAGCAGTTAAAATTTTGCTACAATTATTGTGGCATTTAGTGTTTTCTTCACAGCTTCAATTGCCAGGTTGGAGAAACTGACAATGAATTTCAGCTTAAATTTTCAAAAAATTTTTCCAGTTGTAGAGAAATCCTGAATACATTAATAAACCTATACATTGCGTAGGTTTAGAGAATAAAATAATTTATAATACAATAATTTTAGGGTCTAGTTTATAATTGTCATGTTTTGAGTTGGGAATATGGAGAGTCAAGAGGATGTTGTGTCATTTGTTTCCAAGAGAAATGAAACTTGTGGCTATTGAAGGATAGCTCGTGTCCTTTTCAGAATCAGAGAATCATAGAAGTGTTGTCCAAATGCTTCTGGAGCTCTGGCAGGGTTGGAGCCGTGATCATTTCCTGTTCCAGTGTTCAACCACCCTCTGGGGGAAGAACCTTTTCCTAATATCCAACCTAAACCTCCCCTGACACAGCTCCAGACTTTTCCTCCGGTTCTGTCACTGGCACAGAGAGAAGAGATGAAGCTGCCTCTCTGCTGCCCCTCAGGAGGAAGCTGCAGACCCCAGTGATGTTTGACCTCAGTCTCCTTCAGGCTGAACAACCCAAGCTCCCTCAGCAGCTCCTGATAAGGCTCCTCTGGGCTCTTCATGTGGCACTACCTTCAGGGCACTGCTGACTCATATTCAATTTGCTGTTGGCCAAGACCTCCAGGTGTGAGCAACATAGCTGGAGTACAGGCAGAGATGTCACCCTGGGGCTGTGGAGGCCAGCAGGAGCTCAGTTTTCAAAGACAGACCTAGGCTAAACCCAAACGGTGTGGCAGATACACCCTACAGCACACCCCATCAGCCTGACTGCCAGGGTGACCCCACTCCCTCCTCTACACATGTAACAAAACTCTCTTCTGGAGGAATCCAGGAGTGGCGAAGGGCGTGATGTACACTCATATCTCATCTTTACATAAAGTCTGAATGTGGTAAAAAAAAAGAGTACCTAGACATGGGATGTGGAAGTGCTCTTCACAGTGGAAATGCATCCAGCCAACTCCAGCGGCCTGGCAGTTATGGGTCCCTTCCAACTCAGGACATTCTATGATTCTGTGATTCAGTGAGGGTATGAACTGCGCTGCATCACTTACATACAAGCATGCAAGTCCCCTCATTTTCTCCACTGACAGCTATCACTCAGCAGCTGAGTGTGTTCTTTAGTTACTGACATCTACGAGTTGTTGGTTTTTTACATGCTCACTTCTTAAAATCATCAGAAGTTTAACCATGAAGGAATTCTGTGGTCCCTATCTAGAATTAATGCTCCTCAGGACTAGGTCAGAGCAGGAGACCCACAGTATATTGTAAGGACACTAATACCACCTAGAAAGTGGAAAAGACAGAAGGCAGAGCTGAAGTTTGAATTTCTGAGCTACTGTTTACAATTTTTACTAGAACACTGTAAGCAAGGAAAGTCATACTGCTGAATGCTCACCACAGTTGCCCACCCTTGTGCCCTCTCAACTTTGGCAAAAATTACTGCATATAACACTTTGAAGGAGGGTCCAGGTAATGAATTTGCTACTCTCTTATTTTCTTTCTTTTTTCGCATTTTGACAGAACTAACCAATAAATGCTTGTGCAATATATTTCTCCTATTATATAGAGCATTCTTATATGAAGAATTGATTTGAAAGTTGTGGTACCAGCATTGCTAGGGCATGAGCAGAAAATTGTCTCCATGAAACATCTTAGACTGCAGTTGTCAACCAGAAGGTATCAGTGGTTTCACAGGTCTCAAAATATGTTTGAATACAGCCATATGCAGATTATTCACAGGAATAGAAAAATAGATAAATGTATAATCCTTTTAGAAGGACTTCCCTCCTTCATTCCCCTCATACTTGCTGTGCAGTTGATAAAGCTGTCCAGAAGCAGTGTCAATGCTCAGTGGACTCAGCGGTTCACAAATGTTACATCCTTGTGAAAATGCAGTAAGACAAATATGTAGAAAATAATAACTCTTGGCTCAATCTACATCTGACTTCAGGGTTGTGAGATTTGCTCTGCCTTTTTAGTCCAGACCTGCTTGGTCTTTCACTCTGTTGCTGGTCAGCCCTATAAACTGAGCTCTTCGTAACAACCTAAAGCAGGAATTTATCCTGTTCCTTTGAGTTTCATGAGGGGACTTATCTATCCACATGCTTCTCCAACTCTGACATTTTTGGGTAGAGTTGTCTTAAAAATACAAAAGATTTTCATTAAAAGATATACATGTAATTTCACTGTCCTGTGGTATCATTCTCCCCTATGGTGTGTGTTTTGACTTTACAGCTGTAAAATGAAATAGTCACTTACCAACACTCCTGCTCCTTTTGGTTCTTTGCATCACTTATTTGCATCATCAAATAGTCAGAAAAAAAATACATATAACATGTCAAGGTGGGACATGTTTCCTAGATGAAGAGAAAAGAAATGCTGTTTCAGGGAGAGTAGATGCACAGACAAAATGAGAATAATTCAGCATTTTCTCTACTGTTTCACCTAACTTGGGCAAAACTTGTATTATGTGTTCATGGAGGCAGACTGGACAGTGCCCAGGAACCTGTCAATAACAAAGTCAGGTAACTTACAACTTTCATTTGTCACTGGTGGAACTTTTGACATTATGCATTTGCCTTTCCAGTGTTCTTGAGCAGTGCTGCAATGGCTGTGAAATCCTTAGCAACTGGCTTTAGCTCCTTAATAATTTCCTTACAGTAAGAGTCACAACTGTATTCAATTTAAACACTGTGTAACAGGAGCTTTTATTGTTTTATTTATTTCTTAGCTATGAAATATAAAGGTTCCATCAGTCTGACTCCGTCTGCCAATCAAGGTAAATAGGCATAATTTTTTGTATAAACAAAACTTTTCTGATTGCATCCTGGGGTACTTCCAATGCTTCTGTGTTCTGTGTATTTTTACTCCTGTGATTCGTGGGGCAAACTGTAATTTATTGCCCCTATTCCTCATATTTCTTTCACAACAAATTACTGCCAAACAACACTGTCCTACATCCTTAATCTTTCCTGCCACATGATTTCTGGTCATGCCCATATCTCTGCTCTCTGTCTTAACTCCTGAGCTGGTACAATTTTCTGAGAGGAATGAAGTATATGATGGTAAAGACGGGCAGGTGTTTCACCAGGCAGATAGATGCATAAATTTCTAAAAGGTTTTTTTTCTAGAATAGTTGCTAGTGCAGTCCTGGAGGATGCCAGCCTCACTCCCAGAGACAGACAGACGGCACAGAGCTTCAGCAGCATTTTCTCTCAGTTTTCTCTCTTTAGTTTTCTCTATTACAGCATTCAGTAGCAGTTACTGGTGTGAAGGGACAAGAAAAGTTGCCAAACCTTTCTGTACAGGAGAGAGCAAGGGGGATCTTTGCATCCGCTTCAACAGCCCTGATGCCAACAACAGCCAAGCTGTGCAGTATATTTGGGAGACAGGAGATGACAAATTCGTTGAGCGAAAGTTTCATGCTGGGATTTGGTATTCCTGTGAAGAAATGATAAATGAAGAAGGTGAGTAAAACCATGTAAATTTACTCAAGAAAGCAATCAGAGTTCTTCCTACTTATTTGGTGTCCTCTTCTGATCTGCAGCATTATCATGTATGTATTTTGTTGCGCTCATATCCTTAAAAAGTTACTCTTCTCTGGCAAAGGGGACCCTAGAGGGTACTATCTAGTCAAGATTTCATAACGAGTTCTGCAAAGAACATTAGAGTGACAGGCTGTCTTTCTGGTTTAGTGATAGGTTGTGGTATAGATGAAGATTTATTTATTTTTTATTCTTCTAACCATAACAGTAAGTTAAATTACTTTAACAGGGAAGTGTTCCATTTTCCCTTAGTCAAAATGAACATACTTTCCTTAAACAATTGCTTCTGATCCTCTATGGCAACATAAAAAGCACAAATTGACTTTTTTTGTTTTAAAAATCATTTGCACTATTAAATCTGTGGGATCTTAGTCAGTTCCTGGATTTCCTCTTGACCACGAGTATTTCTACTTTCTTACTGTCATCTCACCTTTCATAAATCAAAGCAGAAGGTGATTCTTTTCACCTTGTTAAAACATGATTCAAAGACTTACCTGTCAAAAATGGTAGCATGTAATTGAGTCTCACTCTGCATATGTAAATATCTGTAGAATGAAATTAGCTTACAATTACAGAAACTTTCCAGTTAATTTAGGATTTTTGTATAAGGGGATTGTTGACTCAAGAATTCAAGCATTTATTGTAAATCCAGATCAACACTAAGTTTTTCCCTTGTTGTCCTGATCACTGTACAAACGAAAACTAGAACAGAACTTCAGAGAAATCAAATCAGTTGTCACCTGTGCTATAAAATGCAAATATTTTCACAGTCACCTGTCCTGAAGATCCAGTTCTACCAGAAAGCCTTGTAAATTATGCAGTATTAATGGGGTAAATTTCAAAGATCAGAGCAAACTACATGTCCAAAAGCTACCTTTCAAGTGGTGATTGCTATGAATACCAGGTTGCGTAATTTGTGCATTTGCTATGACCAGTTCATATTTTCCAACTTGGTGCGGTTAGGAGCTCGAAAAAAACACCCAGCATTTCCAGAGCAGAGAGGAATTAATTCAAAGAGCTTTGTTCACAGCATCTGTGTGGGGCTCAGGGGGTCACGTGGGTTTGAAAATCAAAGCTTACAGAAAGAAATTGGAATGAAGCTTAGAAGTAATTTGAGTGAGCAGCAGCCTTGTTGCTGTAAGGAGAGCAGCTCTCCTCTCACAGGGAAGATTGCACCCAGGTTGACAATCTTCCAAAGGAATTGATAATTTTCCTATTCTGGCTTTCACAGATACTGCCTTTTGGAACTCATTTCATAGCCTTTCTCTGTCTTCTAGGCTCTGGTTCCACCTTGAAAAAGTCTGTAAGGATTCTCTATCTAAGCCCCAGGAGTAGGTTGATGTCCCAGGCACTCTGTGTACAAATATACATCAAAAATAGCTTTTCCTGATCATCCCAGTTTCTACTTTTCTGATAGATTTTGCATTTTCCTCTTTCTATCAATCTATTTCTTTAGATCATTACAGAATACAAAGTAATCCTGATTTTTTTTAGGTGAGAAATGTAGAAGCTTTATCAGTCTGACTCCAGCTTCTGATCGAGGTAGGTATGCATATTTTTTTGTGTAATCAAAACTTTCTTGATCACATTTACCAATATAAGTATTCTGCATTTTACTTTCAAAAATATTAGCTTTGATCCTACACAGATTTTTTTTTCCTTTATTTTGTTTTTCAACTTCAAAATGAGGTCCATATGACTTCAAATATCAATCTATGTCTTTTTGAAGACACATCATTTGAATATGAGTGGCTTTTGAAATTACTTTGAATAAATTTGTAAATTTTGCACGCTTTTTCATCATAACTCCATGTTCCCAGGCAAGAATTCTGTGGCCTGCACCACACAATTGAGAGGGCAGAGGGACAGGCAGTGTGTGAACATTCACTCTTGTATGCTGAGGGGACTTGAGGGAGTTATGCTCTCTGATGACAGTCAGAATCTCCTCCCTGTGCCTTGCAAAGAGCTGTGAGGAGACATTTCTATTCTCTTCCTCCAAAGAAGGACTCATATTCCTATAAAACACTCCTGCAGATGCTGTGAAGTGCCCCCTCAGTGTAAAAACAACGTAAAAACTTGTCTGATTAGACCAATCACTTTGCAAGTAGCTGATCCAGAAAAAAAAAAAAGGCTTTCTTTCCAGGATACTGGGAGTGGAGTATTTTCCTGGATATGCAACTTCAGCCCCTTGGACAAGAAGAAATATTCAGTCTCTGAAGGCTAGTCTTCCTTCCACCTATTGCAGGTTGTCACTGAGTATTAATAATTCAAGAGTTTCATAGAATGAGATATGGGTGTAGTCACACAGACATGGTCCTCAGAAATGATGCGTGTATTCTAGGCTCTGCCCTGAGAGATCCTCACAAGGAAAATTACTGTTGGACATAGTGCTGAAACTAACTCTGTGAACAGCACCAGCAAGCATCACAGGCACTGGCAGGTTAGATCGAGACAGCCAAATGTACCTAAACACCAAACTTACAAGCTCTTCCTGGGCAGTGAAATCCTGTGTGGAAATAGGCTCCTGCCCTGCACAGGAGAAGAGCCATGTTGTGTTCTGCACATGCCTATGGTCACTGTGTGCACAAAACTCAGCAGGCTCAACCTTCCTGAATTTATCACCTGTGGGTCTCATACACAGGGATGATCACTGTTGGTCAGTGCATATGGAATGATGGTTCACTCACTAAAAGTATTAAGATGCAAGTTCTCACAGCTGGAGCAGCCAAAACTGTTGGGAAATGTAACATCTGGAGTTTCTAAAGAAAATCACGATTTTTTAATGAGACAAAGACTTTCTGGAGAAACAAACCTTGCCCAAGAATGCCCACACATAGCCTGGCCCAAGAATTTGATGTCTAAATGGGCAGTGAATCAAAGAAGTCCCACAGGCATTGTCAAAGTCAGCAGTAGAGGTTATTCACCACACATTGTCTGCTATCCTAAGTGGTGTCTAGTAGTCAAGGACGTATCTTAGCAATGTTTTGGTTTTTAAGTTATGATAGTTTGTATATATCTTCATATGAAATGAATGTACTTGAATGTACAACCTGTTGTGTCAGGACACATTTATTTGTTTTTTAAAAAATTTAGGGAAGGTCATTTACCAGTTCTTGCTACTGTGAATCTGGACACAGGGTGGTCTCCTGCTCCTGGCTGTGGGACATCGGCATGCCGAAGGTCAAACAGCAGGCTGAGAGACTTTAATGGCAGGATTAACTTCTTGCATAAGATGTAATTACCAGATATCCAAAAAGAGATGAATTAGCAGATAACCAGAGAAATGAATCCCCGCGAAACCTGGAGAGTGCCTGGGTTCATGAAGGCTTCTCTGAAAATCAAAATCCTGTTTGGTAGAAGGTTAAGCCCATGGGGCAGATTTTATTTAATGACTAGACCCACAGGCAGTGTCCCTATGTGCACGACCTCACAGTTTGTTAGCTGGGTGACATAGTCTGCTGTTCCTGCACACTTCTCTTTGGACCATGACAGCTAGACAATTGGATAGTAATTCTTTTTATATTAACTTTGGTTCATTGTGATTTTAGGGTAGCTGCTGAGTATTAAACCATACTGCCCCATTTTATACTGTAAGCTTCTAAGTGTATAACAGGAACATGCAACTGCTCTTCCACTAAACAGCCAAGTCAGTAGAAGAAATTATAATTCAGGGTGTCCATTGACATTGAAGTCTTCCCATAGATTTTATCGTGGTATCCTCACAGCCTTTGAACTTCTGTTTAATGTTGTATGAACTATATAAATGAAGAAGAAGGAAGTGGTGAAAATACTAAATGACTACTTATAATATTAGTGCTATTGGTTTGGTTTCCAGGGGTTTTATGGCTGTCTATTGTAGCAGAGCTTCTCTACGTCATTTTGCTTCTGACAGGAAACATTCTTATGTCAGTAGAAATGTGCTACTACAGTTCTGTCATTGACGGGCTAAAGATCAACGCCTTCTCTGCAGTAGTCACCGTATTAGCAGGTACGGTTAAGTATCTCAATTAATTGCATCCAGAATAGTCTTCCATTTGAAAATTAATAACAGTGTCCAAGTTTCAAAACTCTTATAATGCCTATGGAGACACTAACAATACAAGATGAAGCAAAATATTATGGGAAAATACTATTTTCAATTAATTATTTTTTAATATTATTTATTTTGTATTTTATATATATCGCTTTTGCCATTTTTAATTCAATTATTTAAACTTTATAATTTTTATTTTCATTTCAGACTATGCAAATTAAACTTCTGCTACTGGAAACATTAGCTATATTGAAAACATACAATTAAAAAATCCTGTTAACAATATTTAACTGTTGAAAAAAACCACATTAAAGCTACTATTTGATTTCTCAGTTCCCTCAGTCTTTAGCTCAGACTAAATTAAATTCTAAAATGTATGTTCTAACAGAAGAAGAAGTCAGTTAAAGAAGAATCTCTCTGTGACATTTTCTGACCATAGGTATGTAGATTTATGATGTCCCATATGTGGCTCTTGGCTATACAGAAATTACTATTCTAATTTGTGAGTGTTTTCTCTTAAATACATAAGCACTGCTAGTTAACTACTCTGCTATGAAATACAGATTATTGATAACACTGTCCTTTATCCCTCAGTGGCCTTTGATAAAAATGGAGCTTGACAGGCACTATGACTAAGCAAGTATATAACTATGCTTGCCTTTTATATCTATATTAGTAACATTTTCACCATTTCTCTGGCACTAAACTGCCCTGAAGTCACAGCTGAGATGCTAGCTTGACTCAGGATTGTACAAGAGCTAACTAACAGGAGAGCTCCAGCACAGGAGCTCATGTTCACACTCCAGTTATACGCATTTCTAGGCAGCCAGACTGGAGGAATCAGGACAGAAATTTGTGTAATTCAGCAATAGCTATAACACACCACCTCTCTGGTGAGAGATGGGCAACTGGTCTCCGTTCCCACACATTGAAAAAAAATCACATTAAAGAATATCCCACATGTTGATAGCCACATCAACAGTCAAACCACTTTTCCAAACAGTTCAGTAAGGAGTCTGCCATATGGTGCCAGATGTAGAGATTGAAAACATGAAACCTCTTGGCTTGGTGTTACACCAAGGGCTCTCCTAATTGCCTGGGGGTGGTGCTTCAGTCAATACCAGTATTTCAGGGAAGGTCATTTCCCAGCAATTACTGAAGCCAGGCCACCGTCAGCATGGATTTGTTATGCCCAGGAGCCTCAGGGATACTGTGTGCTAGAGCACGAGCTGTGCAATTCCTGAAAGAGACCTACTTTAAGAACATCTAACAAATTGGGTCTTGCGAGTTTGGTATGGGACCATCTGCTTGGAGAAGCTCATACATTTTAGACAGTAGGATAGTTGATAATTCAAGGGTATTTATTGATTTGTAAATGAAACTGGAAACAAAAAACATCAATGTTTACAGGGAAGTTCACTACCGGAAGACAAAATGTTTAGGGAAAACAGATACTCCTAGAAACAGCCAGTAGCCTAGTAGTAATTTTGAAAATTAAATTATTCAATATAAGCCTCTTTCACAACCTAGACTTTCAGGACTTTTTAGTAAGTGTTGTCCACTTTTTTATTCACCTTCATAATTGATAAATCTGACTGAATTTACAGCAGTGGGAATGGCACACAGCTTTGACAAATCTTTCCGTTGAATGACAGAAAACTGTGGGAAATGTGTCCAGCACAATGCAATTGAGCAACACGTTTCTGTAATAGCTGATCCTTGCTCAGTATTATATAATTAAGAAGTTTTCAGAGGATGAGAGCCAACCAGTCTGTGGCTTTTTAAAATCTGTGAGTTGCATGTCCCACTGTCCCCCTAGATTCCTCTGCCA
Organism: Chiroxiphia lanceolata; assembly: GCF_009829145.1. NCBI lineage: Eukaryota > Metazoa > Chordata > Aves > Passeriformes > Pipridae > Chiroxiphia > Chiroxiphia lanceolata. The sequence goes on along the minus strand of NC_045655.1, from coordinate 160,777 downwards.
TAGAGAATATGTGTTAAGGCAGTGTATGAATGAACGTAGTGGCAATACATGACACATTAAATACACCTAAATTATAGTGTTAGTGTCCAGTATTTGTGAGTGCTTTATGGAATTCAGATAGTTCATAAAATATTCTGCAGGAGTTCAATGGATAACTGGAAACAGTTGTCATAGAAGAACGCTCTCAACATAAATTTTCTAATGTTATTATAATATTATACTTTTCAGGTCTTCTGGGTATGGTTGCTCACATGATGTACACAACTGTATTTCAAATGACGGTAAATCTTGGTCCTGAAGACTGGAGACCTCACACATGGGATTATGGCTGGTCTTATTGGTACTTACTGGTTTATATTTGGTTCTTCCACTACATTTCAGTTGTTTTACCCTACATTCAAGGAATGTATACCTAATTTATAAGCAATGGGTTTCCCTCATTGCACTCCTGAGGATGCAGTTCAGTAATCAGTTGTTGTTCTCAAAATTCAGTTGTCTTAGATTATTACACAGAATATTTAAGCTTATGAGTTTTGCATATGACTTCCTACAGGCAGTACAGAGACGTCCAACTGCCCTGCACAAAGCAGAGGTTCTTCTCCATACACATCAGACCCAGATTTAGTATCGTCATCTCCCAGGACAACTGCCTTACATAAATTGCTTAAAACTCTTTCAGCTTTAGCCACTTGGGCTGGCATTTGCCTATCACATATGTGCTTGAGATTGTTGTATCTGGAACATTACAGACAAGTAATGATTCAAAGTTCAAAATAGGCTTAGGTAAAATCCACATTATTTTGGCCTCATTTCTGAGGAGATCTAGTATTCAGAAAGAGAGCTGTTCAGATTAATTTTGCTATAGAAGTGTGTCTTTGAAAATCCATAGAATCTGATCAATAGCAAGCATCTGAATATTCAGGTGCTGGACACTGCTGCTATTTTCCCAACCATGACTGAGAAAAAGAATAGGAACAACTGTATTGGGTTAAATCAAAAGTCAATCATGATCAATATTTTAGGTCAGAAGACCAGAGCTCAGACTGATTGTCTCATTTATATACACTCTGATAGGTGAGATCACAGCTCACATTTTCAGTTGTTCTTGTTGCTCTTTCTACTTTTATTATATCTTTATCAAACAGGCGCTTGTAGCTGCACGTGGTCCCTATGATGCAGACTCACCAGGGATTTTTGCAGTGAAATTGGGGTTTCTTTTGTCTTTTGTTCTGTTACTTTTCAACTTCTTGTTAACTCAAGTCTCATTTGAAGGTCAGTGTACATTGTTCTGTTACTTTCCAGGAGTCTGTTTCCCAAGCAGTTTGTTTGAAGTTATTGCTACATGTGTATAGATAGAGATGTTTCTCTAGTGCTCTCACAGCACAGAAGGATGGACCTGGTCAGTCCTCCCAAGCTGGAGATCAGCCAGTTCGTGACAAAGGGTGAATTTTAGCATGTTTGTCCAGCAGATAAGGTGACACAGCACCTATATGTCACCCACTTGCTCAAAGTCGAAAGTGTGATCATGTTTCTGTCAGGAAGAATGTGCCTGAGAAGGTCCAACACTAAGCATCGAGACAACACCTAGGACAATGTCCAGGGGCTACTTGGATAACCTCAACAGGTATTACAAAAGGTGTGCAGGATCCTTCTTCCATCCTTTCAGGCTTACATTTTGCTTCCATTCATTCGCATGTTTGTTCTTGAAATAATAATTTGGCTTTCCTTTTTTTGGGACCTCTTTTCTGGAAAGTCTCTCAATTTCTTTCATGAATGGGACTGGGTCTGTTTTTACCCTAAAACCAGCAAGAAGAACAGTCAGTGGAAAAAGGAGGAGTGTTCCTTCATTAGCTGCTCCTTCCTATGGGAGTGGAAACAGAAAACTGCAGACTGGTACTGAGGACCCTGTTCCCTCCTTTCCATCCCACTGGGAGAAGAAGAAAAACACCCAAATCACTGTCACTAGTACTGTAACGGACACAACTCCATCAATGCCACTATCACCATCATTACCATGTTAGTCACTGATGTCAGCACTGCTGCCACTACAGGTAATATTCTCCTGAGCCCTTGAACAAATGACTTTTACCATGTAGCACACACATGGAATTAAACATTTCATGGCTGCCCTCTAATGATTCAGGACAGCTTGGGCCACCGAATGCCCAAAGAAATGCTTCTACCAACACAAGACTTTCCAAGCCATCAGTATCTGCATACAGGAAGACATTGAGGAGGATGATCTATGTGGTGCATTTTTTCTAATGAATTTTATGCTCCATTTTTCTATCAAGATTTATTTTCTTCTTTCCTTTTCCTAGGCCTAAATTGCAACTGCACCACCTTGTTTGACAGTAATCTAAAACTAAAGCAAGCCGAATAAAGAAACATGAAGACCTTTCTTTTTCCTTTACTGTGCTGGAATTGCTAACAATGGATAGACTAACTCTGTGATATCTCTGAACTTCTCTTCAAAAATTCCTTCTGTATTCCTCTTTTCTTCAGCAGCTTTCCTGCAGGTTGAAAGATGTTTCTGTTATTGGTGAATATCTCATGCTCATTATGTTTCTCATATTGAGACATCCTCACATCAAAAGATGATATTTTCTCTCTAAAGAGATGCCCTCTGTACTAAATTCCCATAACTCACCTCATATGGAATGCTCCATACAGGAAAATGGAAAATCCATAATCCAGTTGAGCTTCTATTGGCATCTCTTATGCAGATGAAGGACTGGTAGCTTTAGTTTTTTTCCTTATCCAGTCAACCTACTTGATTTCCCCTTGTCTCCTTTGCCTCTGGGCAGAACTGAAGTTGAATGCTCTCCTTACTGATGCTGAATTTCCTCTGCAGCCAAACTGCCCTTTAGTCCCTGGCTCCCTTGATAACAAGACTCACTTCCTCTCTAGTCAGATTGGGCACTCCCCATTATTTCCAAGTTGTTTATGGAAAAGCAAAATTTCTGGCAAAAACTTTGACAAATCACACCAGTATACTTATGTTGTCAAAAGAAAACCATTTATTTCTGTATTTGGGGGTTTTTTCTCTTTTAACACAGTATTGGTCTACAAGAGAATCTGTTCATAAAAGATTAATTTCTTTCAGTTTTTATAGAGGCTCTCTTGAAGTCAGTTTCTTACCCTTATGTCACCGAGTCCTTCAAAGAGATGAATTAGGAAAAGCACCTTAAAAAAAAAAAATCTGTGCTTCATGATATCAGTTCTATCAATTTGTTTACTAATGTGACTGTGCTTCAGTTATTCAACCAAAAATGCCAACTACGTGACTCAGAACTACTAAGCCCCCTTTATGTCATTCCAGAGCCTGAATCTTCAGTTCTTATCTACCATGATTGGTTGAACCCACAGGTTACACAGCATCACGGGTAGACCTGCTGTCCCATTCTTGCTTTGTTGGCATGGGGAGAAAATCTGATGATTTTTCCCCTATTCTTGCTCTCTCTTTGTTATAAGAGTTCTTACTCAGGGTGTACTTTGATGTTAGGAGCAAAGACTGCTTAAGCTGCGCCCCTTCTTGCTTCTGGGATCCTTCCACATCCCTGTGCCATACTCCACTATCCTCAAATTCTGTCAACACATCTGATTTCTGATCACCCTAGAAATCAATCCTGGTCAAAAACACTGAGGGGGGAAATGGGGAAAAAGGCAGGCAGGGAGAAGGATTTATTTAAAAACAGAAATTAATTTGTTGAACCACATCAAGGATAGGGTAACAAACAGCTCTGAGGGAGAGATGAGATTGACTTCTCCACCAAAGCACAATTCATTTGATAATTGTGACCTTGCCATGTTAAAAAAGCCAATGATGAGCAAGTTCCTGCACTGTGAACTCCAATCAATGCCACTGTGAACATATTTTTACATGCTGCTTTTACACCTCCAGCATGCATTGCCCTCTTGGCAGCCTGGAATTTCACCTATTTTTGGCAAATTGTACCTCAATATAATTTTTTTTTAGTTCTGTCTTCTTAGGGTTTTACTTTTACCATTTCAGACTCCATGTTCTTTTTTCTCTATTAATCGTGACCCGTATTTTCCTAGGAATGCATTTCAGTGCTCTGAACCTGCTTTAGTCAACTATTTAACTGTGCTTTCTCTGTTCTTTTAAACACTTTTGGATATTTCTCAGTGTCCCCTGTGAGATTAGTTCTCTGAGTAATCACATCTTTTATTTTTTTAATGCATACGCATTTTTCGCAATTCCTTTTTCTGACATTAAGCTCTAAGCAGAGTAAACAGTGAAACTGGAGGAAAGGTTTCATTAAACAGGAATGTCAAATGTGAATATTGTAACAAATATGTAGAGGTCAACTATGTAAATCAGGTCTGTAGATGGCCATTAACCAAGAATCTTTCTTCCTCACCAAATGTGCTCATCTTTCCCTAATACACACCAATACAAGCACATGTGTGCAGTGTTTTCAAAAATAAAATTGAAGGACTTGGATATGAAAATGCCCTGCTAATTTCTGATAAACCTTTTTGTTTATAGCCTCGCATGGGCTTCCTTCGCTTGCTGTATGGCTGCAGCTGTCACCACTATTAACAAATACACAAAAACTATTTTGGAATTCAAGCACAAAAGAAAAAAGCTGGAAAGGAGATTAAAGATTAAATACAAGTTTCCTGACCATACAGCTCCAGAGAAAGCTTGCAATGTGTATGTGAACTCTTTTCAAAACACCACAGAGGACCCCACGCACGCAATAAGAGGCTTGCGTCACCTGGCCACTATTTCAGTTCTGTAAAGCTGAACCGCATCTATAGGCATCCTGTAAATTATAATGTTAGATCAAAATGAAACAGTATTAATGAATAAAATGTATCAATGTGTAGTATTATTTATTTTTCTTAATGAATAAATGATATTTCCATGGATGTTTCAAGGAAATCTTGATATTGGAAAAGCAGATTCAGGTTTCTCTTTTCAGAAAACAGCAGTGATGCAGGTCCCCTACTGCTCTGGTTTTTAAGCAGTGTCTAATGCTAACACAGAGCGTGTGAGATTGTTAGAATTTCAGAGCACTATGGATTCCACCCTATTCTTTACTGAAAAGACTGTAAAAAGTCCCATCCCCAAACCAAAACCAATACTCACAAAGAACAGGGCAGCAAATAAGACATATGGTGCATGGCTTGATTAATTTTTTTGTTATTAAAGGTGCAATCTCTGGAGGAAGGAAAAGGAAAATCTGTGAATTGCAGGTTATGATTCAAGTGTTTCACTATATGCATAGTAGATTTGCTGTGAAAGGAAGGCTAATAGAGGGAAGAGGCTTTCAAAGTAAACACTGCTTATTCAACACAATCAGGAAGGCAAACTGAAATCTGAAAGATACATTGTTGTAGACAGCACACAACTCACCTATAGAATTCTCTAGGAATCATTCTGGCAACAGTGACAGAAAGAACCAAAATCTGATTTGTGATTATTACACATGAAGAATCCATAATCACACTAAAAATGATAAAGTAGAAATTATTACAACCCTCAGAGATCAGGAACACACAGCTGTTCCACTGTGAGGATCAGTGTGGAACTTCCCCAGGGAACTGAGCCATGTGCGCCTACTTTGCTGGACAGCAGCTTGTCTTCATTTTTGGGTAAATGCTCCTGTTAATGAACCCATTAAGAAAACACAATTGTGAACTCTGGCTGGCAGAGGTCTTAGTATACTGAGCAGCTCTGGGCTTTGGAAAAATCACTTTACATTTTAATTCAGGCAATAAATATAGTTTGAGCTTGTTATGCCAGCAGGATCCATAGCAGGTCAGTTTATGGCCAGTGATAAGGTGGAGCTGATAACAGAGAAGCACAATCAGCTCAAAAGTAAACCATTAGAGGTAAGAGAAGAAAATTGTTAGATAATAGCAGTCTCTCAAGGTGAGATCACAGAGCAACACATGAGACCATCTCTTCAGAAGGAAAGTGGTGGAAAGCCCATAAAGGGGTGGTGGCACTTTGTGCTCAACCTCCATCTGCTGTGTACTTGACCCTGACTGTCCCTCGGGAGCGCAGTGACCTCAGGACTGGAAGTATGTGGGCAGGATGCCGGTAGGGGCCTCAGACACTGCTTGGATTGTTGCTTGCTGCTGGTGCTTGCAATTTGTGCAACAGTCCTGGCCTCTGCTTAAGTTCTTCTGGGAGCAAGTTCAAGGCTCTTCAGATCCAGGTTGCAGGTGGGAAAAACTGGCTCCCCGTCAGGGAGTTTCATACATTCATGCCACTAATACTAGGGAGAGAGCTATATGGGTGCTGAATTGCAAAGTTAGGGCCTAGAATATTGGTCTGCCAAGGACAGGAACTTTGCTGAAGGCAGTGTGTGAATGCTCAGCATTGGAGGTGACACCTCAGTGGACATTGTCCCTGCCCCAGGAGCAACAGGCACTGCAGAAGTCCTAGCACAGACTCATCTCCTGAGAAAGAATGTAAACCTCTGGGTCTAGGGTTGCCAGGAGCACCTGGGGCCACTTGTTGATTCCTGGGGACAGGAATGCTGGATGTTGTCACTTCTGGCAAGAGAGGCATGACTGTTGGCAGATCTGCAACTGCAGAATACTTTCTGTCTCCAGCAGCAAGCAAGAGGCTGTGAGCTCTGCCTGGGGAGCACTTGGAGCCAGCTGAGCCTGACACATGCAGCAGAACCAGGAAGCATGGCAAGCGCCAGCAGTGGGAAACTGTGTCTTTCAGGGCTTGGTACCTTGACTTGATATCCAGGCATGTTTGCTGTTTGTTCAGGGCTTAGATCTGAGGTATTTCAGGTGGACTGCTGAAGCCAGTCCAGCCCTTAGACTGCAATTCCATGCTGATTATCCATGTAAACACCAATGGCAATGTCCAGGAGACACTGACCAAGGGAAGAGTACCTATATGATTCTGAGGGTGAAGGTGTAGGACATTAGGGCCAAGGTGGTGTTCTCATTGATCCTGAGAGGACAAGGCTTGGAAGTAGGGCATGGATCATGTGGGTCGACACTTCATTTTGCACAGCAGTTTTTGTGACAGGGTTTTGACTTTGACAACTGTAGGTCTCTCTCAGAGGATGAGGAACAGCTGGGGAGAAAGAGGGTCCACTTGGCAAAGCTGGCCAACATGTTGAGAAATACTTTAAGAATGCTTTAGGAATAATAGAGAAGTGAGATTTTTGTTATGAAATAGAAGTCTACAGTGGTGGAAAGAAAAAGGTGCAAGGTGACATGAAAAAATGAGAACTCATGTGTGATAAAACAGGGCAAAGAAAGCCCCACCCCCTAAGCATATGTATACAAATGCAAATAGTCTGGGAAACAAGCGAGAAGAACTAAATGTCCACATGCAGCCAATGAGCTGCAGTACCTTTAGAACAAGAGATGTGGTTGCACAGTTGGGCTGCTGCAGATCAACTCAGTGGAGATGGACTTGGGGATTTTATTGAACTGAGATCACAGCAAGCTGAAAATACAACTGGCAGAAAGAACATCAACAGCATCTTCGGCTGTATTAACAGGAACACACCCAGTAGATCCAGAGAAGTGATTTGTTAAATGACATACAGAATCCAGTTTTGGGCTCCACAAAATGGGAATAACAGGAACAAAGTGCATCAAGTTCAGCAGATGGTCATAAAGATGGGGGAGAGAACTGGAGCATATGTGGTATGAGAAGAGGCTAAGGCTTTTTTTTGCCTACAGAGGAGACTTCAGAGGGACCTGAAGCTCTACAATGTCAGGCAGACTTCCAGTTTCTACAAGAAAGTTGTTTATTACACGGAACCAGGCTTTTCACACGGGTGCACTGTAGGAGAATGAGACACTGGGCATAGATTCAGCTGAGAGAAACTTGAATTGGATACAAGGACAAGCTTTCTCATTGTGGAGACTTGTCAGGCAGTGAACCAGGCTGCCCAGAAGAGGCTGTGCAGCCTTCCTACTTGGAGGTTTTCAAGACCAGACTAAGCAAAGCTCTGAGCAACTTGGTCTGACCTCATAGATGACAGGAGGGTGAACCAAAAACTTCCTGAAGTACTATCCTACTTGAGTTATCCCACAGTCCTGCCCCTGCTGCCTCCCAAAACTCAAATCCAATATTTGGAAATGTTTGGAGCCTTTTTTTGTTTGTTTGTTTGTTTGCGTGTTTGTTTGTTCTCTTTAGTACTGGTTGCTTCTTTCAGTATGTTTCATATACAAATGAACCTTTATTTTTAAGATTCAAGTTTTGGCAGAAATTCCTTTTCATTAGCCTATATTGTCCTACAATCAACAGTTGTAGGCTACTGTCCTATAACAGCATCTCAATGTGTACAATTTAAAATCAACATCGTAATTTCTTCATGCTTTTCACGTCCTGTGAAAATAAGAAAAGTTATATGGGAGCTGCTGGCTTTATTATTAATTTATGGTCACTGTACACCATCGCTTCAGTCACACAAACTTTAGAAAGAACATTTGCTACAGCGTTCTTATTAGTTTAGCATTTAACCTATTCCCAGCTTCTAAACACTCATGAACATCCTTCTGAGAGACTGAAAAACTCAAGGTTAATGACTCAAACAATCGGCCTTTTGCAAAAGCAGCAGATGCTTTGCTGAGACCAGGTTTATGCCCCCCCCAGCAAAGGGGAGGAGGAGATTTTTTGGGGTATGTGATGGCAAAACCTCCAAGCTACGTAAGAACAGCCTGGGTGCAGAGGGGATGTGCACCCGCTGCCAGAGGATGACCATGGCAAACCAACCTTGGTTTAGCAACAAGATGGGTTTTGAGCCAGATAAGGGAAAAGGCCAGGAAGAAGGCAGATTCTTTGAGGTGGGATAATGCTTTTTATCATGCCTTCCAATAAAGTTCAGGTATAAAACTCTCCCCAGAGGGATGTATCAGGACATTCACATGTAGGCCTGAGGGTTTTCATCCTTTCTGATGGGGAATAACTGCCTCAACTACAGTGGTGTGAGAGATAGCTGTCATGTCTTAGAAGGGGCCATAAACCATCAAGGATCCCCAAGGTACCCCCAGACTCATTTCTGAGGCCTTCCACCAGAGGACTGCATGCACGCACAGTGTTATATCAGACAGCCGCCAGGGGAGTAAAACTCCCACCAGGGGAGGTACCTGGCCATTTTCACCTGAACCTAAACCTGTATTAACCCATTGTAATTTTGGGTTCATGGGCCCCCAGCCCCAACGGATCAAGACTGTGACCACCACCTTTACCAACAGGCATCGAAATTTGTCCTCAGGTGGTGATATATCTTCCCTCTCTACTATCTAATCTTATCCTTTCTTTCTCTTATATTTTCTTAAGTGATATTATTATACTTTTATATTGCTGTATTTCTATAGATAATAACCAAAATGGCTACATAACTCCTTTCCATTGCAACTAAATTGTTTCAAAATAGACCTGCAATATATATATATATATGTATATATATATATATTTATACAGTGGTCATTCAATGTTGTTTCACCCTAATCCACCCCAAGGCATCTATTAGCAAGAACCTCAGTTACCCCACCTCATCAGGTGGGCCATAACAACTTTAAGAACAACCAACCAACCAAACGTGAATAGGAGCTGGGGTAGACTGTATCCTGCAGCTTTGTGACACTCATGAAAGGATGTCAGTCAAGTATTTATACCCAAAGTCATCTCCTCATGACTTTCATGAGTGTTTGTTGATTTTATGATTTCTGCCTAACTTTACTGCAGTTTCATTATTTGCGGTGGTTTCAGCATTTGGTGTTCATCCAAGTTTTCCCATCCAGTGGGAAAACTGACAGAATTACACTCTCTGTCTGAGAGAATATCAAAACTATTTTGGCTGGAGACCAACTACAAGACTCACCTATATCTATAGAGTCACAAATAGTTAAAGAATAATTTAAATTGTAAATTCATTGTGAGAAGTCTGTCATGAGGTCATGAGGTTTGTGTCTGGTCCAACCTTCCCTCTGAAAGCCAGGTCAGTAGTGTTGTTCAGAGACTTAAGCAGTTGAATTTTGAATATATTGAGGAAATGAGATCTCCTGACCTTGTTGGCAACCTGTTGCAGTGCTTCGTTGCTGCAACTGTAGAAAAAGCATACCTAACATCAAATCAGAATGCCATGTCCTCCAATTTGTGTCCATTACCTTTTTTATTTCTACTGTGCACATTTGAGAAGTAACTGGTTCCATCTTCTCTATACCAACCCACGAGGTAGCTACAGATAGCAATAATATTTCCCTTTTCATCTTTAGAAAAGTCTGTCTTTACTCATTACAGTGTTCTGAAACTGTTCTGAACCTTCCGTTCCTCTCTATCAGTTGCCAGAGCGGTTGGTATTCACTCTGGTAGAAGCAGTCTCAATCCCTTGACCAGAACACAAGACCTTAATTCCTTCTCCTAGTTTTTTGTGGTAGAGATGTTTCTAACATCTTCACTGATATAGGAATTCCTGATTCCATCTGACTTTATGCTTTTTGCACTTGTAATATCTCTTTTTACAACAGATTTTTACCCATCTCATGTTGTTTCTGTGTGTCACTGAGGAATTTCCACCTCATCCAGAAACATGCTCGTTTAGTGTCCACAAGTCCTTTAGAAGATCTAAGTGGGTGCCTCATTTTTTTCTTAGCCTGCAGTTTACTAACACAGATGGCCAGTCTCTGCCATATGCTGTTTCCTCAGGATTTTTCTTACAGTGGGTTGCACTCTTATAAAGTGCTCTGTGTGAACAAGGGCTTTTAAATAATTGTCCAATAGGACCCCATCAAGATCAATTCTTAAATCTCAAACTGTTTGTTCTTCTCACATACTAACCATTCAAGAAGATATATGTCTTCTGCTGGATGTCTGGTAAACAAATTCACCTGATGAAATGCAAGATTTCTTATCCCTATTTGTAACCCAGGGTTTTGTATTCTGGTCTTCATGTAAACTTTTGACTCCCAGTAAGTCCTGGAACCACATTATTTGAAGGCAGATTAAAAACTGAGGCACTTTCATTCCAATTCTTTAGACCCAATCAATCTTGATGAATGTGGCATCTCAGGAAACTTCAGATACCTGTGGCAGAGATACACAGATCTACACTTGTACTGGCACTTCAGGGATGCAATTCCTATTATCCTGAGCTGCAAGTCAGATAAATCAGACTATAGACACCTGTTTCTTTCCACCACTTAAGAAGGGGGTCTGGGAGGTCAGCCTTGAGTGGGCTCTATCTAGGACAGATGTCTAAAATTAAACAAGAATCTCCTCACTTTTAAATTCTTCCTTATCTCAAGGGTCCTTGTGTCTAGAAATGCCTAACAATGTCAATTTTTTTGAACAACAAAAGTAACAGCTGATTTCAACACAAAACCCCATAAACTTAAAATAGTGCAGCTGCAGGTCACATTGAAAGAACATTATGTGCCCTTTGGGCATGTGAGCTTAAAAATTAATTAAAGGAGCTGTAGCTGATTATCTTTCTCCTATGACCTACAACTAAATCTGCAGGCCTAATGCTGTCCTCATTTATAAAAGTTAGTATTATTACAGAATCTACATAGATTAAATACAGTTGAGTGAGGCTCACAGAAAACACCTCTTACTGAACTTATAATATTTCTATTTGTTATCATAATATTTTTATATACAACAGATATCCACAGATGTGACAGCGAAACAGAGACAGACAAATGAAATAGAAAACTTCAAATTAAATAATTTATTTCCCCAGAGGAAAAAAAATACTGCTTCTGAAATACCAGTGGAGAAACATTGTTCTCAAGATGAGAAAAAAAACATCAAATAAGAGAAAAGTGTGACCTGTTTAAAAGGTCATCTAATCCTTCTTTTCCTCTAGGCAGGATAAACTAAAGCTACATTGGTTTTTTACAGATGTTTCATTAATCTCTTCTTTAAAGCTTGCAAAGACAGGCATTTGAAAATTTCTTTGGCAATTTATCCTTTGTGCTTAACTATTCTTAGCAGAAAATTCTGTCCCTGTAAATCTCCTTTGCAGTAATTTTAGCACATTGTCCTACTCAATCAAAATGTTTAATTCTATCTTCTTGGCAGTACATTTTAGGAATTTGAAAACCATTAAGATATATCTTTCTACTACTTTCTAGATTAAAACACATCTGTTCTTTAAAATTTTTTGATGGGTCACAGGTGTTATTTTACCTTTGTCACTCTCATTGCTATTTACTGTGGCTCCTTGAACTGTTCACATTTTGGAAATGAAGTTGCATGAAAAATTTCTGCTGATATCTAGAACATGCAAAATGGAGCAGAAGGATTATTCAGCTTATTTTAACATGTAATCCACTTGTTTTTACAACAAAGCAATAAAATAATAGAAATTAAGGAAATCAGAGAATTGTTAGAGTTGGAAGGGACCATCTTGTTCCAATCCCTGACATGGCCAGGGGCACCCCAATCTGGCCTTCCAGGGATGGGGTAGCCACAGAAAATGTTGATTCATATTTAGCAGTGATGTCCTACGATTCCTGATCCTTTTCTGATTAAATTACCCAGTTATTCTACATTTGGGTTTTGTGGAATTATGAAGGGCTTGGCTTTTGCTGAGGTACAGACACAGGTAAAACTGAGACCACAGCAAATGCCCATTTGTTTGAAGGAGTAGAGTTCTGGTGAGGAGCTAGAAAATTTTGAACAAAGTCATTGTTTGACTTCCCAGTTAAGGTATAGTCACTCACACAACAATAAAACCCCAGTGCTACAACAGAAAACAGATGGAGCTCCAACAGGTACTGCAGGAACTGTCTTCTTCTCCCCTGTGGTCAACTACCTCCCTGAGTCAGGTTTCTTGAAGTCCAAGTAATTGAGTTACAGATACAGCAAAAAAGTTAATGTCCCTGAAAGATGATAGTCATATATTTCCTTGCCCTCAGAATTCCATTCATGTTTGGAGACTCTGCTGATGAATGAGGTATATAAGTGATCTGCTGTTGAAAGTTACATGAGCAATGGGACTTGTAGCAGCAAGAGCAGTTTGGTTCCATGCCTCCAGAGCAGGTATTTCCTTTGTAGGTATTCTTCAAACAAGGCATTTTGACAGGACAAAATGCAAGTGGTCATGACCTCTTTGAGTACTGATGGCACAAGAAAGGGTGGGGGAGGGTTTGGGAAACAGAATTTAAGTCCTTAGATGTAAAACTGAAGATCAGGACATCCTTTCATTAGCTTTATTTATATTCTGGTTCAGCCCCCAGGATGAGATAAAAAGGCAGAGCAAGGCCTCAGCATAAACTGGGAAAATGTGATGGGGAGAGGAGCATAGAATGACTAGGAGTGAGAGAATTTTTGGAATATATGGAATTTAGATAATTGACATGAACAATGACCGTGTTTATGTTGGACATGATGATTAATTATGATATATGGCAGAGTGGACAAGGAAACTCAATGATCAGGAGCAGTCAAAAAAGTCAGAAAAATGTCTCAAAAGAGGGAATTTGCATAAGACATGCAAAAGAAGAAAAGAAGTGAAAAACCCAGGAAGCATCTGTATGCTTGTCTGTGAATCCAAATTGTTTATCTATTTTGAATGCTGCATGCAGCTGTGGGCTGCCCATCTTAAAAAAACAAAAACAAAAACAAAAAACAAGCAGTAAGCCAAAAATTATAAACAAGGATAATCTGGACTTCTTGCAAAGAGAGAGTGAATAGTTTACAGGGTTCTCCAATTTGGAAGACAGGCAACTGCATGGAATGTATGACGGGCATGAATGATTGGGCTTGAATGATTTGAGTACGATTATTTTGTGTCTCTCACACTAAAAGAAGTAGGAGAATATTACCTGACATCAGCTTGAAAGTAAACGTAAGGCAGTCTTTTTTTATATATGACTAGTTCATTTCCTCAGGGAAATAAGGATTTGAAAGGTTTGTGTGAAAAATGGATAGTTTTTAAAAAAATGCAGAGACAGAGTCTGTTTCAAACTGTGAAGCAGAATGCCAGAACCTGGAAGACTGCTCTATGTTTAAGCACGTACTCCAGGATCCTGTTGTGGATCAGATATTGAACTCGATAAGCCCTTATTGGGTTTGCCATTTGCATATCCTGTTAGAACTTCCAAAAAGCATGTCTGAGGAACACTCTGAGCCAGGCTCTAACTCTGTTTTCCATTGGTTTTTACTCCTCTCTCTCCCACATATCCCTACTTCCCCATCTCTTTTTTCCTGTAAGTTCCATCAGTTCTAGCACTAGCAGACTATTCTGGTGAGTTACTGCAGGTCCCCAAATTTTGATTTATATCGGGAATCACTGTATTATACAGTGACAGAGTCCCTAGTAGGGCTCTCCCCATACTGTTCTAATGTAAAAAATGACATCTCATATTCCCTAAATCCAGAAGAGTAGAAGTTCCATGGATGAATGTGTGTCAGTGGTAGTAGCTTTATTCTATCCACGGCAAGCAGCAGAAATCATTGACATTTGAAACAAAAACTTTTTTTTCAAGTCAAAACCAGAGAAAATAACTGAACAAAATCAATTTTCCTCCTCTGTCTTTAGTTTTTCCCTAATACCTGAGGCAACAATGGCAAAAAAATAGCTCAGGGAAGAAGGTTCGAATGTAAACTGCTGCTCTGGGGATAGGGTTGGCCATAAGCACCTCCCGCTTCTTCCTGCTCACTGTGCGCAAGACTTCCTCTGCTACCTCCACTGGGTGTACACCATATGCCACCTTCCTGAAAAAGACTGTAAATCAGAGAGGAGTGAGAGCTACAGACAGGTAGACAAACAGACAGACGACACACTGAGGGAACGGTGGTGAAGATACACAACTAGTGCATCAGTCAAATCAGTTAAATTCCTACATACTTTTAAGCCCTTATCCATTCTATTCTCTTTCTCAGTATGTCCCTAAGATTTTTTTACAACTTTGAGGTAAAATCTTTACAGTCCCTAAGAGAAGGAACAACCTGAGTGCACTGGAACCTTTGGACCTTTCATGCTCTCCTCCCTCTCTATTCTTGATACCCTGGTGTATTTATTTCCTCACATAATGTTGTCTCTTTCTATGTTCCTTCTCTTTTCACCAGGCTCATCTTACCTCTCCAATATCTCTTTTCTTTTGCTATCCATACCACTCATCCTTTCTGCCATTTCCATTATTTTTCCTATGCTCCTATCTTCACCCTGAAAAAGCTTCCATCTTGCTACATAGGCCCCATCTTCATCCATCAAAACTTACATTTCCAAATAGATGCCTCCCAGTTGCCAGGTGCTGGTTGGCGATGGTACGAACAGATGAAAGTTGGGTTCACAGTGCTGACAGAAATATCAAATTCTTCCATTTCAGCTCTAAGACAATCAAAAAAACCTACAGCAGCATGCTTGGAGGCAGCATCTAAAAGAAAAAAGCCCACATATGCATGTTTAGAGATATGATTACATGGATGTAGATATACGATAGTGCTCCATAAGGCACCAGTGTTTGGGAAAATGAGCATGGAATAATTAGCCAAAAGGCAAAAGAACAGTGAATTATTTCACCCAGTGAAATTATCATATAACATATTTGAAACAAGCAATAAGAAATTATTTTTATAGGACAACTGTGCATGAGGTATGGAGGCAGTCTCCTGGACATGTCGAAAAACATTTCCCAGTTGGAAATAGTCCTGGGTTTGGGAATGACCTAGGTTAGAGAATAACACTTCTATTATCTCTACAGTTCAAAAATGTCTTTGGTGGATGGAGCTGTCCCTGAGATGAGTCCCCACACCCTCTGTTTCTGCAGTTTGTAACACATCCCTAAAACGCAGTGAAATACATGTGCATTGCTGGAATGCAGGAGTACTAATGTTTTGTACACTAATTGGGACTTTGCCCTGCAGCAGCAATCCAAGCTACTTTTAACATTAGTGTGAAAGTAACTGAATGTCAAGACTTTTTTAATCTGAAAGTAACTGAATGTCAAGACTTTTTTAATCTGCTTTTAGTGTCTTTTTATTGAGGATGGTATCAAAGCAAGATGATAATATGTGAACCTTGACCAAAAAATGGAACTGTGCGTTCAGTGCAGCAGAGCTGCAAAGCACTCGTTCACCTTTTATTTGACTCAATTTACAGTGAAAATCAACCTGTGCATAATATAATCTAAACAATGGCACAGGGGTTCTGGGAATGGAGAGATACTTCTCCATTCATTTATCTTGACATTCTTTCTTCTGGCAGCTTCATTTCATGCCACATAAATATTAGTAGGGGCATCTCTCTGTTGGCTCTTCTGCTTCTCATGGTTTTATACACAAAGAGTGTATCTTGACACAATTATCTATATCCTAGATGGAAACCATTCCAGATGTCACATCAATGCATTGTTTCTTTTTTGAGCCTTTTTGGTAGTCCTTATACTTCTTTAGAATGGGACACCAAAATTGCACACATGTTCAAGATGTGGGCATTGCATAGATTTATGCGTAAATGTACAAAGACATAAAGATAGGTTTTGTTTTATTTTATTTTCTCTACTGCTTTCCTTACAGTTTCTGTCACTGTAATTTGCTTCCATGGAACCAAACATCACAATCCTGAGGTCTTGCGGACCTTTTAATTCAGAGTCCATTGTTCACTCTGACCTCCTGTCAAGCTAAGAATTTCTATTTACATCCATCCCAAGTTTAAAATGCCTTTTTATATCTATCCTATATTTTCTGTCCACTAACTTTGTATTTCAGTCATGCAAAGACCTTTCATCATAACTCAGGACAGCCTAGTTTCCTTAGAGCTCTGGATGAAAGACGTTCTTGAAAAATTTCTAGAAAGTCAAGCAGAATACAATTACTACATCTCCTTTTAAACTCCCACACATAAATCCATTAGAGGCATGAGGCTTCCTTTGCAAAGCAGAAGCTTGTATCTACCCATCTTTTATATTTACACACTATACTTCATTATGGTTTCTACCAATATGCCCAAGTATAGATGTAGATATATATTCTATCTATACAATATATATTTTTACATATATATTATATATTAAAAAAAATTGCTGTCACATTTGATATCTTCTTATCCTCAAGTACCTTAGGCAGCACCTTCAAAGGTACTATTTTAACTATTTCTTGCTGAGTTCCACTCCTACAAAAAAATTTCAGCCAAATACTGTATTAATAGTCTACTGAATTAGGGTGTACTTTTAATAACCTATTATCAGTGTCATGGACTACTCACAACCTATGCATTAGAATGGTTTTGCTATGTATAACTTACAGGCTGCACGAAATGGGATTCCTATTTTCCCTTGAATGCTATTAATTAGAACAATTTGGCCAGTTCTTCTTGAGATCATGTTGGGAAGAATGGCTGCAAAAACAGAAATGCGAGAAAGAACCACATAAGTAAAAGAGTTTAATGTATTTAGTGAAAAGGAGTGATGGTTGAATTGTAGATCTCACAACTACCTTTGGTTAATGTTATAGGTCCAAAATAGTTGGCATCCATTATCTTTTTATCAAGTTCCAATGAAATGCTCTGCACTGCTCCTTTCACCTTCATACTTGCATTGTTGATTAGTATATCCACACAGCCATAGCAATTCAGGATTTCCTTAGCTACATCTCGAATGCAGTTTATGTCTGAGATATCCAGAAGTATGAGCTTTGGTGCATATGTCTAATAAAGAAAAGACTCATAGCAATGATAATTGTTATCTAAAAAAATTATTTCTGTTTACTTGTCTTGTAAATTAATTTATCTTGACATTTGAATAAAGTGTTTTTATTATTCTCACATAAACTTCCAGGGTTTTTTTTTAACCTACTCTAGGAAGAAGGTAGTTCAGCAATGAGAGCTGGCATTGCTCAGCCTGGAGAAAGCTCTGGGTAGCACTTAAAGCCGCTTTCAGTGCCTAATGGAGCTCCAAGAGAGATCTGGAGAGGGACTTTGGACAAGGGCCTGGAGTGATAGGACAAGGGGAAACGGCTTTCCACTGACAGAGGGCAGGATTAGGTGGGATACTAGGAAGAAATTCCTCCCTGTGAGGGTGGCGAGGCCCTGGCACAGGTTGCCCAGAGAAGTTGTGGCTGTCCCATCCCTGGAAGTGTTCTAGTTGGGATTTGTTCCAAAGAGGCAGAGAAACTAAAAATTATTTTGATCTTTAGACCCATCTCCCAGTCCTTGAGCACACTAATTACAGGAAAAATGCATGACACTTCCCGTACAAATGAAACATTTGGATCCCTTTCACTCAAATTATCAGGTTAATTTCTCTGCTGAAGATTTCTAGCTGGGTGGCTTATTCAGAATGCAAGTGCATTCAGATGATTTACAGGAACTGCCTTGGATTAGCTCAAGAGAGCAGGATTTTGACATTGTGGTCTGAACACCTTCAGAGGCGTTTCTTTCTCTCTCTCTCTCTGACAGAGAGTTATTTTTCCTGGACTCCGTTTGGTGTATTACCTGGCAAACCAAAGTCACCATTAACAGTGAATCATGTTTCTTGCACCTTGTTTTACTGGGTCTAAAAGCACATTGTATACCTGAACAAGGTGTTTACCTCAGGCTATGAATACATACCATACTGGGGTCTGTCACGCTAATTAAGGCATCATACAAGGCTTCTAACTTTTCCCATGTCCTGCCACACAACACAAGCCTTGCTCCTCCTGTGTGAAACACACGAGAACATTCTAGGAGAGAAATACATTCAAAAGAAATAATTACAATAATGACAATTTGATTTTGCTTATTTTGCTTGAAAGGGGATGCCGTTTTTGCTAATGACATTGAATCCATGCTTTAAAATTAATTAATTTTGAGAGAATATATGTGTATAAAAAAAAAGCATTGAAATTTAATAGTGAGTAATAAATTCTAATTTAATGTAATGTTATTATGCACAATTAATGGTACAGCACAATGGCACTGTTTAGTAATGGGATTTAATAACAAAGTAATTGAGAAAAGAACAATATATCAGTTAATGAATAATGGGTTTGAGTTAGAAAAGTTTTTCTGAATATATTTCACAGACACTTTTCCTATAAATAAAACTGCATACAAAAATAAACACCCAAGGTCATTACAATACAAACTGCATCTTTTGCAAACCTTCATGTCTGATGCACTATAAAGAAACCAACAAACCTCAGTAAACAGTAACACTAGCTCTGTGTTACCCTCATGAAACTCTTGGCAACACGGAACTCATCTACAACTTTGATAAAGAGCAATATAGATAAACTCACTGCCCCTCACTGGTGCCCAGGTGGAGCACCCATGAGAGAGCCCTTTCTCCTACAGACCCTTCCCTCCAGATGTAACCTACCCCAAGAGCTTTATCTCCTGAGTACTAAACCTTCCCAGTAATCAGCAGAGCCATCAGGGATCAGCTTGTTCAGCTACATTCCCCACAGCCTTCCTGAGAAGAGAACTGAAAGTTTCTGGGAATGCTGGCTGGCATGGCATTTTCTTCATTCAGACACATTCTGAGCTGGGGATTTACCCCAATTTAAGCTAGGTCTCTGGGGAAGATTCTTCTCCCTTTTTCATACAAGTGAACTACAACTGTGCTCTTCTGAAAGTGGGGACTCACATAGCAAAAGGAACTGGCAGTCAGCGTTACCCACCATCCCCTCTCAGCACAAGACTGCAGCCAACTCATTATGCAGGTCTTCGTGGTGTGTGTGACCAATTCAAGCCAAATTATAAAATACAAGGCTGGACCACCTTGACAACTTCTGTCTGGTCTATTTTCTTGGTCTAGGTCGTGTTGAGGGAGAATATATTCCTCATCATCCTCTCAGTTTGACCAAAGACAGGCATTTAAGAATACGGAGCACAGATACCTCATGGGAATCTTTATGAATTCACTGTTAGGTTGTATCCCTGCTGGCAGTTGTAGGCTGCTACCAGTGATACAGCTGCACTGAAACAGTCCAGGAACCCGTCAAGGCTGTCCTCCTCACCAGGAAAAGTACATATTTGCCTGCCTTTATTTCTCAGAATAGATAATGTCCTGCAGATAGGCCTGAGGATACAACTGATGATGCGTCCAAGGCGCCCCAAACCAGAGGTCTGCTTTGCATGCAGCCAGAGAGTTAGCTGAACAATGGATTATATGTACTTTTATGATTGAAATCAGAGTTATTTTTCCTGATTAAGTCTTCCAAAAAGCTCTCAGCCGTGGAGCTCTCATGTTTGGTTTCTAAATCAAATCTATATAAAGCTACGTAGTCAGCACTGGAAGAAAAATGGAATATGGTCTTACAATGCCTTTCAGCCTATTTGTTTGTCTCAGCTCTTATGGCCTTTGTTGACAACAGAAGAACCCCAGTGCTATGGTTTGCTGTCCTACAAGAAGCATTTTCTTCATATTTCAATTTCCACAGGAAACCTAGTTATGCTCATCTACCAATTTAAGATATCTTAAATGCTCATGTTAGACTAAATATGGATCAATCTTGTATTTTTGCAAACCTGTGCAGCTGAAGGCTTTTATTTAAGCAATCTTTTTCATTATTTACAACAGTAATTTTACGAATGTCTTTCATTTTTTTTCTTTTCTAGTGGAGAAAAAAGTTTTATTTAAAGCCCAAAAGATTATTTGCCAGTACAACTATACCATTATTTTCCCTATAAACAGCAGTTGGGTCGATCTTATGGAAGAAAATGCAAAAAAGAGTACTGTGTCAACAGCAATAAAGGTGAAAAAGGGAAACCAATGATGCCCTCCTCTAGAAGCTTCCTGGACTTTTCTGAGTTATAGCACTCAGAAGAAACAGGAACTAAGTTTCAATAATAACCATAAACCATTGAAAACATCTTCAATCATCACAGTTTTCTTTTTAACTTCGCTGAATGTTGTCTTTAGTCCAGAAATTCTGGCATGTAGGAAAAATAATTCGGCTGTTTCTTAAGAGCTCACATACAGAGCTACTGGCCACACAGCCAGTATTTGAAAGCCCTGGACAAATGACCATCACATATGCATGAGTGGAGTGCACAGTAAATTTTGCATTATTCATTCAAGCCTGCAAATAACTTCTTGATGCCACCCTATGGGATACTGGTTGTAGATATATTTGGGATAATAAAATAAAAGTGCTGTGAGTTACCTCCTTTTTCATCTCTATGAAAAGGAGGGTGGGGGCACCACACACACAAACAGTTGCTTTTCTAGCCTCAAGAGACAGGCAACAGCTAGTCACAGGGGAAAAAAAGAAAAAGGAAAAAAAGAAGAAAAAAGGAAAAAAATTTAAAAAAAAGGAAAAAGAAAAATGAGGAAGGAAGGTTAATATGGAAACTGAAGTTAGGAAAATTGTCACCAAGGATCATGCAGTGCTGGAGCAAGACAGTTGGAGAAATGTTCAATAAATGTTCTTTATTCTTGGTGGGTTCCAAGATTTGGCTTGAAGCCACACCCAAACAGATCCAGCACTGGTGATATTTCTGCTCCAAGGGAGATTTTTATCTAGAAACCCAGACATCCTATAATTCTACAACATACCCAATCTCAGCAGGAGTTCTCTGAATCATGCCTCTCCAACAAAAATACTGAAATATAAATGTGCTGGTTCTAGCCAGGGTGGGGGTAACTTTTGCAGCAGCCAGGAGATGTACGGCAGGACCCCAGGGTTGTTCAATCCCACTCCAACCCTGCACAGGGCAGTCGCATTTTTCCAGTTTGCTGGGTGAGCAGTCAGGTGGCGTCGGTTCCACACAGTGAGTGATTGGTGTGAATCATTTGCCTACCTTGTACCCTCTGTCATTGGTATTGTTGATGTTCGTTTTCTTATCTCATTGCTGTTTCCAGTAAATTGTTCTTATTTCAACCCACGATCTCTGCCTTTTGTGTCTCTAATTCTCCTCTCCATCCCACCGCGGGGGGATGGGGGGAGTCAGCGAACAGTGCGTGGTGTTTCAGTGAACACCAAGTTGGGGAATACCATTCCTAAACCACAACAATAACCAACCTGAGAAAATGCACAGTAATTTTATCTTCAACTGAACCTGAAATGTATCAGGTAAAGGGAATGACTGGGTGGGATGAGGAGGCCAGAATTATTTCATACCTTGTCCTAAAAGCCTCTGTTGCAGACCTCTGCTCTGCTCTGCTAAGGATTAATTCTGCAGGAGCATTCCCTTTCCCCATCTGTTCTCTCCTTGGGAGTGCAGAGGTTTTAACAGACAGCAAGTCCTCATTAAAAACACCAAAATATAGCCTCGAGCTATGTTTGCCTTATCAGGCACTTGAACCTATTGCCCCTCTAGTGAAGCCTAGAGCAGGACTGTACATAAACAACATATGACTCAGTACCTTTAATCAACAGCACAATGTAGGCAGGAAATAGGAGTCAATAAGTATATCATAGACCCATATGGGTTGGAAAGGATCTTAAAGACCAACCAGTTCCAATCACCTGCCATGGGCAGGGACACCTTCCACTAAACCAGGTTGCTCCAAGCCCCGTCCAACCTGGCCTTGGCACTTCCAGCGAGGGGGCAAGCCACAGCTTCTCTGGGCAACATGCGCCAAAGCCTCACCACCCTCACAGGGAGGAATTTCTTCCCAATATCCTATCTAATCCTGCCCTCTGTCAGTGGAAAGCCATTTCCCCTTGTCCTGTCACTCCAGGCCCTTGTCCAAAGTCTTTCTCCAGGTCTCTTGG
This sequence comes from Chiroxiphia lanceolata, assembly GCF_009829145.1. Taxonomy (NCBI): domain Eukaryota; kingdom Metazoa; phylum Chordata; class Aves; order Passeriformes; family Pipridae; genus Chiroxiphia; species Chiroxiphia lanceolata. The sequence goes on along the minus strand of NC_045655.1, from coordinate 138,165 downwards.
AGTCCCATTAGGCACTGGAAGGGGTTCCAAGGTCTTGCCAGACCTTGTCTCCAGGTCACCAAGCAATGAGCCATTTAAATAGAAAAACTATCTCATTCCCTTTCCTTCTGTCCTCTGAATTCACCATTACACATAACCAGGCTGCCCAGTTGGAAGTACTGGACGATGTCAAGGGAAGAGCAGTAACATGGGTGATAGAGGGGGCAGAGATACAAACAGCGACAGAGGGGTGAGCACTGTCGTTTACAGGGAGCAAGAAATGTTGAAATCTTTAAGGGCTGGAAAGAAATATGTGAAAAGTAAGACGACACCTGTTTATATGATTTGCAACTACCTTGCTGTAACAACCTATGTAATAAGATCTCATAGCAGTAACATGCTAAAAATAGCACTCAGTGTGCTTATAAAACCTCTCATCCTATTGAATTAAATAAATACAAAGCTCTGCAGTTCCTAGAAGTTTATCAACAGTTCCTGTGGCTGAGCCTAAAAATATAAATTTAAAAATCATAGTATTTTTTCATAAATATATTTCCTAATTTCTCCTTCATCCAGTCAGTTATGAAATATATACAAGGTAATGTATGCACATTTTATCACCCAGGGTGGTTCTCTGGCTATTTCTGTTCTCTGTTCTCTGAGAAGAAATGAGACAACTCACCCTTGCCTAGTCCAGAAATGGCATCCGTAATCACCACCACCTTGTTTTGCACCGCTGACTTGGACAATAGCCACCTGACTGACTGGTAAATATAAATAATTCCACTGATCCCTAAGAGAAGCAATGGTAGAGCAAGTACAGCAAGAATACCCATCTCTGTGGGAAACAAAAGACCATATGAGAGTACAGTAATCATAATACACATTCATTATTTTTCAAATATTCTTATCTAAAACCCCAATGTTTTCATATATAGAAAATCCAGTGATCAGAAAACCAAAGGTTTGAAGCAGTAGGTTGTTTTCCAATCAGTGAGTAGTATTATTATTTAATAGACAGGGTAATATTGTTTCTTTTTCTGTTTTTGTCATCTTTGTATGGTCTAGGCAAATCTGGATTCCTCTTATTCAAAATTACTATATGTTGGCAAAACCATAATAGAATGTAGATATATATGTATGTATATATGTACATATATGTACATTCTATTAGTTTTTAAGGCAAAACATAGGCTAAAATATAACACTGAACTTTTAATTACAAACTTTTAATTATATTGCAATTATTAGAAAACAGAGAAAAAGCTTTTAATCCAAATTTCAGATAAAACTCACAATAGATGTCTTTGCTATTCTAAAAGATACAGAAAATATAATCACTTACTATGGCTATGAAGAGTCCAGATACAGATAAAGCATTCTACTGTATTTTTGTAAATCTTTGTATTACAGGTTTAATTAAGATCCTTTAGCAATTTCATAGAGCATTGATTTGTTGAGGCAGCTAGCTCTGAATGAGAATGGCTATATACAGCCCCGTGACAGAGGCACTGCCAGAGTAAATATAGCATCCACAGTGTGATCCGCATGCCTGACCTATCTAGCCCAACAGCTTGGGCAGTCATATTAAAACTCTTCTTACAGTATCAATTCAACTGGACAAAGAACAACCTCTCCTTCTGCCTTGCTTTTCATTGTTCATAATAATGTTTTAATTTCTTGTGATTTGCCTTCAATTAACTTTAGACATCAAAACATTTGGGTAAACTCCATAACAATAGGTCTTCAAAACCAAGGAAAAGGTACCATAAAGAAGTTGTCCCTTGCAATGACCATAGTTCAGCAATATGAATGATTCATGAATGTGTCAGGAAAAGGTCTCTGAGCAAGCTGACTTCAGAGTCAGTGCATCATACAGAGCTGCTGCAGGCAGATGAATGCTGGAAAGCAGATGAGACTGGCATCCTGTGCTGCCAGGGGCTACAGGCTGCTTTCCACTCTTGGTATCTGCTAGACAGATCTGCCTCTTTCCCAGCAGTTTCAGGACCATATCAACTTTAGGTAGGTGATCTAACTCTTGCATTTCCTGCAGAGAGACATTATCTGTTCATAGAATACAGAATGGTTTGGATTGGAAGGGAACTTAAAGCGCTTCTCGTTCCACTCCCCTACCATGGGTAAGGACACCTTCCACTAGACCAGGTTGCTCCAAATCCCATCCAAGCCCCATACACGTTCAAGACTCCAAGCCTTGAACACTTCGAGGGATGGGGCAGCCACAACCTCTCAGGGGCAACCTGAGTAAAGAACTTGCTCCTAACACCTAATCAAATCTCTCCTCTTTTAGTTTAAAACTGAACCCCCTTGTCCTATCATTATCTGCACATATAAAAAAGTTGTTCTCCCTCTTTTTTATAAGCCCCCTTCACATACTGGAAGGCTGCAATGTGGTCTCTCCAGAGCCCTCTCTTCTCCAGGCTGAACACCCCAGCTCTCTCAGCCTGTCTTCAGAGCAGAGTTGTTCCAGTCCTCAGAACAACTTTGTGGCCTCCTCTGGACTCCTTCAACAGGGCCACATCCTTCTTGTGCTGAGGATCTCAGACCTGGATACAGTACTCCAGGGAAGGTTACAGAAGGGTAGAGTAGCTGTGATTGTTAAACCTGACAATCACACTCATGGGTTGACCTTTGAGGTTCTAGGGAGAAGAAGGCTTTAACCATAAATCATCCCTGGTTTGTTTTTTCAAAAAATTGTATTAAAACTGCAGTTCTGACAACCAGATTCACACTTCTGTTTGTGCGGTGTACCTGGCCATCTAAACTCTAATTTTGATCTCCAGTGAGAGAATGCAATCCTATAAATGATGAGTCACTGATGTTGGAGTGTTCTAACAAAGACCAAAGACTTTGTGGTTAGGTCTGCAGGTACCAGGACAGTGGTAGTTTTTGATGAGTGGGAATGAGTAGAAGGTTATTTAAGAGGGTGTAGAAGGGGACTTTTAGACATAGTTTGTAAACCTAACTTGCTCTAGAAGCTAATGATTTCAGGAAGCAAGATGTGTATTCTTGTCTGTGAAAGCTGATGTTGCCTGCCAAAGAAGTCATGATTTAAGGTTTAAGATTTCCAAACCACAGAATCGTATAGTGTGCCAATGCTTGAAACATTGCATGCGTTTCTTTCTCAAACAACTCCATCATGAATGACAGATATGAATAAATACCCATTTTCCAATACAAAATGGTCACGGTGTCCTGTAATGTACATCAGTTTCTACAGGAAAATGTAAAAACATTAAGTCAAATGAGCTGAGAAGTTGTGTCAAGCCACCTGCAGCAACAGAGAGGAAATCGGATTTTCCATCATTCTTAAAGTCCCAGCTATCTTCTCTTACTTTTAAAGCATCAGCTTTTAATAAACAAATGTGCAGTTCCCTATCAACAACTGAGCTAGTTTGTTCCTTTAATGGAACATGATGTGTTGTTTGTTTAATTCATTCGGGGTTCTGGAAATATTTATTTCTGGGAAGGTTAAACATCAAAAAAAAAAAAAGCACACACTAAAGATATTTATATGAGTTCCAAGTAATTTGTTTCCAAATGAACCCAGACAATGGTAAAAGTAATGCAGGAGCAAGACTAGGATAAGGTCAATGGAAAGAACTTGACAGCACACAATGTGTAAGATTGCAAACATACAATGCAAACATGTCTATTAATAAAAATGAACAATTTTAAAGGAAAACTGCCAAAGTCATCTGGAAATATACAGACACACAGTGACTGCAATAACCAAAACACACAAATCTTCCCAAGCACAGAAATCTCAGTCTGGTGAAGTTCGAGAAACGTATTACGCACTGCCACCTTCAGAGTACCCTTGGGAACACCAGAGGAACAGGAACAACTGAAAACTATTCTAGAGGGCAGTTCCCATTTAAAGGGTAAGTTACCTACAAGGAAACTTGAACAAAAGTGAGGCTTTCTCTCTCCCTCATCTGACTCTGAAAGTCTCTATATCCTGAGCTCCAGGAACTGTCCCAGATGATGTCAGGGTTGAACAGTGTCCAAATCTGAAGATCTAGAGCTTGTTTCCCTGAAGTGCTCAACCCAGGTCGCTGCCTGAGAGCATCAGCATGCACTTACAAACATCTGCATTACTGACATTGCACATTGTTCAGAAGTGCTTGACAAAGCATTTGGTGGATATCCTTTGATGTTTTGTTTGTGATTTTGTTATTTTTTTGGAGGAGAGTTTAACTCATTATAGCGAAAGCAATGATTAGGGGCACTGGTGGTTAGCATTCACCCAGGAATAAGAAACCAAGATTTCAAATCTGTGTCTGTTCCAGAAAGATGATTCCATCTTTACAGTTATCGTTGGGGGTTGTGAACTCCCTAAACACGGGCATACTCTTGTCCACAGCAAGGTTTAACCAGTCCAACATCTACAATTTCTTTCTTTGAGTAGAAATAGAAGGACATATGGATTTTCATATACTTTGAGAGGGTATATGTCTCTAACAGTGAAAGTCAGAGACATTTTTAACACTAGCAATAGCCAGGTAAACTGTTTTAATTCTGTGGTTCTTATGCTCCGGATAAGGGAACATGTAGGCTGTAGTGAGTCCTGTATTTTCCATTTGTCTCAGCCAAATGACACCGTAGGTGAATTTTACCTTTTTTGTCCCCCCTCAGCCCTTTTATCATTATTCTTACATTCTTATTGATTCTCTTTGTATTTTCTTTTGATAGCTCTGAGATCACTGAGCATACTGACAGGACAGTTTCTACCTAAAGATACTTTTGGTATTTGCTAGAATTCCTGTGTTTATACCTATGTCAACCATTTTTGAATGATGCTCACCTCAGAGACCTGTTGTTGACTTGCAGGATTAGCCCATCATTTAATACTACCATGAATATTTTCAAGCACTGAAAACCATAGAAATTCTTGCTTGAAAACGCAGTCAGCACCATGTTTGGTCCTGGGAGCAGCAAGAACATAATTTCCATTCTCAACGTAAAAATTGAATATTAAAAATTTTTTATTAAAAAGCTGCTCTTTGAAAAGTACTGTAATCACAATGCAAGAGCCAGACACTTTAAAATCAGAAATACAGTATCAACAGAAGAACATCTAGTTCAAGTCAAACATGCTGCCTCCTCAAAGTAAAAAACACTCCTCAGTCCATGCAATTACTTATTTGATGTTCTCTTCTCACACACGTAGAGCAGTGGTGTGCCACAGCATGTAGGCATGGTTCCTCCTATATACTCCAAAAGATAAGCATCTTGACCAAAAGCTACAAGGAAACTTGGTATTCATCTCACTAATAGAGACATACAAGCACATAGCCAACGAGCCCTCTGTTCTCCGAGGGAGATTCTACTGGGTTGACCAACAGGTTTCCCTCCAGCTTCCTGGTGGGCTTCGATCTGCTGTCAGCTTCATCACAATCCATAGGCACTCCTACTGTCGGAAGATCTCATATCTTCTTTGTACCCGATTTCATTCACTGATTTTTTCTACTTCTGAATAGCTTTTTGTAGACATCTTGTTGTCCTTTTTTTTCTCAAACTCCTTCCAAAGAAACAATCCACTCGGAATTACTTTTTGTCCATTGGTCTCAGTTTGGCAACATCCATATGCAAATTATGTGGTTCCAATCTGGTTACCAGGCAATCCCAACCTGATAAAGTGTTACTGATATGATTAGTGAGTGCCCTATCAAGACTCTGCACCTCCAAATTATCCAAGTTATCCCATTTATAACAATTGAGTATCAGTTATCTTATATGCTCCTCGAAAATAGTCATTGCACTTCAGACTTCATTCTTCTGCCTTGCTTACAGACAGTGTGCAACTAGAGCAAGAGAATGTTTTTCACACTGATGAGAGCAGACAGCATCCTTGTCCAGGAACTGGCTCAGACAGCGCAGTGGTTCCCTGTACACACTCTGGTCAGCTATAAGATCTAGTGCCTTATAGTGCTGCTGAAGGATTTTTTGCTCACAGACTCCCTCTTATGGATTTAAGGAAAGAGATCAGTTCTCACTGTGCACAATTTATCATGGCCAGTCAGATTATATTTTTGATCTGCTATCATCAGTGGGAAACTTTAAACATGTTTCACGGCTTTCAAATTCTGGTCTCCCTCATAACTTACAAGTGCCTATGGAAAACCTGTAATTGGCAGTAGAATGTTGTTTCACACTATAACCAAGTTTCCATTCCTTCAAGGATTTCAGTGCTTGGTGCCTCTCCCTTTATTTTTCCCCTCACTCCCAAATTCTATGTAAAAAAGATCACCTTAGCCTTCTCTTCCTTTCTCTTCCATGCCTTTTAAAACCTCTTCTATCTTTGCTAGAAGACCAGAAGACAGTTTTCCTACTGTGCTCCAGACTGGACATATGTCACCTTGTGTTTTCAACACTACACCCAGGGACTGTTTAATCCAGTTTTACACTATAGCAAATACATGAGCAAATATGTGAGGCTTGTCTGCAGTACATGAGCTTGGAAGTCAGTGCTAGTCTGTTTTTTTAACCACCATATGGTTTATTGAAGGATGGCAAGAGGCAGACTGTTTACCTTCACAGATGGTCTCATGCTGTAAAAAAGTACCTGCTGGTTTCAGCATACCATCCCTGAAAAATCTTCTGAGAAGTAAGTTCAGTTTTCAGAACAAGTCACCATTTGTAATTCTTGCTGCTGGAGACATTTAAGAAAAATAGCAAGTACTGATATCAGTCAGAAGGTCTCTGATGTTGCTTTAGAGATTTCACTGCTCGAAACACTTTAAGATTTTTATCTTCCCTACTCTCCCTGGTTTTGATGGTGACTGTGAGTCCATCTGATTCATCCCTAGAATGTCATAGGCCCAGAAATCATGACCCTGCAGACAGGGTGGTGCAGACTGAGCTCTACAGTACTTTCTGACACAAGGTAAATGCACTCCCATTCCACAGGATTCCTACCTGCAGCTCTGGATGGCAAGGCTAGGACACTTCCTTGCCACACCTTGGCAGTTGCTGGGAATGTCTTGTTCCAGCACAGGGATGCAACAAGCATGCAGAGTAGATGCTCCGCTTCCCTCTGAGCCACTTATCACCTACAAAAAAGTGGATCTCACAGCACTGCCTGTGTGATTTCCTGACCTCTGTTCTTTCCACAACCCCATGAGATTCCGGACCTGCAAGAACCGCAGATGAGCATCAGTCACGTAAGCTGCCACTGCAACATTCCGCCAGGCTTCAAATGCCACAGTCTGGCGCTGTTGCCCCTGTGCTTGAGTAGAGGGCAACTCTAAACACCCCAGAGGGCTCCATCTGTGGGAAGCACCCCAGGGTGAGGCTGGGGGTCCCCATGGGGCTGCAGAAGGTGATGTAGGTAAGGACGACACCACTGCACAACTTGAGGGCCTCAAACCTGTGAGGGGCAGGAACTCCTACACCTGCTCTCTGCTGTCTCTGCAGGGACAGAGGGGTCAGTGGGAGATGTACCTGGGAATGTGGCTGCACCTGCCACAGAGGGGGATGAGCACCCAGTTTCAGGGGTCAGAGCACCCAAAGCTGGGGCCTGAGTAGCCCTTGTGCCCCCACAATCCATGGGTTGGGGGCAACACCAAAACATCCACTGGACTTGGAGACACACCACCAGAACCCCCATATTGCCCAGTCTGGGGGAATTCCCCCATGCTCTCCTGCACCTGCCCACTCCCTGTCCTCCCAAACCTTTGCCCTTCCTCACAGCTCTCAGCTAGCTTTGGGGTAATGGCTGCTGGGGAGGTGCTGTGGGGTGGGGCAGGTAGGCGGCCCTAGACTATCACCATTGTCTCCCCACTCAGCCCAGGAAGTTGATGGTCCAGATGGGGATAGGGATGGGGAGGACATGGTGGTCCCAGGGGACACACCAAACCCAGAGGTCATTGCTGCCCCCACCCCTACACCCCAGATGACTACCCTGGTCCCTTATGCCTATACAGCACCCCTCACCCTCGATAGCCTCACCCTTAGTCCCATATAAATTCACAGGGTCCCCAACTCCCCCAGAGCTGGCCTCCCCTGGGAGCACCTCCTTCCCTTCTCCCAGTCACCACCTTGTGGCCAGCCCATCCATAGGTTTCAGAGTCAATGAAAGTGAAAGGGGTGTGAAATAGAAAATGAAATAAAATTTAGCTATTTAGCAATGTAAGAGTGACTTTGCAAAATGTAAAACTGCTTAAAAGTTTCTGCCCAAACTGTGGGCAATTGAGATAAAATAGCTTAGAGAATAGGGAAGGCTTTTTAGCACGTAGAGAGGGGTGGGGAACCCGAAACTGCTTGAAATGATAAAACTTTATGTAACTACTCTATAATGGTAAGAATAGGAAGTAAAACTAAATGCCTATTTAGTAAAGCAGACTGCAAAAAGAGTGTGTGTAAAGATAATTTTGAACTTGCTACTTTCAAACTGTATAAAAGGCTATGGTATTTCTTGGCTCGGCGGAGTGCACTGGGGAGAACACCTGCCCCTTTGCATTCCCCGGCCGTAATAAAAGTGCTTTTCAGATTGTCCGAAGGTTTCTTTGAATCAGGTGGTTTCCTTAGGAATGGCCACACCTGTGCCTTATAGATACGAGGGGCCTCTACACCCACCCCTCCCCGGAAAGCCTTTGCCCCATGGATCACTGCAGCCTCTGTGCCCCTACAGCCACCATAACCCTCTCCCCCAGCCCCTACAGGCCGCGGCAGTCCCCATACCCTTTCCCAGAGCTGCTCTCCAGCCTGCCACTCCTCTGCAGCTGCCTGGAGACCATCTCGACCCTCGGCAGCTGCTGGCTCTCACTGCCCATTCCCAGCCCTGTTCGACCCCCTGTAGCCCCCGTAGCCCCTTCCCAGCACCTACAGCTGCCAAAGGTGCTCTTCATCTCCCACAGCTATCCCGTGGGGGGGGGGGGGCGGTGCCGGGGGACCGGACCCCACCTCAGCCCCATCGGCGGCCTCTCCCCATCCCGCCATCCCCACACCAGTACTCCCAGCCCCATCCCAGGGCTCCATCCCTACCCCGGCAGGCGCAGGGTGGGGTCAGCACCCTGATACACAGCCTCCCCCGCTCAGACCGCGTCATGGAGAGGGGTGAGAGGGGCACTCCCGGCGGGGAGGGGCACCGTTCCTCAGTTTCCTCAGCCTCAGCCCTCCCCAGGGGATCCCGTTGCACAGGGACCCTCCCAAAAAAGGCGAGCGGGATGCGCAGGACCCAAAGTAAAAGCCCGCGGGGTCACGGCCGCGAGCGGAACAGGGCCGAAGGGCGTGGACAAGACAGGTAGGAGGGGCCTGGCCCCGCCCGGCGCGGCCAATCGGCGCTCTCGGCCCGCCCCGCCATCGCCGGGCTGCCAATGGCCGCGAACGTACGCGGCGGGCATGAGAGGCGGGTCCCGGCCGGAGGGGCCCTGTGGCCTGCGGAGGGCTCTGGATCCGGCTGCCGTCCCGGTGCCAGCCCAGCTCCTGCTCTCGGTTGTGGCCGCGAGGCAGGGCGGCTGTCCCCAGAGGGGGAGCCTCCGCGGGTCTTCCATTAAGCCTCTTGTCCGCGCTCACCATTTCCGCAGAGCAGGGTTACGACACCCGGAGCCTGCCAGCACTGCAGTGCCTCCCTTGTTTAATGGCGGCGTGGCGCATGCGCCGTCCGCCGGCAGAACCCGGCCCACCATGCCGAATGAAGGCACTTCCGGGTTACCGCCGCGCGGCACACGTGATGCGAAGGCCACGTGGTCCTCCCATCATGTGACCTGCGGCGTTCGCGGGCAGGAGGTGGGAGATTCTCGTGGGATTGGAGGGGGAGGACTGTGGTGGGAGGTGTCCTGGATGTGGAGATTTGGGATCACTAGGTGGGCCGTGGGAGTCTACGCGGGGAGGAGTGGGGGAGGGACTCCACAGGCCAAGCCCGGAGCGCCCCCCCCTTCGGTGATGTCCCCCTGATCCCCCCCCCGTGCCCCTCAGGCCATGGCCGCCCCCCGCCCCCTCACGGTGGTGCCGGGCGAAGCCTCCGAGAGCGACTCGGAGCAGGAGCTGCTGGTAGGGGCGGCGGGGGGAGCCCCCGGGGCCGGGCTGAAGGTGCCGGGCGAAGCCTCCGAGACCGAAGAGGAGGAGGAGGAGGAGCATAGACCGAAGACATCCCCAGTGCTGGCGGAGGAGCCGGCGACGGTTTGGGGGGGCGGCCGGGGGAGCCCCTCGCTGCTGCAGCAGCGGCTGCGGGAGGGGACGGGGCGGCTGCAGGGGGCGGTGGGCAGCGCCCTGCGGCAGAGCTACGGCAGCGCCGCCCGGAGCCTGGGGGGGCTGGAGGGGGCCCTAGGCCGGGCGCAGGTGACCGCCGCCGCCGCCGCTCACTGCCTGCGCCTGGCCCGCCGCGACCTGCGCGCTGTGGCCGACACCATCGACATCGTCACGGCCTGTCGCCTCCTGCCCGACATCCGCGTGCAGCTCTGACTGGGACGAGGCACCCCGTTCACCATCCCCCACTGTGGCTGTCACCCGCGGCAGCAACAACGCCTGCCAGACATCCACGAGCAGCTGCCGGCACCACTCCTGTCCTCATGGCATCACCAGTGCCGCATCTGCCGTGGTTGGCTCATGCCTGTCAGCATCATCACTGCAGTGTCCTGACGAATGTGTGGTTGCGGTGGCATCGAGTCGTGGCTGCAGCAGCTCACACTGACTTTGAAGATCTCCTCACCACGGCGGCATCCCCAGTGTGGTCACAGTGACACCAAACAGTGGCTTTGGCACAGAGACCACCACCCGGTCACCCCAGGACCTCTACACTCTGGTGACATGATCACTGCTAACCCCCTGGCCAGCTGCCACCATTCCTGAACTGCAGCCTCACGCTGGCTCCAGTCACTGCTGACCCCACCGTTTTGTGTGACACAGAACTGAATAAAGCCATGGTGGTGTCAGAGCCACAATGGGGAGCTCGGCCAGTGCCATGGGGACAGTAGCGTTGCAGGAGGGGGGACAGGGACACACAGGGGACAGGGTGCAGGGGCAGGGTAGGGCAACATGGGTCCTGCTGTCATATTGCAGTGGCGTTTTGAGTTCACTGACAGCCCAGAGGATAGGATTGGTGACCTGGGGTATGTATCCCCCATGTCCCCTATCACCCTCTGGTAACATCCTGGTGCCCACCCCCCGACACACATATTGCGTCCTTCCTGCCATGTCCCCAGCAGCGGGATATTGAGGGGACAGTGAGTGAGGACAAGAGGACCGCAAGAGGGGGGACAGAAGCCCCACCCTACCCCAAGAAGAACATGCCCTAGGGCCAGACAAGGGTTTATTTGGGAGAACACTCGCCCCACACCACTGTCCCCCCCTGAACACAGGGAGGGGGGAGGGTTCCCAGAGGGGCTGGGAGTCCCTGGGGAGGAGTCACATGCAGGTGTCCAGGCTGTCCATGTACTCTTGCAGCGCCCACAGCCGGGCATCAATCTCAGCCAGCTCAGCCGAGGGCTCCTCAGAGTGGTTCTCTGGGGAGGTCAGTGCAGGGAAAATGGGTTAACGAAGGCCTGAATTAGGTTGGGGGGCACCCTGAATATCCAGGGACTTGGATGGGGCCTCACCTTTACCAGGCGCTTGCCAGCAGCACTGCGTATGGGCACCTTGTGACTGGCAGCCAGGCGAGGTGCCTGTGGGAGAGACTGGCGGTCACTGGCGTGTGTCCCCCCACTCCTTGTGCTCACCCCACTTTAGCATGTAGATGGGGGGCCCCAAATGGGTGGGGGGACCCCAAAGGGGCTGCCACTCACCATACAGGGCCATTGCAGGACGAGGTGCTCAGGGGTCTCTGGGTATGGGTCACCCTCCTGTCCCTGCCCAAGATAGGGGGGTTTAAGAGGTGCCAGGAAGGATGCCCAAGCATCCTGCCCCACACCAGCGTTACCTGTGGGGCATGGCCTCGGGGCACTCACTGCCTTTGCTGCCAGAGCTCACTGCTGAGCACCAGCTCTGGAAGCTTGTGGCTGCAGGGAGAAATGGGGGTAAGGGAGGAAGTTGAGGAAGGAGCTCCAGCACCCAGTGGGTGCCCCTTGGCCCTCTTCATGCTCCCCACTCACCCGACGAGCTGCGCCCATGGCTCCTCACCGGACTGGAGCTGCCAAAAGCTGCCCTGTGCCGCTGGCTGCACCCAAGGGAGGTGGTGAGTGGGAGCAGGGGATCCCCCAAGTGCTGAGGAGGAATGGGACAGTGGGATGGTGACAAGTTCACTGTCACCACTTACTTTCTGAGCTCAGCCTCCTTCTGCCGTCGCTGTCGGGCCCTGACGAAGGCAGTGGGGTCAAAGCGTGGGAGGCGGGAGCCTGGTGAAGGAGTGAAAAGGAGAGAGTCAGGATGAGGAGCGGGTGAGCCATGTCCTCTCTCCACCCCATGTGTGTCCCCCCAAGCGACCCACACCTGCAGGTGATGGGGATCGCAGAGAGGGGCGGCCCCGGCTGCTCCTGTGGCTCTCCAGGGATGCCGAGCGTCGCTCCTGGGGGCAGGGGGCTGTGCTGGCAGATGTCCGGCGGCTGCCAAGAGGACCAGTGCCATGAGGGGGGGACATCCCATGGTCATGAGGGTCCCCCTGTACAGCCCACCCCAACCTCACCCCCTCCTGCAGGAGGCCAGTTCGGCTGTCAGGCTCTTCACCCGCAGCTGCAGCCTCTGCTCTGATGCCTTTGCCTCGGCCAGCTGCAAGGTGGGGGAAAAGGTTCACTGTGCATCCGGCAGCCCCCCTTCCCACTGCCAGCAGTCCCCAACCTGCAGGCCCCCCCATCCCCTCCCAGCCCACCTGGGCAGCCAGCTGACGGTGCTCACGCTGATGCCGGGCCTCTGCCACCCGCTTCTCCTCCAGTGCCCGTCGCAGCCTGAGGGGGATGGCAGGGTGTGGTCTGGGGGCTCCTTCCTCACCTTGAACCCCCCAAACCCTTCTGAGCGCTGCAGGCCCCACTCACGCGTCCCGCAGGTGCTGGATCTCCTCCAGGCGTCGGGCCCGGAGCCGTGCCAGCTCCTCCCGCAACTCCCGCACCAGTGTGGCAAGGTCCGGCCGCCCAACATAAGGCAACGGCAGCGGGTAGTGGATCCTGGGGAGGAGCACGTGGAGGGGGTGAGGCTGGTGTCACTCCTCCATGACCCCTGCCCAGTGTTCCCTGTCACCTATCAAACTCCACAGAATAGACGAGGATAAGGTAGCGCTTGGTGCTGAGGGGGGAAGAGGAGGAAGGGGGAGGCCGGGCGATTGCCCCCACTTTCCGGCTACGCAGGGTCTCCAGGTCGGCGTAGGTGAGGAGCTCCAGGCTGACGGACTCGCTGCTCTGCAGGGGGTTTGAAAAGTGGGGGAGGCTCAGTGGGACACACACCCCACATCTGCCCCCAAAATGCCATGTAGGGGAGCGGCGCAGCCACACCTGCATCAGTGCTGACTCCAGCATGCTGCAGAAAATGCCAAACTGCTTGAAATTCCCCGTTTTGCGGGTCAGGTCCTCGATGACTGCGAGGAGGGGGGTACTTCGGTGAGTGGCAGTCGTGGGGAGTTCCCTCGGTCCTCCCCCAGCTCCCCCCCGGCACTCACAAGCGGCATCGAACTCGCCCCTCCACAGGTCGGCGGTGCCGTGAGCCTCCACCTCCACCTGCAGCGCAGTGCGAGCCAGGGTCACCCGCACCGTGTATGTCCCGGGCCGAAAAGTGCAGTCGGCCTGCAGGTACCGCGGCTCCGCCATGGCGCGGGGGGGGGTCTGTGGAGAGAAGGCACCCCGGGGGAGACAGGGGCACCCCAGGAGTAGGGGAGGCACCCCTAGAAACGGGGAGGGCACCCTCGGGAAAGGGGACCCAGGTTGGAGGGCTTGGGGCAGGTGAGTTGGGCTGGATTCTGGGGTGGTGGCTTCAGGGAGGGAGCGGGAGTGGAACTGATGGCGGGGGCACAGACAGGGGAAGGCAGCGGCGAGGCCAACAGCATCAAGGAAGGTGACCAGGGAGAACCTCAGGGCATTTGGAGATTAGGCTCTGCTGGGGGGGGGGCGTGGAAGGCAGTTTGAAGGGCTGGAGAGTACAGAGGGACACGGGGAGAGCCCAGGGCCTGGGGCTGCTGCCTGGGAAGCAGGGGGAGCCAGGGCTTCGGGGGCCTGTACCGAGGAAGGGGAACTGGTGGTCAGTTCTGGGCGCAGCGGGGCGGGGGGTGGCCCGGGCGTATGCTCAGGCGGCAGATGGCGGGAGCAGCCCCGCCAGGATTGGTGCTGGGACCGCAGGAGAGTCCGGGCCCCGGGAACGACCTGCGGAACCGCAGCCCGCCGGCTCAGCGCTCACCGCGATCCGCCGCGCGTCGGCCGCAGCCCCACCCCCCTAGCCCCGCGCCATTGGCCGGCCGCGCCCCCCTCCGCCGCGCCATTGGCTGCTCGCGCCGCCTGTCATCTCACTGCCGTTAGCCGCTGGGCTGCCCGCCGGCCTCTCGCTGCCATTGGCTGTCAGGCGGAGCCCGCCTCCCGCCTCCACGGCGCCTTTGGTTACTACGGCTGTCAGTCTCGAGAAGAGGAGGAGCGACGCCTGCGTGTGGAGCCCTTCGACCGTGGCGCCGGGCAGGCCCCGCCCCCTCCCGTCGATCACGGCCTGGCCCCGCCCCCTCCCACTGGTCGTCGCCGATTCCACTCTATTCCCGCCCTCCGGGAGCGCGGAACGGGGGATACGGAAGGGGGAGGAGGGGGGAGGGGGGGGGGGAGGGAGGGAGGTGGGCCTGGGCTGGAAGGACTGGGCTAGATATGGGGGAGGCGACACGTCCGGCGACGGTGGAAGTGGGCGAGACAAGTTAGGGAGCAGCTGAATCTCGAACCAATTTTTATTAACCAGACTGGGGGCATGGCGGGGAGGCCTCGGGAGGCGCCAGGCACCCCAGTATTTGGGAGTGTTCCCCCAAATTGGAAATATCCCCCTGAAATGGTTGGAAGGGGCAGCCCCAAGACTTCAGATCCCCCCCGAACATTCCAGGGGATTGGCCCCCAGAAGAAATGGGGGAGGGAAGCACAGCACACCCTCAAACTGCCTTTGGGAATCCCAGCAGCCCTTCTCAGGCAGGACTCTGTAGGTCTGTCCATGCACTCGGTGACACTGATGACATTTATGAGCACTTGTGATGGCACTCTGGGGACCCTTGGTGGCAACATGAGCCCTGGGAGAGGAGATGCCAAGTTCTCTCCTTTCTCTTCCCCCACTGAAAAAGCCATGCTGGAGTCAGGGCAGAAGCAGTTTGAGGACATCCAGGGGTCTCCAGCAACTGCAATCATCCCAGTAGTACAACACCACATACTAGAGGTGCCACCACCCTTGCACAAGCCCTGTTTGGCCCTCAGTGGGGCCTTTTGGGGTGGTTTCCTGCTTTCTGAGGAAGGCAAGAGAAACTGCAGGCCCTGCTCCAGGGCCATGGGGACTCCCCACTTCTCTGGGCAGATGAGGATGCATGCGGGAGGAGCTGTTGTTGGATGGAGCCAGCCAACTGCAGCCCTTAAAACCTGCTGCTCCCTATCTCAAATGTCCCAGCTGGAAGGTAGGAATGCATCAGCTTGCCCAAAAAGTTTTCAAAGCATAGCCACCAGCAGCTGGACTGTTGGGCCTGACCTGCTTCCCGGTGTGACACAGGGGACACCTGCACCATTACAGAGAAGGAAAGATGAGCACTCTCACCCTCACCAGAGTAGCTCAGGACCTACTTTATTGTAAGTGCATGAGGAAATGGGTCTAGGGAGCCTTAAAAGGCGGCTTTGAGCCAGCCAAATTGCAAACTGAATTCTCTCCCTCTGAGAGGGAGCATTTGGAACATATCCAATTGGTTTGGGGGCAAAAATGAGCCTTTGGACTCTACAAATGAGGTTTTGAACCTCCCAGATCAAACTTGGGGCCTTCAAAATGATGCTCTGGACTCTCTAAATGAGTCTTTGAACTTTAAAAGCATAAACCTTGTGACGTCTAAATGTAGTTTTGTAGCATGAAAATGTGGGTTTGTGTCTTAAACTATTTGGTCTCCTAAGCGTAGGCTTTAGGGATTTAAAAGTGATGCTGTCTTCCTTACTTTGGAGGATTGCGTTATATAAATCAGGCTTTGTACTTGAAAAACTTGGAGATGAATCAGAAAAATAATCCTTTGGACCTTGAAATTGTAGTTCGGGATCTCAATTTTTTTTCCTGGGTTTTTTATTTGTTTGGTTTGTTGTTTTTTTCTGGAGGGGGGTGTTGTTTGGGGTTTTTTTGTCACTGAGATTCATGTTCCAACCCTAAGAATGAGGGGGTTTTGACTAAAGCATTCCTGTGTTATCAGCCCTGTTCTTAGCACAAACCCGTCACCCTCAGGGTGGTTAACCCTGGGGCCTATCACATTTGGGGGGGATTAATCCTGGAGGCCATCACCTTTGGGGGGGGCCAACCACCCTGGTTGTTTTTTACTCTTTGGGTCCATTAGTCCTTGATCCCATCACCCTTGGGATGATTAACCCTGGGCCCACCAGAGGTGCTTTACCCTGTTGGCCCATCACATCTCAGGCCTGGCCCCCTCCGGGTTATTAACCCTGGGGGACCATCCCCCTGGGGGCTCATCCTTTTTGCTTTGAAGGACCCTGGGGCCCACTAAGGTGACCATGAGCAGCAGGATGCAAAGGATAATGCACCACTATCATGGGTGGCACTTGGAGGCAGGTGGCAGCAGGGTTGTGTGCTCCTTCCACTCCACCACAAAGGGTCGTGAGCCCACCCTTTGAACACTGGGTCCAAGCCCTGGGCTATCAGTACAGAACAGATTCTTGGCAAGCCAGCCCAGGAACAGGCCTTGGCAATGCCCCATGGCCGGGAGCCTCTTGGAGGGGCTGCAGGAGCTGCTCAGCCTGGAGCAGGTTTGGCTGCAGAGGGTCCCACCGAGGTATGGTCTCAACACTGGCAGAGGCAGGACAAGAGACGCCAGGCACACACCCAGACCCAGAGTGACTTGGGAGGACATGCTTTTTACTGTAGGGGTAACTGAGGCTCCTTGGGAAAGTTCTGGGGTCACAAACTGGGGAGGGGTAAAAGGCCACCTGGACACAGCTATCATGGTTTCCCTGGGGCTTGCCTGAGACCCCAGCACCCCCTGAAGGGCCCCGCTTCACCCAGGACTCTCCTAGGGGCCTTCCCAGGCCTGCTGACCCCCAGAGACCCTCCCAAGCTAAGACCACATGCTAGTCTTTGCTGTGCCCTGGTGACCCACCGGGGCTTTCTTTGGAGGGGAACTGCAGGTGATACCAGAGACATAGGGTGGGCTCATCGTCTCCCCCAGGCCAGCACATGGAGTTGGTGGGCAGCATTGCGCAGCCGCTCACGGTGCTCAAGACGGCAGTGCAGCCCTGAGGGGACGGATGTCAGTCCCCCCTGCAGCCCCCAACACCCAGCAGCGATGGTCCCCGTTGAATCGTTGTCCCCACCATGCAACACTGCCCTGCCACATAGGTCTTCCCAGCATCCACCGGCTGCCAGCAGGGCTTCTAGGGCCACCATGGGTGCATCATGGCCACTGCGCCCTGCCCACCCCTCCAGCGCCCAGCCTAGGTACACTGTGTCCCGCTCGGCTGGGGACGGGAGGGATGGCACCTGGGCTGGGCCACAACCCTCCAGAAGCCCACGGGAGTCCAGGTACCTGCAGGGACATGGGGACACTGAGGTCACTGGGGATATTGTTGGCAACAGGGATGACACTGAAGACATGGGGAGTCATCAGGGACACTGGTGTCAGTGGGGACATTGATGTCACCAGACAAGGGGGTAACCAGTGACACTGGGGGTCACTGGGCGATGGCTCTCCAGCAGCCCCTGTGGCCCTAGGAACCTGTGAGGACACTGGGGATAACTGGTCCACCTGGGGGGGCACTGTGGCACTGGACACAGTGGGCACACCAGTAACACCAGGAAAACCCATAACCCTAGGAACCCTAGGGACACACAGGTCAGTGTCCCTGAGGATGGCATCACTGACGGGACACAGGTGCAGCAGGAACAGGATGGGCAGTGCCAGCCCTGTGGACAGACTGGACATCAGGATCAGCAGTAACCCCAGTGCAATGCGCTGCCAGGACTGGGACAGAGCCTAGTGGACACCAGTGACACCAATGGCCCCCTGAGCCCCTCCCAGTATCCTCCCCAGTCCAACCTTGTGCTCCCAATGTCTCCCCAGGGCCTTCCCAGTGACCCCTCACCGGTGCCAGGCCTCCCCAAAGAAGGGCCAGGCAGCAGCATTGTCCTCCACAGCCACACCGGTGCCTTCCACGTAGTCCCATGCCAGGGGCAGGACCCGCAGCAGCTCAGCCCCCCGCGCTCTGGGGGCTCTCCCCGAGCCCCCAGTGCCCCAAAGAGGGCCACTGCCAGTGCCCCGAGGTACCCTGTGGGGACAGGGGCTTCAGGGGGGTTCCTGTGTCCCCTCCTGCCCCGCCTCCCTCAGGCTGGCACGCACCAGTGGGGTGGTGGTGGGTCATGCGCCCACTCTCGATGCTCACACGGATCAGTGTCGGCAGCTCCCAGGCATGTGGATACCTGTACTGGCATCAGACAAGTCCCCACCGCCCCAGTCCTGTATCCCCAGCCTTGTTCCCATCCCCATCCCACCACCCTTGTCCCCACAGTCCTTGTCTCTGCTGTGCCCATTCTCCCTATTGCTGTCCCTGTGTTCTCTGTCCTCAACCTCCCAGCTCCAGCACCACCATGCCCCCAAATCCCAGACCTTGTCCTCTCCAGCCCCACCCCTCTCTGTATCCCCGTTCTTCTCCCCCTGACATCCCCATGTCCCTGTTACCCCACCCCCATCCCCTCATGTCCCTTTCCCTCCAGCTCTGACACACCCCTTTGTCCCCCCCCCCCCCCCCCCCCCCCCCCCCCCCCAGCCCCAACATCCTCATGTCTCCACTCCCCCAGCTCTGACAGTCCCTCACCCCCATTCCCCGTGTCCCTGTTCCCCCACGTCCCTCTAGTCCTGATACCCCCATGTCCCCATTCCAGCCATTTTGACACTCCCACATCCCTGTTTGACACCCCCACATACCCTGTCCCCATCTCCCCAGTTCTGATACCTCCGTCCCCCATCCCCACCTGTCCCCCCATTTCTCCATCCCCACCTGAGGCCGATGGCCAGGCTGCGCATGGCGGCCCCACAGCCGGTGCCACGGGGGTTGAAGGGGATGCGATAGCCCTCGGGCTCCCCAGGCCGCAGCTGTGAGGTGCCTGGGGGAGCATGGGGGTGTGAGGCCCCCTAAGCCCCCCTGCCTCTCCCCAGATCCTTGGGCCTCACTCACCCAGGATGCTGGTGGGTCCAGGCTTGCGTCCCTCCATGTCTCCCATGGCAGCCACGTAGCGGCGAGCCAGCTCCTGCAGAAGGGGTTCCCCCTCCTGGCCTGGGGGGGAGCATGAGGGCCTCCCTGGGTTACCCAGGCTGGCAGGGAGGGGAGGGAGAGGCCCCATGCACCCCCCAAAACTGAAAGGGAAGAGGAAGACCCCCCACTGCACCCCGCCCAAAACATGTGGGGAAAGGGTACATCACTCCACAGACACCCCAAAACTGGAGGGGGAGGAGAACACCCTCCGTGGACTACCAAAACTGGAGGGAAAAGGAGACACCACTCACACACCCCCCAAAAGTGGAGGGGAAGCAGGACAAGTTTCATGGAGAAATGGGGAATCCCCCTGAGCATTCCAGTTTGGGTGGGAAAGGGGTACCCTGCCAAGTCTCTAAAATGGGAGGGAAAAATGTTCCCCCCTCTAGCCCCCAATATGGAAGGGCACATAAATGGTGAAAAACAGAGAGACACAGACAGACACACACTCCCCACCTGCCACTCTCCCCGAGTAAATGAGGACACCCCCACCCCCACAAGCCTCACTGGCTAAACTCTAAAAGGGGAGGAGAGGGGGAAAGTGGAATTAGAATGCCCCCGAGCCCCCTCCAGGGCTGGCCAGAGTCCCCCAAAAAGCCCCTCCCAGCAACCCTCCAGTTTAGGTCATAGATACAATGGGGGACTTCTGCCCCATACAGCTCAGGGCTAAAATGGGGACCCCCCCCAGGCCTCACTATACAACCCAAGGCTATATACAACCCAACCAAAAGATAAGTCCCACCCTCTGGGGGATATAGTGAGGACATCCCTCTCACCCAGAACACTCCACTGCTAGCCTGGGGTACAATGGGGACCCCAATCCCAGGGATCTGTGTCTGTGGGGTGCCATGGAGCCCCCCCCACCTGTGGCAAGGCCTTCGGCGGTGGCGAGGTGCAGGACGGTGTCATCGCTGACGGGCCACTCAGGGGGCTCGAGGGTGATGGCCGCTAGCCCCCCCAGCTCAGCCAGCTCAGCATGGATCTGGGGGCCTGAGGTGCAGTACTCCCAGCGGCCCCCCCGGTACCCCAGCGCATCCCCTACCCCGCTCAGCACCATGGCCGCCTCGTAGGCTTCCACTGAGGGCACCCTGGAGGGAACAGTAGGTTCAGAGGGTGCCAGCAGTGGGGGAACCTCGGGGGCCCCGGCACACTCACGTCTCCTCCATGGCAGAGCAGCTGGAGACGCCTGTTAGAGGCTCTGGGCACAGAGCCAGTGCTGGCCAGGGGCCCTTAAGGGGCCCAGAACACCTCTGGGATGGGGGAGGGGAGGAGCAGGGGGGTTACGGATGAGGGAGACCAAAAGAGGGAGAGACTCCAGAGAGTCCCATAGGACTCCCAGTGGGACTGGGGGGATCAGAGAGGCAGCTAGAGAGGCATGGAGGGAGGTGGAGGGGTGCTGTACCCAACTGGGCATGGAGGAGCCTGGGGGAGCACCCTGAGAGGCCTGGGGGACATCCAAAGGGAAATTAGGGATACCCCAAAGGGGCATGGAGGCACCCAAAAGGGCCTAAGTGAAACACTTAGAGAGGCCAGAGGCCTCTTAAGGATTTGGAGCACAGAGGGCTGGGGTATAGCAGCCCCAGGGGAGAGAAGGAGCATGGCCAAGGAAGAATGGTTCCACCAAATATTTCCCTATACTTATTTTGCTATGACGGGGTAAAACCATGGCCCTGAGCCGTATTTCGAGGCAAGATCTCACAACACTGCTCTGGCCTGGGTCACCAGTGAGAGGTTCAAAGCTCCACCTTAAATTTCTGAGTGAAGCAGCACAGCCCAGGCCAGGTCCAGGTCAGGGCGACTCCTGTGCTTCAGCACCAGAGTTTCATCTTGGATTTGGTCCAAATGATACCAAATGAGGCACAAATCTTTGGTCTGGTGGTAAAAGTCTGGAAAAGGGGGTGGTTAGTGATCAAAAAGCTGAATAACAAGGTTTAAAATCCATTGTCATGTTGAAAAAATTTTAAAAAGCCAACACCTGGGGGACAAAAAAATGATGTTTTGGAGGCTTTTTTGGCTGGACACACAAAAATGGAGGAGTTATTCTACTGCACTGTGAAGAGGGAGTTCAGAACCCAACATAGGAAGCTCTGGAGCCTGTGGGTCAGGGGCAGGACACCCTGAAACCCTGCAGTCCAGGACACACTCAAGCTGCACGGGTTTGGTCCAGGGCTTCCAAAACACCCCTGTCAGGGACCAAAGCCTTCTCTTTAGGATTCAGCCTGAAATTTGGTGGGCTCAAATCTTATTTTAAGCCTCTCAAAACCCCTTTTTAGGGGCAAAGCCCTTATTTGTGGTAATGAAGCATCCTTTGAGGGCACAAAACCTAACTTCAGGGTTCAAACCCTCCTTTTCATTTCTAAAACTCAGTTTTCAGGTATAGAATGATTTATTAGAACCACAATTTAAAGAGTTTGAGGGAAAGGCAGAGGCCTTGGAAGAAAGATTAGAAGTGGCATTATTAAAAGTCCCCAATCCTCCTGTCTGTTTATGGTTACCTAGGGAAAAAGAATGACTTCATGTACCTTTGCAATTGCAGGACATTAAGAAAATATTTTAGGATACAATATCTTTAAAGGAAAAGTTTGTCAGTTGTTCAATGAGAATATTTGGTCATTCAGGCTTGCAAAAACTCCAAATAGTAAATTTTCTGGAAAGAATATGAAAATTACTGCATTAAAAATTGCTCCATTCTTACCCATTTCCATTGTGACTAATATCAAAGCTCCCCATTTCCCCTGCAGCCAGAGAAAGGATAAATGAAGTAATTAGGGATTTAGAGCACACTCCCCATGCAATTCTCCTGTCTGTTCCTGGATTTTCTATAATAGCAAAACTGTCGTATGCATTATGAGGAAAAAAAGACCTGGGAATGGCTTGATAGTCATGAGCAGGCTTTGCACATGCTAATAGAAGAGTTAAAAATATATCAATCACTTGGGCAAGTTTACCTATAATAGTGATCCTATAATAGTTGAATGGGGTTTTGCTGAACTTGGGACTTACTGTAATATGTTCCAGGAAGGCCCTCATGGACCCAAATGACCATTAGGGTTCAGTTCCACAGCATTAAAAGATCTGAAAAAAAGATACACGGACTGGGAAAAGGTATTATTATCTCTGACCCAAACAATTAAAGAAGTAGAAAAAATTCAACAGTACCAATCTGTGCAAATCCAAGGCCCATTTAACCTGTTAGCCAGTGTTAAGAAGGGCAGTGCTCCACCAGACAGGATTGCACAAAAGCCAACAGTACACAGATAGTGTGCATATGTCTCAGGAGTCGTGGATTGGATGGGACGTGGAGTCGTGGATTGGATACGACTGAAGGGCTGGGAGAACCTACCGAATTGCAGGTAGCTGAGACCTCAGATATGCTGGCTTTGAAACAGCCATGTAAGCCTACTTGATGCTCCCCATTTACATCGGACTCTGAAGTTAAAGATGTGTTTTACTGATGCCTCAGCCAAACACAGAGATGGTAAGTGGAAGTACAGAGCAGGTGCTCTTACCATTCAGACAGGAATGGAAGTAGTAGAAGAAGGAATGGGAAGTGCACAGGTGGGAGAGTTAAAAGCTGAATTGCTGGCAGTAAAAGAGAATATTTGGTCATGTTTGGACAGTATATGTTGATTCTTACACAACCTGGGCTGGTGCCGCACAGTGATTGTGTCAATGGGAAGCATTAGTTTGACAAGTAAATGGAAAGGAGGTTTGGCAGAAGGAAGATTGGAAGTGGTTACTGTTACAGGCTCAGTCCCAACCAATCCACATAGGATGAGTCAAAGCTCATGGCAACGATCAAGTCTTACAGACTTTTTGGAGCAAGAAGGTGGATCAGATGACAAAAATTAAGATAAAAATTGATCAGTTGGAAGGTCCTCAACATTAGTATTGATTGGGCAACTGGTTACACCGTAAACTGGGGCATACTGGACAGGAGGGTCTTGCAGCACAAAGTAGAGACTGGCCCTTGTCACATGGAAAGGGAAGATATTCCCAAACCCTTAATGTTTGTCAAAACCCTTGAAAGACTCACCCAACACATTCATGGAATAACACTCTTTATTAATAAAATCGTGACAGGTTAAGGTTCCAGGATTGCTGGTGATACTTACTGTCTGACTGCAAAAATGTATTCAAAGCAATATACAGACGACCTCTAATCCCTGACAAAACTGGCTAGAGAAAATCATTCAGTGCGCACAGAGTGTGGTTCCTTTACTGAACGGGCCCCTCTGGGGCGAGAGACAGGTTCAGCCCGTTGACTGATCCCAGAAGTTACAAATAAGTTTTCGCTAAATTCTCCCCGTTTTCAACTCACTTTTATGCTGGTTTTTTACACTTAGGTGGAGCTTGAGTGATTTTAGTCATGCTTGTTACTCAGTGAAGGGCAGTTGTACCTTGGGGACAGGTATCTCACCTTGGGGACAGGTATCTCAGTGCAGTACCTGAGATAACCTTGAAATAGGGACACCCATCAGTCCAAGGAGAGGGATTTTGCCACAGTTGCTGATTCAACAGCAGGACATCTTCCTTTATCTCCCTTGGTTTTCAACTGCTGTGCAGCTGATCAGCTATAAAGTACCACCAAGTTCCCTCCCCTGCAAAGGTTTCCACAGATCTCCACTCAACTCCACCCTTCATTTAGTCCCCCTTAGACTGTACTGTCTGTGGGAGGTCGGGTATGCTGGCTGCATTCCATCCAGGGAGTAGCAACGTATTTTCCCCTATAATTTCTGTACCATTATGTTTTTACTCCCAGTCATTTTCCCACAGCCCTTAACCAGAAAATGTGTAGAGACGTCCTCAAACAATGTTACCGCTGACAATTAAGACTTGTACAAAATCAGCCATGTCAGACACAACCAGCTCCAAAGCAGCACTTTTAGGACCCATACGGTCATTTTTACGGTCCAAGCCACACGTTGAGTGTCCAGACCCCCATCTGGATAGTCCAAAGCCCTCTTTTAGGGACCAAAGCATTGTCATTAGAGTCCTAAGCCTTGCTTCTAGCCTTGAAAGTCTCCTTTTTATGGTCCAGGTTGACAATCTGCCTTATCTCCGCTGTGGCAGCACAAGACCCGTGACCTAAGTACTGCTCCCGCTTTGGTGTCATCTGCCAATTTGCTGAGTGTTGTCTCTGCCCCAGCATCCAGACCATTAGTTAAGAACGACATTAAACAGGATCAGTCCCTGACCCCTGGGACACACTGCTTGTTCCTGGCTCCAGACTAGGCTTGGCGCTGCTGAGCAGAACCCTTGGGGTCCAGCCATCCAGCCCTTTTCAGTCACTGTTGACTCATCCAACCCATGTCCCTTTGAGTGACTTGAACTCCATATTTAAAAATAAGAGATTGCCAAATGGGCACATGCAAGCACACAGCTTTCAAAATCCCATCATGCACAACATCCCACAGGGGGTATTTCCACCAATTGCCCCAAAACCTAAAAAGAAGGATTATTCATGCAAGGCCATGTCATAACCTATGTGGTCAGAGGCATGATGTTCATTGTGAATTCTTGTCAGGCTGAACAAAGACACTGGGCTACATGCCAGGGAACTCTTTATGTTTTATTGTACAGCCACCATAACTCCAGGAACCAGCCCAATATTTAGATTAAAGAGGTGTTGGCTAACAAGCTCTTAAATTATTGCAATACACTTCTACAAGAGTGGGGCCAAACAAGCCCTTAGATTTGGTACAGTACACTTCAGTAAGTTCTCAGCTCCCACAAGAAGCTCCTCAAAGGTGCTGGCTCACAAGCCACAACATGCTTCCACAAGCTCCCCACTCCCAAAACAAACTTCAGTATGGTGTACAGGCTAGAATATCATAGCCGTGCTTTGCCCAGGCAAAGCAAGAGAGGAGAAATAAGATAGAAAAGGGAGAGAACAAAGAATATCAGCAGTCCGTAGATCCCACACTGGTCCTGCCACGTGGGTCTGGAGCTGAGGTTGCAAGACAAAGAAAGCAAAAGAGAAAGAAAGGAAAAAGAGAACCAGGGGAGCCCAATCCACTTCCTTTCCTAGTTAACCTGGTGCAGCCTCCTATGTAAACTAGATTTTTTGTGCTGTTTTTTTCCACATGTACAGCCAGCCCTTCTGGTTTTTCTCCTGCAAGTTAGCTGGGGATGGGGCAGCACAAGTCTCACGGTGGAG
Organism: Chiroxiphia lanceolata; assembly: GCF_009829145.1. NCBI lineage: Eukaryota > Metazoa > Chordata > Aves > Passeriformes > Pipridae > Chiroxiphia > Chiroxiphia lanceolata. Next base: position 112,686 of record NC_045655.1, on the reverse strand, counting down.
CAGGAAGTTGACTCAGAACATGCTGCCCCTGCTCTGCAGGACCCTCTTCTCCAGTTACCTTTCCTGTTGTAACAGAATATTTGAGACAAAACATGCTTAGGCCTGGTCCTCCACAGGCCAATAAGGGGGTTTAATTCTGGCTTTGGCTTTTCTGCCTGTTCATTCCAGTCGAGTGTCAGTTTTGTTCATTTCAGACGCTGTGCTGCTCCCTCATCCAGGCTGACAGTCTGGCCTCATCATACTGTGTTTGTCTGACGTGCATCTCTGCGATGCTCAAACCTCCTCACTGAGTGATGAGAGTTTGTGATCTCCACAACCTGGCTCCAGATATCATAGCCCCGCCATGAGGATCTCCGTATTGGCAGGGTTTGCACCCAAGCAGCACTGGGTGCAGGTGTCCGCTGGCAGATCCAGTTGGAGAGCCCTGGAGCTGTGTTATCCCTGGGAGCATGGTTACAGCCTAAAGAACTAGTTCTCTTCCTCCTCCTCCCCATTGAGTTGTCGTAGTCAGTGCTGTTCATGGAGCAGCTGCAGAGATCATTGCCCCACTGCGGGGATCTGCTCCGGGCCCTCTCCCTGGCACTGTTCCTGACACTGTGTGTCACCTTAATCCTACCAGGCAGAGCTTGTGGTCCTGCAGAACCTGCCTGCTCACTGCTGCCCCCCGTCTGACTGAGGATGGAATGGACATATGATGGTGCTGGTGAGGAAGCCGCCATTTCTCCCATTTTCAAATTGGAGCACCTGGAGGAAAAAAGAGTGATCTCTGTTTAGGGCATTCCTTGTAGACTCCTCTGGGATTTAGTTATTCTCCTGGAGCAACAGAGGGAAGAATTCACCAAGGTCACCAATGGGAATTTAACTGGGGTCTTCCCACCAGGTCTGCCCCTGTCAGAGCAACTCCTTGTCTTTATACCCGCTATGGCCTCCAATTCCCAGAATCCTAGAATCCTAGAATTTGGTTGGAAGGAACACTAAAGATCAACTAGTTCCAACATGGGCAAGGGCACCTTCCACTGCCATGGGCAAGAATACCTTCCACTAGACCAGGTTGCTCCAAGCTCTGTCCAACCTGGCCTTGAACACTTCCAGGAATGGGGCAGCCACAGCTTCTCTGGGCAACCTGTGCCAGACCCTCATCACCCTCCCAAGGAAAAATTTCTTCCTAATATGTAATCTAAATCATCCCTCTTTGCTTTAAAATCATTACCCCTCATCCCATTACTAGTCTCCTTGATAAAGAGTCTCCTCTTTCCTAGAGGCCCCCTTTAAGTGTTCTTCTCTACCTGAGCCAACTTCAGAGAGCAGACAAGTGGCAGAATACACAGGGCAGCACCCTAAAGCCTGAAGGTGAAGCAAGGGAAGAGAAGGACTGGTGTGGGATAGTTCAAAATTCACAGCACTGAAGAATGCAAGGAGAAGTTCTCTCCTATTACAGAAGCACCCAGGAGGATGAGAAGACAAACAGCAAAGCCAAGAAAAGGAAACATATTCTGAACACGTGTGACACTGGTTATTACCTGGCATAGAACAGCAAATATGCTTGCTGCCCCAGAACTGTGTGGGTGTCACAACTATCCACAGACTCATCGTCCATCTTGTACCACAGCCCATTGCTGGCCTGCAAAGAAAGGCATACATCTGGAGAGGAACTCCAGGGTTTTTCCACAACACCACAGGCAGAAAACTGCAGAACCAAGAGTACACTAAAACAAATCCAATCCAGTCCCAAAGGAGACCTTCTCCCCCAAAACCCTGGCTGCCAGTAACACTGCTTGGAAAGTTTGTCTTCCCTAGCACAAATTTCTCCTTGTCAGGAGGAATGTCTTTACCTTTGTGTAGCAGAAAAAGTGTCCTTCAAGACAGGTGTCACCACTGTGCACCACGATGGCATATAAGGAGCAGAGGAGGGGTTCTCCAGCTGTGTCAGACATGTATGGCCGAAGATCCAAGTACTCAGGATAGTCCACAAACTACAGAGAGACCCAGAGGGCTCAGAAATGATCCTGAGCTACCACACGAAATAGCCTTCAATATGTAATGATTTAGGTGGCAGGAAACTGTTCTCAGCCAAAACATCTCTGGCAGAGCAGAGTCCAGGCTGGTCTTCCCACAGGAATTCTCCTCTCCCCAGAAGGGAACACAAAAAACTCAACAAGAGCAGCTTGTGACAGAGTGTACTGCTTTGGGGAATCTTCTGCTCCAGGAAGAGAAAGTTGGACTCCAGCTGTGTACACACCTTGCTGATCTTCTTGCCAGTCCATTGGTCAGCCCTTTCCAGACATAATGTGAGGACTCTGGGTGCTTGATGGATTGTGACCCTCTTGGAGGCAGCAACCTTCTTCTTACACCTTGAAACCAAGCACAGAGCCGAGTGCTGAAATGCACCTGATCTTCCCCCAAGAAGGCCAGACAACCTTTCCTGTCTCACTCATCCTTACGCTATTTTAAGGCTATTCCGAGCCACATTAAAAAAGCTGTGTCTCACTGTTGTGCATTAAACCTCCATGAGAAGATGACTTCTGTTTGATGACATTCAGCCTCCCCTCATGCAGGATCTGGTGTTATTATGTCGTTGGGAATCATCTTACTTGCTACATTTGAAGCATTCTTTCGGATCCAGATCCTTGGGTGTCACACAGTCCTCCAGAACTGTGGTGAGGGATGAGGCTGCCTGGAAGAGTTAGAAAGGAGCCGCTGAGCTTTGGGAAATGCTCTCACCCAAACACTTCCCAGGAGCTGACAAGAAGACCCAAACAGCTGACTCTGAGGATACCCATTAACCTGCAGGCACTGTCTGGAAGGAGGCAAAGAAAGAGGATGTGATGCTGAATATTTCCCTCATGTTCCAGGGGCTCCCAGAGCCATCAAGAGCTCCCTCTCTGTGCCACCACTCAGTTCAGCTACTGATGTCATGCAGGGGCATCGGTAGGGAAAACAATCCAACCCCATCAGCCTGGGAGCCAGAAGGGTGTTGAGAGAGGGCAAAAGGAAGGAGGAGGAGAGTATGTCAAGGGTACAGAGGGGATAATGCTGCTTGTCCAGCCTAAAGCCAGCACCATGGGGACACCAGTGTCATGGCTTCTGCAGGAACACATGCATTCCCCTTCCCACTCACCACCAAGCTCCCTTGTGCTTGCAGTGTAGGCTTTTAAGACAAATACTTTGATTCTGGAAAGCTACAGGGGCCCTTGGGACACCTTGAAGCACAATTGTGAACCCTCTTACTCTGATATCCAAAGAGACATCCAGGAAGGCCTTGTAGGAATCAGTAACTGCTTGGCAGCTCAAGCATGTGACTGGAAAGAAAATCAAAATGCTGGGTTAGTTGACTGTGCCAGTGTATGCTTAGGTTACCTACTGTGCCAATCCCAGGACCAGCTATTTGTCACAGGCAGACAGAAGAGCACAGACAATGTGAAAGGAATAGTTGCGTAAACATACCTCTGGATCTCATAAAGCCCCCAAATATTTGATGGACGATGGTAGTTTCTTGTGAAGAGATGTCCGAGCTGGAAATAAAAATAAATGGCAAGGAAGAGAGTTACCTCCTCCAAGAGTCTAAGTTGAAGGTCCTGGACATCAGTTTTCCTTGATGGGAGCACATCAAGGAGTCCAACAGGTTCGGGAACATTGAAAAGGTAATTTGCTTGTGCTTACTCGCTGCTGCCACTCAGACAAGCTCTCTGCATGGCATTGAGAGCACAGCGTAAGAACTCGTAGGCGTTTTCCTGCCTGCCATACTCAAATTCTTCTCCTATGACTAAGAAAGAAGAAGTTAGTAGCTCTCCCCTAAAGGGAACAAAAAGAAGAAAACCTGTTGAAACACCTGAAACAACTTACATTTGAGGTCCCTGAGGACAGCCCCAGGCAGGATGGCACTGGCTGAGGAATGCAGGACCTTCCTAATGTGCACTTCCATGACGCACATCATGCAGAAGCCTTGCTGTTGACCTGAAGAGGTAAAGAGAGGGGGAAAGATGGAGGGAGGGAGAGAGGGAGGGAAGCTTCTCAGGTTAGGAAAACATCCCCCAATGATGGGAAACCTACTGGAGATCTTGCAATTCTAAGAACAGTCTCCACTTCTCTACTCCCAAGCTGCCAAAGTCCCGACAAACTCAGGACATTTTAGTGCTTCAGAGGGATTTAATGCTTCAGCAGAGTTTTCTGTGCAATAAGTCAAGGGGGTTTAACTTGCAGGGATAGAGACCCAGGGCTAGAAAGAGGTGTTTTTCTGAGGATGAACGCAACTTGATAGGACAAGCAGCTTCTTGGGGCTGACAAAGTTCTCCTAAAGTTCTCTGCTGTTCTCCTAAATCTGATTCCAGGTTCTGGCAATCCTTGGGATTTGCCCAAGATATTTGCAAGAAGATATTCTTAAAAGTACTCACATGACTGGCTGTGCTCATGCGAGAGCAGGTAGTTGGCCAGAGGGGGTGTGTATGTCAGGCACTGCAGGATGACATTGATGTAGCAAGTATTGCCCAGGTTGAGGAGTCCCGCTCCAGGCCTCTGTCTTTGGTGCCAGTCCATGCATATCTTCTCTGGGGGAAAGAGGATCCTTTGTGGCAGAGCCATTCCCTTTGCAATGACTGCGGGGAAATGACATTTGAAAAGAGATGAGATAATATTGTTGCTTGAAAGCGTATTCAAATATTGCATTCTCTACAGGAGCATTGAGGACAACAGCTCTAATTGCCAAACCAGAAACACTGGGCAAAGCCTAACAGCCTGTTGACATCTACTGGTAGGGAAACAGTTTTGGAAAACAGTCAGTTTCTCTGTGTGCTCTACCAACAGTCCAACAAACCCACTTTGATTTCTGAGCCTCAGGCTACCTTCCTTTCCCCTCTAGAGCCTTGAGTTTTCAGGTCAAGGCTCAGAAGAATTGTTCCCCATCACCCCTCTCAAGAATAGAGAGGAAAGTTTTGGATGACGGAGTTCCAGAAAAATCTCCTTCAGAAATATCAGATCAGCACCAATCCAATCACCTGAAAGGAAAGGAAATGATTGTAGCTCAATAAAATTATTTAGAAACCCCAAACGTGACCCATAAAGCACCTTGAGCTGTCAAAAGCGTTTTGGTGAGGCTTGTAGCTGCTGCCAATGATGAAAAATGCTTGGAAAAAGGCAGGCATACAAGCATCAGTTGACGGAGCTGAGATGTCCCGAAGGCCAGCTCAGCCCAACTAGCTTTTGCTGGCCCACTCCTCAGGATAATAAGCATTGGGCAGGTGAGGTCACAATCACTGGACTGATGCTGCATCTCTGCACATTTGTGACATGAGGCCACATGGGCACATGTCCCTTTGAGGCCACAGAACCCCATGGCTGTCACAATCCAGGCACCTCTTGCAGCTGGAAGTCACTGGACCTCCCCAGGCACTGCTGGTGAAGGGCTGTTCATCAGCCAGCACCCCAGGCCTTTTCTGCTGGGCCACTTTCCAGCCACTCTTTCCCCAGTCTGTAGCACTGCATGGGGTTGTTGTGACCCAAGGGCAGGACCCAGCGCTTGGCCTTGAACCTCATGCTGTTGACCTTGACCCATCTATCCAGCCTGTCCAGATCTCTCTGCAGAGCCTTCCTGCCCTTCAGCAGATCAACAGTCCCACCCAGCTTGGTGTCATCTGTGAACTTACTGAGGATACACCTGATGCCCTCATTCAGATCATCAGTAAAGATATTAAACAGGACTGGGCCCAACACTGATCCCTGGGGACACCACTAGTGACCAGCCACCCACTGTATGCAGCAGCATTCCCCACCACTCTCTGGGCCTGGCCATCAGACAGTTCTTAACCCAGCAGAAAGTGCACCTGTCCAAACCGTGGGCTACAACTTTTCCAGGAGTGTGCCATGAGAGACAGCATCAAAGGTTTTGCTGAAGTCCAGGTAGACACATCCACAGCCTTTCCCTCCTCTGCTAAGTGGAGGTCACCTGGTCATAAAAGGAGATCAGGTTGGTCAGGCAGGACCTGCCTTTCTTAAACCCATGCTGACTGAGCCTATTTGCTTGGTTGTCCTGTGTGTGCCGTGTGATCACACTCAAGATGACCTGCTTCATAACCTTGCCGGGCACGGAGGTCAGGCTGGGGCAGAGGGACCTCTCAGCAAGTTGGCAGATGACACCAAACCGTGATGAGTGGTGCTTACACGAGGGGGTCTTGCTGTCATCCCAAGAGACCTGGGCTTACAGAGACCTCCTGCAGTTCAGCATTGAGATGTTCTCCAAATGACCACCAGAGACTCTCAGAAGACCCCTACTTATATCCAAATAAATCCATGGAAGTATTTAGCATAAAGGTATATATTCCAGAAATGTAATGAGTATGTAATGAATATGTATTAGTTTCATGAACATAACCTGGTTTGTTAGACTGCTGAGTGCACACCTTGGGTGGAGAGATCCCCCATACATTCAGAACTGCAATAAAGTAAATGTCAGCTTCTAACCTAACAAACTGGTTAGAGAGTTTATTTCCTGGTTTTTGGTGACAGTTTTTGGCACTTCAGATGGGACTAAGCATCTGCAACTTGGTGGACCAGTTGGCAGTCCAGCCCAGAACAAAATATATTCAAGGATCATCTGATTCCCTAGTCTGAGGAGTACACAGCACCTTCCTGTGGGGGAGATGGCAGGCCCATGGAACCCCTGGGCCCCCTGGAAGCGGAAGAGCTGGAGGCATTGAGGGGAGTAAGACTGTTCCCCTGAGAAAGGTGGAGGTGGCTGCCTATTCCCATGGAAGCGGCCCTGAGAGTTGGACAGCACAATGTGGGGGGAAGTCACAGCCCCACAACTGAAGTCTGAGGACTTTGGAGTATTGTGGAGTGTTGGGCCGTTTTTCATGGGAGCAGTGAAGCCAACCAGATAGTTCCCATGGACACAACCTTGAGCTGTGTGCAGGTGCACATTCCTTAGTATTTTTGTAGAAAGAAGTTTATGTTATGTGTGTGAGAAAGTAGAAGTAGAGAAACCTAATAAAAGGCTGCCTGCTGCTCTGAGCAGGCAGACATCCCTTTGTCTCACCATCCTCGTGTGTGTTGTGTGTCTTCTTCCCCCCTTGGACCGGGACCCCTTCAACAGATACCCAGCGACACCTTCCTTTCTTGGAAGAGGAATATGACATTTCTTAAGGTATTTTGTTTTATAGTATTCTACCTGCACGTAAGTCATACTGATAGAAAGGGCACAGTGTGAGGTTGAGAGGTTTATGTAACTGGTTGATGGCTTGGGTAAGGTTGTGTGCTACTATGGGGATGCCCCGGAGTGCAATCTCAGTTTTGGGAGCAGGTTTTAAAAGGTTTTAAAATATTTTAAGGTGTTAAATGTGGGAGTGGGGCAATCTTCACAATTCTTGGGAGAAGAAATTCTGAAAAGCTTCCTTTGGCTTGTGGCCTAAGGAGCTGGAAAAGGCTTGGGGGCAACCCCTTGATGTGAAAACAATTTCTTGAATATTGTAATCATTGGCGGACAATGTATAAGCTTGATGATTGGGAAAAGTGGCCTCTTAATGGGACTGTAAATTATAATAGCATTTTGCAACTGATGCTGTTTTGTAGACGGGAAGGAAAATGGAATGAAGTGACAAATATTTTTTTATTTATGGAACAATCCTGATTTGCAGAAAGAATTTATGCATGCACTGAAAGATCTGATGGTGTGAACATTAGAAAAGGAGTATAAGAAACCACTCAGATGTTATTCTGCCTGTAATATAAGTAAACGTATTAAATACAGACAGACAGGCGAAGAGGAGGATGTGGATTTATTAAGGTAAGAGGAAACTGAATCGGGAAGGAGGGGCACAAGGGGAAAAAGGCAGGGAGCAGTTGTGGAATCAGAAGAAAGTGATCATGGTAGTGAAAGTTTTAGATCCGTAGCAGGGTGGACAAGGGGGGCCTATGCGGGTCATCCAAGCCCTGCTGGGGCAGACAGTGGGAACCAAGGGACCTATAACAGTTAAAGTGACATTTTCTGTGTCATATTAATGACCTCAGAAGGAGGTGGCAGGAACTTCCAGGGAGGATCTGGAAAAGGTTTCTAAGGTTATAGAAACAATCATTAGGACACAAGATCCTGATTGGAATGATTTGCAAGTGATACAGGACACTTTAATAACTTAAGATGAAAAAAGTATGGTGATGGGTAAAGCTAGAGAAGAAGCAGAAAGGATTCATGCTAAGGGTGTACACCAGGGGTCAGTAAAAGTTAATTTCCCCTTTGTGGATCTGAAGTGGGATCCACATAATCAAGTCCAGTGAGAATTGTTAATCAGATACCAGTGTTTGATTTTACTTGGAATGAAACATGCTATTCCAAAAACTAAAAACTGATCTAGAACATATCAGGTTGCACAGAGAAAAGAGGAAAACCCAACAGAATTTTTTAATAGAATCACGGAAACTGCACAAAAATACACTGATTTAGACCCCAAGACAAAGGAGGATGCTGCATAATTAGCTCATACATTGATTGGACAATCAAATCCTGTTCAAAAACCGGAGAAAGAAGAGTCCAGAACCCTAAGCAAACTGTTAGCAGTTACTTGGACTGTGTACAGCAATAGTGAGGAAGTAGAAAGGGAAAAAGAAAAGGAAAAGTAAAGATGGTAAATTTTTGGCATTGGCAATAACTCAAGGAATGGGAAAAGGGGGAAATTGGACTAGGGGACCAGGATAAAGACCAGGGCAAAATCCTCGAACGTGGCTAGATAAGAACCAATGTGCAATTTGTAAACAAATAAGGCACTGGAAAAAAGAGTGCCCAAGGAATAGAAAAAGGAGTCAGGAAAGCTGTGAAATACCAAGGGAAGCTATGGAAATGATGAATGTGAGTGAGGACTGAAGGGGACTGGGGAAGGACTCAGAAGATTCCCCAGCAGATCACCTGGTTACAATAAAGTTGGGGAAGGAGAAAATAGAATGTTTTGTACTTATCAGAGCTATACTCTATTTTAAATACCTGTAAAGGAAAATTAAGCAAACAAATAATCTCAGTTGTTGGTGCCACAGGACAAAAGAAAAAGGGCCAGAACCTTTCTTCCAACCATTAAAATTCGGAATTGGTAAATGGATGTTAGCCCTTCTATTTCTTTATATGCCTGAATGTCCCATGCCACTACTAGGAACAGATGTATTGAGTAAATTAAATGCACAAATTACATTTGAAAAAGGAAAAATCCAAGTTCACATTCCTGAAGAAAAGGTCTTGGAGACCCAAGACTTTTTGTTACAGATTCCTGAACCTGAACCAGAAATACCAGAGGAAGTGGACAATCAGTCACCCTGCTGATATGGGCCATCAGAATTCCAGGATGATTATGGGGTGCAGAACCGGTAAAGATCCATTTGAAACCACATGTCAGACTGGTAAGGTGTAAACAGCACCCTTTGAAACTGGAAACTAGAAAGAGGCGAATCATTAATAGACACTTTTCTCGAACACAAACTGCTTGTGGAATGCCAGTCTCGTTTTAACACTCCGATTTTGCCCGTAAAGAAACCACACTCGAATATCGGTTGGTAAAAGATCTTAGGGCTACCAATCCAGGATGTGCATCTGTTGGTAGCTAATCCTTATACTTTATTGACAACCTTGAAGAATTCAGACCAGTGTTGGACTTAAAGGAAGCCTTCTTTTTCATCCCACTGGAAAGTGAAAGCCAAGAGCTGTTTGCTTTTGAATGAGAAAGTCCAAAGACCAGAAGAAAGACTCAATTGATGTGGACTGTGTTACCGCAAGGATTCAAAAATAGCCCAATTATTTTTGGTAACCAGCTTAGAAGGATGACACAAAGAACATGAGGGTGTAACATTGCTGCAGGATGTGGATGACATCTTAATAGCTTTCTCAACTCCAAGTGAATGCGTGGAACTGACCCTTAGTCTGTTAAATTCCTTTGGACAATCTGGATACAAAGTTTCTAGGAAAAAGGCTCAAATTGCAGAACAAGAAGTGCTGTTATTTGGGATTTGCTATTTCACAAGGACAAAGGAGTCTGGGTTAATGAAGAAAAGAAGCTCTCTGTCAAGCTCCTGAGCCCCTTTCTGAAAGAGAACTGAGACCATTTCTGTGAATGGTTGGGTGATGTCACCTGTGGATTATCAATCTCTATATGAGACAACTAATGGAAAGAATAAAGTCCTCATCTGGACTCATGAATGCAGGAAAGCCTTTCAGGAATTGAAACATGTTCTAATGACTGCTCCTGCATTGGGACTACTGGACTTACAAAAATCTTTTTAACTGTTTGTGTGTGAAGGGTTACATTTAGCACTGGGGATGTTGACACCATGACTGGGATCTTGGAAGAGACCTGTTGAATACTTTTCTAAATGCCTTGATGATGTCAGCAAAGGATGGCCATCCTGCCTTAGGGCAGTAGTAGCAACAGTCCTACTAATCCAGCAAGCAAGAAAATTAACCCGGCAGAAGTGACTGTTTTTGTGCCCCATATGGTTACAATGGTGTTGGAACAAAAGGAGGACACTGGTTATCACCAAGGGATGTTAAAATACTAGGTAGTATTTTTAGAACAGTGGCGCCGGCCCGGCCGGCCCTGGAGCGCGTACTTCGCGGTGGTGCGGCCTGGCCGGCCTCGGGCGCGTGCGCGACGGCGCGGCCTGGCCCCGGGCGCTGGGGCCTGGCCCCAGCACGCGGAAAGGAGCAAGAGAGTGGGAGCTTTGCCTGTGTGGACAGTGCCATCGTGGGAGATGAGAGGGGAGCCCCGGAACACACAGAAGACAAGGACCACTCTAAACCCGGGCAAATGGAGCTCGTTCAGCCCTGTAAGGCCATCCATCTAAGAGAAGGTCACTCTAAACAAACCTATGTCCTGAGGATCTCGCTGCCACTGTCCAAGCCCGCTTGGCCCCGGCAGATGAACCTTAGGATTAAAGGGTGGGCTCAGTTCATTGCACACTGTGTCTCACCTAAAAAATCCATTGCACAGGCTCGAAGGTCTTACCCACATTTGCAAAGCCCTGTATCACCAGCACGCTTGTAACAAATGTGGGTAGAGACCTTTCCCAAATCTTCATTCACAAAGACTGGCCATGATTTTTAGAACAAGGTGATGTGGAGTTAAAAGTAACTCACCTTCTGAATCCAGCAGTGTTCTTAACAGCTGACCCAGCACAAGGGGAACTGGCCCATGATTGTTTGCAGACCGTTGAACAGGTGTATTCCAGTTGAGATGACCTACAGGACACTCCCTTGGAAGAAATGGATTGGGAACTCTTTGTGGAAGGGATCAGCTTTGTGAAAAATGGAATCCAAAAAGCTAGGTGTGCAGTGGTGACTCATCATGAAGTGATAGAAGCCAAACCTCCAACCCCCAACATATTGGCTCAGAAAGCAGAACTGATGTCACTGATGAGAGTGATGGAGCTCTCACAGAATAAGACTGGATTGACTCAAAATTTGCTTTTAGAGAGGTCCATGCCCATGGAGTCATTTGGAAAGACAGAGGGCTATTAACCTCTCAGGGGTACCCTGTGAAACATGGACAAATAATACAGAGATTTAGAGGGGGTGCAGCTGCCTCAAAAGGTGGCAATAATGCACTGTGAAGCTTATCAGTTCAGAGACCCCAGTGAATATAGAAAATCACCTGGCTGATGAAGCGGCCAAGGAGGCTGATGGTGGATGCAATCTGTTACTGTTACCCAAAAAATAGAAGCATTTGGACAACGAGGCCACCAATTAGCAGGCTGAGGATGAGCAATTGGCAAAATTGTTAGATGCTGAAAAGAGTCCTGAAGGAGGGTGGATACACCCAGCAAAGAGTTAATAATACCTCAACACTTTATGAGGGAAATTGCAGAGGAATAACATGAGGTAACTCACTGGGGAATAGAGTCAGCGGTAGAAACATTGAAGCCTTAACTCCTGAGCGTAGGCATGACTGGTATCATAGAAAACAGCGTTAAAAGTGCCAAACCTATTTAAAGAACTAATACACACCAAATTAGATGGTCTACACCCACGACTGTTAAGAAAGGAAATTGTCCAGGAGATTACTGGCAAATAGAGTTTGCAGAGCTTCCATGGCAAAGCAGGTACAGCTATTTAGTGTTACTGGTAGATATTTTTTAGGATGACCAGCTTTTCCTTGTCACACCAACAAAGCTAGGGAGGTGGTAAAGGTTCTGTTGAAGGAAATTATCCTGAGGTTTGGAGTACCAGCAGGAATGACATCAGACAGAGGCTCAAACTTCATTGCTGAAATAGTGCAAAGCCTGGCTAGAATAGGGGTGAAGAGGGACTTGCACATTCCAAGGAGACCTCATTCGAGCGGGAAAGGAGAAAAAATGAATCAGTATAAAGAGACAAATTAGCAGGATTTGCCAGGAATCATATTGAATATGGCCACAAGCCCTTCCTGAAGCCAGGCAAGGCCTAGAAAGCAAATGTAATATAGCAATATGAAAAGTAGAGAGTTAAATTCAGAATATAGATTTTAAGAAAAAGCACAGAAAACTTGGTCTTAGAAACAGCAGAGGCAATAATTCATTAAGATATGCAGAACACAGTGACACAGGAGAAGAGAAGCATATGTACTCAGGAAAACAGAAAGAACTAGGAGGCTAAATTAAGTATAAAGAAGGAAAACAAGGACTGATAGAGAAGGAAAGTGAGTCAAAACATAGGTACACCTTGCCAAGTTATCAGGAACTTCTGCCAAATATGCTAGAAAGGTAACCAAAGTAGGAAAGTTCACAAAGTTCGTGAGGAGGATGATAGGGTGGCAGAGGGCCTCTGAGGCTGAAGAACAGGAACGACCCTCCTAGATTCTCCCCAAATTGAAGACCACACCTCTAATTCCACCTAAACTCCACCTGTTATGAATATTAAAAATGTATGTTGCAATATCATGAATATTCATATTGTATTATGCAATCACTTGCCAAAAATTATATAAAAAGATCAGCTGTAAGTTGCTGGATCAAAGCGGTTTTCCCAGGGCAACCTGGCCGCTTCCTTGGCGCGCCGAGAATAAAGCCATACCTCCTGCTTAAAGGCTACAAACTTTGAGCAGTTTCTCTGTCCGTGCCTTGTTGGGGGCATAAAATTGGCATCATTCCTTTGCCCTTATTGAGGGTACAAATTAGACCTACGTCCAAGGAAAAGGTGAGCCCATACAAAATACTGTACTGGTGACCATATAAGGTTACAGAAAGCAAAGGGAATATCCAAATTAATGGGGATCAGAGTCTAACAAAATATGTTATATACCTAGGGAACATGTTGTCTTCTCCCCACAGATACATTGTGCTGGCAGCACCCACAACACTGGGCATCGCCACTCATCAATACCAACCTAGAGACTGTGTGTACCGCAAAATCTGAAGAACCTGAAGAACCTCTCTGAGAAGGGTGGAAAGGAGTGTATCGAGTGTTGCTAACAGTGAATATTGCTGTGAAGGTGCAAGGAGTATATTCTTGAATCCATTCCAGATGAATCAAGCCAATGCCAGCATCAGAATGGACTGCCAAAGCAACTGGACCCACACCCCAGAACAGACTGGAGACAGGGGCAATGGGTACTGTGCAGATGCGAAACATTGGCACATGCTAGCTATGGAGCATGTGGAGTTTCCATCCTTGGAGATGCTCCATAGCCCTCTGGGCGTGGTCATGGACAAGTGCCTCCAGATGACCTTGCTCAAGAAGAGGGGGTGGGACCACCTCAGTGATTTCACCCTCCAGGTGACCACCTGGCCAGCCTTAAGGTGCCAGTGATACTGTGGAATAGATGTCTAGTACACAATCCAGCCATCAACACTGCCACCGTTCGCTCGGATGGAATGAGACAGCAGACTTCTGGCGTTCAGGTGAAAAGGTTTTATTGAACCAACACAAAATGGCTCCCACCTTATATAGGGCAGAGAGCGAACCCTCTGGAAGGAGGGTGGAGTTAGGGAGGAGCAAGGGTGGAGTATGTGAATTAATGGGATGGCAAAACCATATAGGGAAAAGGGCTGCACTGCAGCTAAAACAAACCAAAAGGAAGGTAGGGTTTAGGACCATGAGGGATGAGGGAAAGTACTGGAAAACTGGGGTACAGTAATGAGGGGAATATTGCAATAAATAAAGAAAACACAATGTTAAACCCAAAACACATTCTAAAACAATCCATAAAAGTCCGTGTTTGCTTCCAAAGCGTATCCTTTATTGAGAGGCGATGCTTTCTTCATTGCCCACCTCCAACACAACACTGTTCCCCTAAGATAGCCATTAACAACTCCACCAGAAAGCTGGAGACTGTGGAGAGCCCAGTCTGGAACAGGCTTCTGGCAGGAGTGCCCCCTGCAGAGCAGCCATGAGGGTCATTGGACCCTTAAAAAGGCAGCTATGGGACCTAAAAGTGAATGTTTGGTCCCCAAAAATGGAGGCTTCACAGAATCCTAGAATTTGGTCAGAGGAGCCTTAAAGATCAACCTCCCTGCCAAAGGCAGGGACACCTTCCACTAGGCCAGGTTGCTCCAAGCCCTGTCCAACCTGGGCTTGAACACTTTCAGGGATGGGGCAGCAACAACTTCTCTGGACAACCTGTGCCAGGGCCTCACCACCTCACAGGAAAAAATTCCTTCCCAAAATCTCATCTAACCCTCCCTTCTGTCAGTGTGAAACCACTCCCTCTTGTCCTGTCTCTCCAGGCCCTTGTCCAAAGCCCCTCTCCAGCTCTCTTGGAGCCCTTTCAGGGTTGGAATATTCTTGAAGATCTCCCTTCAGCCTTCTCCAGGCTGAAAAACCAAAACTCTCTGTCTTCATAGGAGGTGCTCCAGCCCTCAGAACATCTTCATTTTCTTGAACCAACAAGCCTAGAAGCAAAGATTGCTTTGAATCCTCCAGATGAGGGTTTGGACACTCAAGGTATGGCTTAGACCCTAAAAATGCCTGGTTGGATTGTAAAAATGCCAGTTTGGGAAGTGAAAGGAGGCTCCAAAGAGAAACAACACAGCTTTGGACTCTCAGAAAGAGCATTTGTAAACTGAAATGAATCCTTTGGACACTAAATATGAGGCTTTGTAGACTAAAAAGTTTGCAAACCAACACTAAGCCTTTGTGAAGGAAACATGAGGCTTAGGACCCTCTCAATGTACATTTGGACACTTAGTGACAGCTTTGTCTCTGAAAAATGAGGGTTTGGACCCTCCAAATCAAAATATGTACCCTAAAAATATCTCTAGGTAATACAAGACATGTTGGGAGCCTAGAAATGAGGATTTGAGCCCCAAAATGAAGGCTTAGGGACAAAAACAAAAAGAAGCATTGACCTTGTGGACCCTGCTAAGGAGGTGAATCTACTTGTTTCACTCTGACTCCAAGAAATGAAACTTTGGTGCTGACTAGAAGGCTTCAGGCACTCCAGTGGAAGCTTTGAGCTGTAAAAGAGTCTTTGGACCCTCCAAAAGAGGACTTAGATCTTTAAACTGGCTCTTTGGACATGAAGAGGAGAGTTTGAACTCTGAAGTTATGTTTTGTGACCTCAAAGGATACTTCATTAAAACAAACTAAGGCTTTGCCTCCCTAAAAATGGATCTTTGGGGATTAAAAGAAGGCTTTGACCCCACCAAATTGCAGACTGAATCCTAAAGTGGAGGCTTTGGTCCCTTGCTGGGGGCTTTGGAAGCTAAAATGAAAGTTTAGGCCTAAAAAACCTTTGAATTTTACAAATGAGGCTTTGGAACTTTGCAATCAGACTTGGGGCCTTCAAAATGACTCTCTGAGCCCTTCAGATTAGTCTTGACACATTAAGAACAGCCCTTAGAACTTAAAAATGTGTGCTTGTGTCTGAACAAGGGGGGTTGGATTCAAACCAAGAGGTTTTGCAACCTAAAAAGAAAACTATGTGTCCTAACAAAAGACTATGGGTACTAAAGCACAGGCTCAGACCCTACAAATGAGGGTTTTGGCCCTGAAAATGTGACTTTACATCATAGAAGTGGGTCTTTGGATGCTCCAAATGAGGCTTAAGACCTGAAGAACATGAGGCTTGGAGCCCTCAGTGAGAAGTTTGTACCCTGAAATGAGGCTTTGTCCATAAGCAGGCAGGTTTCAAGGCTAGAGGGAAAGCTTTAAGCTCTAAACATTAGGATTTGAGCTGTAAGAGAGTCTTTGGGGCTCAGAGGTACCTTATAACTCTCAAAAATTGTCTGAAAGGAGCTTGTAGCAAGATGGGGTCAACCTCTTCTCCCAAGTAACAAGCAACAGGACAAGAGAAAACAGCCTCATGTTGCATCTGGGAAGGTTTAGATTGACTATTCAGAAAAATTTCTTCGCTGAAAGGGTGTTCAGGCATTGGAACAGGCTGCTCAGGGAAGTGGTGGAGTCACCATCCCTAGATGTGTTCAAAAAGAGTGCAGATATGGCACTTGGGGTCGAGGTTTGCTAGTGAACATGGTGATGTTGGGTTAACAGTTGGTCATGATCTTAGAGCCCTTTTCTAACCTTGATGGTCCTATGATTCCATGATTCTCTGATAAGAAGCCATTCCTTCTCTTGAGTTCCATGGCAACAAACAAAGAAATTGCTATTAGGGAAGGGTTTCATGTCAACCTGCACTGAGACCGTATCAAGCACTCTTGGGGTCCATTATTAGGGTCACGTATGTAAGGAGGGTAATTTTGATTTAGATGATCAATGGAGCATAGAGGCATGAGAAGGAAATCATATTAGGATGTGAAACCAGCTAGAGTATGGTACAATGTAACTTCATGGCACAAGCTAATTGTGAGGTCCATTGGGCTTTTTAGCAAGTCAGCTTGATATCCCCTATTATCAGAGCAGAGTTCTTCCTTGGTTTTGCTACATACTGCAAGATAGATACATCTACCCTTGAAACACAATGGTAGAGGTCACACATAGGGATGAGAAAGATGATGATGGGAGGAAGATTATGTGGGCAGGGGTTGCTCGCCCCTTGCCCTACAAGTAGGGCATGCGCAGGCTGTTGCCATTAGGTAATGATTAGGCAGTGTTTGGCTGCCTTTCAGGCATCACCTTATACTGCGTACTGGCCCTACGTAGTGTAATGTGGAACTGATAAAAATGGGGTGTCGGGACTGCTGAGCTGAGCGATACTCATCCTACCAGTGAGACTGTTTTGCTCCATGGGGACGCCTGCTAAGCATGGGCACCGACCAGCTGCTTGCAGATCCTGACAGCCCTGGCCTGTCTGTGTGGGTAAGCACAGTTTATTGATAGGAAGCAACTGAGAGAACAAACTTTTTAATATCCTTTTAGTGTTCCTTTAATTCTCCTTTTTATTATTGAATATTGTTACATAAATAAGTTGTTCATAATATTTCCCTTTAATTTCCCTTTTTACTAACCAATATTGTGTTAATAGTTATCCATAATATTGTGTTAAGATCCCTTTTTTGGTATCCCTTTAACTCCCTTTTTACGAGTTAATACTGTATTAGGTGCTGTTAGTAGTATTTGTTTTTAAGGTCACACAATAAGGTATTTTGTATCCTTTTTTAGTTTTTTGATTCTCTTTGCTAAGTTTATTATTATTATTATTATCACTGTAATAAAAGATATTTTGTGTGTTTGAATATTTCTGGCACTTGTCTTTATTCCGGACATGTATCCAAACGAACTGTTACAACATGGAGGAAGATAATAGTTGGAGGATTAAAAGAAGGCTATGAACTGGCCAACTTGCAGACTAAATCCTAAAAAGGAGGCTTTGTTCCCTGAGAAGGGGGCTTTGGAAGCTAAAAAGACAATTTAGGCTTGAAAATGACACTTTGGACTCTCTAAAGAAGGCTTTGGACTATACAAATGAAACTTTGGACCTTCCAAATCAAACCTTCAAAATGATGCTCTGAGGCAAATGAGTCTTTGAACCAAAATCAACAGTCAGTGGGGAATCAATGGTTGCCTCTGAATTCCAGCATTCTGCCCTGAACCTCCCGTTGTCCCACCAGGCAAAAAGGGAGATAAAAATCCTGTAAAGCTCCTCCATTATCCAGGCCCACCTGGATTAGTTATCTCACCCTCTGAGGGTGTCATAGGTTTGAAAAGAGATGTTGGAATTTTTTCCCAAATGCCCTCACTGCCCCCCCCCCCTGTTTCTTCCCGGATGGGGGGAGAATGGAGTGAAGCCGTACATGCTGGGCAGCACAGGAGAGGGGGAGCGCTCTCAGGGAACAGCCGCAGGGACGGCTGAGCGTCGGTTGTTTGGGGGCTTTTGGGGATTTTGTCCACAGACCAGACAGAGCAGGAGCCTGGTTTTGGCACCTCTTTTCTTGAGAGGAAGATTTTTTTTCCCCATAGGACACCTCGTGGAGAATGACTGAGAGAGAGACCGACACATCTTAGAGCAAGGTATTCTGCTTTCAAGACTGCCTGTGGGGAAAAAGAACTTTTTCATTGCTGGCGAGCATATCTGGCTGTGAGCAGCTTTTGACCTGCCAGGACAGTCCTACCTCCCCCGCCGCCCTCCCTGGGTTGTCATGGGTTTCTTCCCCCCCCCCCTCCACTTGGGGAATTGGGACTTTGTTTTGTTTCTTCTGAAAGTTTTTGATTGCACCATTTGTTGTTTACTAGGATTTTGTTAATAAAAAGGCTGTTTCTTCTCTTTTTCCACACTTCCACCTGAAATTTCTTAATTTCTAAGTTGTAATCTTGTTAAACTAAGACAGTGGGGTAGGTGCAACCCACTCTTAAAACCCCGGGCAGACCTTGGGGAGCTACTGATGCTCCTGGGAAGGACCAGCCAACCAACACTGCAGGGAGTTTTCCTTCTTTTTAATAATCGTTCTGTAATAGGCCGAATTTTTTCTGTTCTTTCATAGGAATCTGCCCCCACACAAGATCAAACTATGTGGGATTGATGAAATTGCCCCATAATCACATGTATTATCAGTTAATTAATTTCTGTGATTTGTTTGTGTTTTTATCATGAGCAACTTGCTGGGAGACCAAACATTAGTAGGCTTATATAAAGCAGATAATTTTATGTATTCTTTAAGTTTACTTTTTTTTTTTTAACTGGAAAAAAAAAGATGTGGGAAAAGCTTTTTAGTTTTATCTTATGGATGTATAATTTTGTCTCAATCAATTGATAATCAGAGAATTCAACCAAGTTTAGCCTGAGAGTTGGTACAAGGATTTATGCAGGTTTGGAATCATACAAATATGTATTGACCTTCCCAGTTCTGCCTCAGAAGGCTTTATATTTCTGATGATTGGGCTAAATTTTTCTCAGATATCAATGAGTGAACTGAATAATTTTAACAAAACAAAAGCAAATGTTCCATGAGAAAGAGGTGAGTCCCTGGTCCTAGAGCAGAAGGAGGGACAGCCATGTAGGAAATGAATAAGACGGTTTTATTACAAGCAGGGGTTTCCATGGTTGCCTTGTGCTGAGACACTTGGAAGCCATTTTATTTGGGGAGTTGGGGAGCCATTTGGTGGCCGAGGACTGATGGGTTGCTTACTGTTCTGCTTACAGTTACCTATTGCTTCTTACTGTTCTGCTTACAGGGTTGCTTACAGTTACTTACTGTTGCTTACAGTTACTTACTGTTACTTACAGTTACGGTGTGAAGGTGGGCCGGAAAGTATGTAAGGCAGTAAGACCAGTCTGGGCTCTGCCACAGGACCATGCGGCCAGGGGCAGGGAGACAACTTCATAGGTTGGTTAAAACAACCAATGGACTGCAAGAAGAAGACTATATCACCTTTTAAGGAAGAAAAGAGCAAGGCTTGGCATGGGAGGAGTGAGGGAGTGGTTATGTAAATCAAAGGGTCTTAAAAGGGCTCATCCCTCTCATTCGGGTGTGCTTGGACCTGATCATGAGTCCAGTGCACCCAGCGCACTGTTAATAAAGTTCTTTCTTTCTTTATTTGACCATCTCCGAACTTTTAATTAGAGATATTTCTCACAGCCATGGACCACAAATGGGCTGAGGATAAAATACAAGAAAGCCTTGATGGCTGTCCTCGGATCAACTTGATTCATTAAAACTTAATTGTGATATTAAGACACACCTCCATCCCAAAGTTACCCCCTCCAAGGCATGACCACCCCCCACTTGGCATGTACTCTGTATTTCATTGACTTGACCTTTGAGACTGAAGACAGAGAATTTTACAGCAATCAGTAACAAAGGTATTTATCAGTCACTCAGGTTCCACCTAAGCAGGAAGAAATCACAGAAAAGTTAGGTGGAGTATGGGGAGAAGTCAGGGAAGACTCTATGGGAATGTGGCAGGATAGACCACCTTCCTAAGATCAAAAATCCAGTCAGAATGCATACAATGCAAGCCATCATGCAAGCTATCATGCTGGTGCCAGGGTGCTTTCTTGGTGTTAATTATGCTAAAACCATCCTGGTTCACCAGACTTGGAATACACACCCTGCTTTTTGAAGTCTGATTTGACAGATAAGCTGATTGCTGGCCTGTAAATGTGTGACTAGCAGTCAGTCACTTCATACTATAAAAGTCCAGTCCCCTTTAAGACAGTCATGTTCTTCTGACATAACCCTTTTGGGATCATGTGTGGAGATTCCTCCCTTGGACTGGGGATGGCCCCCAATGTTACTCCTCAAGGCGGAGAGAAAATCTCCCTACGATCATTGGTATGGGTGAGTTGCATCAAATCTCTGCTTAATAATTATTTCTTTTTGCTAGCTTCAATAATACTGCTTCAATAATTGCTTTGTTACAGTGCACTATACTACTTTTTGCTATATTATATTCTACTAGTAAATTTTTAGCGTTTATGTTGTTTAGTAAGTAGTTCTGATTAAGATCTTTTGTCTGATAATTTGTAATAATAGAATATTCATTTTATATAACTATTCTCATTTTGCCAACCATTAAAACCTGCAGGACAAAAGTGGTTCAATCACATCTTTATAATTCCTTAAACTATTGACATAATCTGAGGCTAAGATTGGATGCAGCCACACCCGGACTCCTCTCTGAGAAGGGGTTTGGAAAGCGAAGCAGTCCTTTCTGCACCTTGTGACTCAACAGCAGAACTTTTTAATAAATTTTGTCTAAACCTTCCACTCCCACCCACAACAGGGAACTGCTGGGATCATGGGATGGGCTGGACCTGTCTCTGCCTCACAGGGGCCCGTTGGGTAAGAGCTACACTCTGGGCACACTGAACACTTTTATTGGGGTTAGAGCTGGTCTGGGGATTGCTTTGGACATGCTTTTGCAGTTGGACACTGTCACTGGCAACCCCCGAATGTGAACCTATCACAATGTTATATTGAAAAAAGAGGCTAGACCCTAAAGAGTTAACTGAGAGATTTTGGGCCTACTAGGAGGTCCCCCTAACATCTAGTCGGTCTGTGTTGCTAAGGTTTGTTCTGTTCTGCTTATTGAACAAAACTTAGAAGAATGCTAGAGGCAATTTTCAGTAGACCTAGAGACAATAGATTAGGATACAGTAAGATAAGGTAGACACTTGAATAGAAGAAATAGGCTTGAAGCCAGGGCTTTCTCCAAGCTTCACTGAGCTAGTCAAGAACAAAGGAAAGATAGAAAGTTCATGGTGATGAAGAGGAGCAGAGACCCCAGACTCATGGGAGGAGGAGCTAAAACCCTTACCAGAATTGAGTGCCAAGAGAAACTCTGCCTGAGCTCCGCCTCTACTCCACTTGTTATTACTACGCATAGATAGATGTTGTAATCACAGGAATATGCATTTAATAATATATGAAAAAAGTATAAAACCCCCTGATTTTGTCTGCGGCTTGTGAGCAAGTTCTTTGTGGTACGAACCACGCTTGCTCCCAGTGTTGACAATAAATACCTTTGCTACTCAAAGATCCAAAAGTCTATGAGCAGTTCTTTGTACCAGATTTTTCAGATTCAATATTAATAGAGAGTGTTATTCCATAGCCTGTCAGTGTGAGCCCTGTTCTGATCCACTTAGACGCGGAGAGGCGAGGTTTGCCTCGGTCCACCAACGAGGAGAGGAACCAGGTTCTAAACATTCCCATAAGTGAGATTAAGGCACAAACGAGGCCAGATGCTGGATTCCAAAATGATTATTTGAATTTATTTTATAACACAAATGAGCAGAGAGAAAGAGGAAAAATAGGAAAAAAGCTGAGGGCAACTACTAGAAGCACAGAAAAAGAATTACCCTGAATGCCTATTGGCTGGTTTGCCAGTATCCAAGAAAGATCTGCCTAACATGCCTTATGTGGGAGGGTAAATTCTTGCCGTGTACTTGATTATAACAACTTTTCACCAAAGGACCCTCCTTATTGCTAAGATTAGCTCATCTATGTGCCTCCAATCACTTACTAGGTTCTTCCTGTAGTTTTTGCAGGCAGCTCTGTTGTAGGAGTTAATAGCGGGTCTATTAGCCCCCTGGAAGAAGATATTGACACAACAAACTTTCAGATGTATCCTTGAAGATAAGAAAGCCAGTACGCAGCCCTTAGGAAGGAACAAAGACAGACTGTAAAGTCAGTAGGCCCAGGATGTGGGAACCACAAAAAGGCCTTGAGCTTTGCCAAATAAATCCTAGCCAATTCAAACGCTGTTGCTTGCTTACCTAAGTAATGTTGCTGCTTGCTGCTAACAAAGGATATAAAAAGGCAGAGGAGAAAATAAAGTCAGACGTGTTCTGCACACGGCTAGCCTGCTTGTGTCTTTATTGGCCATCACGACTCTACAGCGACACATGGTGACCCCGATGTGATACTGCAAGTGACCACCGGGCGATGGGTGGTGGTGACGGAATTTGGCATAGCAGAGAGCAGCGGGGAAGCTGCCTGGTCCGGACCTGAGAGCTATTGACACCCGGAAAAGGTGAGCTGCCAAGAAAGGGACTGCTATAAATGGGGAATCAGATGTCTAAAGAAGAAAAGTTGGTGCTATCCTCTTGGAAGCATTTTTTAAAGCGTAGAGGTGTAACTGTTGAAGATCATGCTTTGCAACGCTTGCTATTGTGGTGTTGAAAGCAAGGTTTGAAGCTAACACATCAGTTGCACTTAGTGTAAAGACTTTGGAGAAGGTGGGGGATAAACTGTGGAAAGAGATCTATAAGGGTGCTAAGGATATAGAAAGTTTACCTACCACCTGGCATCTATTGGTTAAGACTTTGAAAGACTGGCTTAACGAACAAGTTTCGGAAGGCACTCAGTTGTCTGAAACAGAACCTATGTCAAATACAGAAGGACATGCAGGGGAGGAGGGAGCTTCAGCCGCTGTGGCATCACCGCCGCCTGCTACCTCCCCCTCTCATGATGAATTGGGTGCTTTAGCGGATAAGATGAAAACAATGTGGTGCCCAGACCCACCTACTAAAAGTTCTACCAAGGGTCTGGCTGCAAAGGCCCCGAAAGGTCTGAAGGTTCACTATCCTTCACCCCAAGAGCTAGTTCAGACTCCTTCTAAACACAAATCATCTACTGATGTAGTCCCTCACCATTATAAGACACCTATGGAACTTGTAGAGGAATTTAAGTTAAGCAAAGGCTTGCATCCTCTGTTCCTTTGCCGGAGGAGGAGGATGAGGACACTGATGAAACCACTGATGAAGACATACCCAGTAAAGGCCTGTATCAATCAGCATCAGCCCCCCCCAGCAGAGGATGTAGACATGGAGGAAGCTGAAAATGCCTCTATCCGTAGTCGAGCCTTACAACCCATACATGGGGAGTCCCAGTGTCATAAGACACGAACATTGACTGATCCGTGGACTTTACCATCAGTAATGTCACAGTGATGCCGTGTCATCCTAGGAGATTTTGGGAGAGCGTGCGTGTACAGGCTGCTGTACAGAACGGGGGGATTGGGAGATGTTAGAAAAGGTCGGGCACCCCTCACAAACTGTGGACGATGTTGCATTTGTTCCAGGAGTAGAACCAGTAACAGAAGCTTACCCTGTGTTGAAAGCTGTCCCTAACTCTGGCAAGCAAGATCAGCATTATTACGTATTTGCTTGGAAAGCTATTCAGGATTTGCAGATGTATGCTACAAAGTATGGTGTTAATTCTCCTGAAGTTATGTGTGTGATTCATGCAATTAACGCTGATTTGTTAACTCCTTATGATATTGACCATCTAGCTCAAGTTCTGTTTGAACCTGTACAATACCAAGTGTTCAGTGCTAATTGGCAGAAACAGGCAGAGTGTACAGCTATGGAAAATATGAGACTTCCTGCAGGGGATCCGAGACTGGCAGCAGGAGTTGAGGTTTTGATGGGAAAAAATTACTTTGGTAATCCTGATTTACAAGCTCAATGGGATCCTGCTGTGTTACAACAATGTCAGCAGGTGGAAATGTTAGCTCTGATTAAAACTATGAAGCTTGCTTCCCCTCATCCTAAATATATGACAGTGAACCAGGGAGTGAAAGAACCATTTTTACAGTTTGTTGAGCGCATTGCGGTCTCGTTAGAAAAGTAGGTAGATGACAAAACTCTGCGTCAAACACACCTGAAGCAGTTAGCAAAAGATAATGCAAACCAAGGTTGTCAGAAAAGTATAGAAGCATTGCCAGGAGACCCGTCTGTTGCTGATATGGTTTCAGCATATTCAAAAGTAGGTACCACAGAGCATAAAATGACTGCTCTTGCAGCAGTGCTGCGCCCTACTCCTTGGTGTTACAATTGTAACAAAGAGGGACATATTAAAGCTAACTGCCCTGTTAAAGGTAATGGGAGAAAAGCAAAAAGTCTTACCTAATCTCCCTGGTATTCATTGTAATCGCTGTGATAAGCCTGGGCACTTTGTTAAACAATGTCGATCCAAATATGTTAATGGCCAGCCTCTTCAGGGAAACAGGAAAGCGAGGCGTGCTCCGATACAAGTACCTTGGTTGCCGCAGCCCAACACATACGTAGCTCCTGTGGCATTCCCTTCTGTGACCAACTCCACAGGAGACCAATGGATCAGCTGGCATGGATGTATCCACTGCCGACACAGTAAGTATTTCTTCTACAGATGTTGTTAAGGTTCCCTTAGATGCTAAGGGACCTATAGGTCATGGACTGAGTGCTTTATTAATTGGACGCTCAAGTAGCACAATTGCTGGGATAATTGTACATGTGGGGTGATCGATGCAGATTATACAGAACAAATTTGTGCCAAGGTCTCTGTCACTTATCCTCCTGTGACAATTCCAAAAGGAACTCGTATCGCTCAACTTGTGCCTTTTGTGAATTATGTTCCCAGGACAGAGGACTGGGAGAGACACACTGGAGGATTTGGATCAACAAGACCTCCACAAGTATTTTGGTCACAGACTGTCTCCCACAAACATCTGCAGATGGTTTGTGAGCTGCGCAATGGAATAGGCTCGCCTTCTGCTATTAAGGTGACTGGATTGCTTGATACAGGTGTAAGGGGAGTACTTTTGAATTAGATGATCAATGGAGCATAGAGGTGTGAGAAAGAAATCATATTAGGATGTGAAACCAGATAAAGCATTGTACAATGTAACTTCATGGCACAAGTTAACTGTAAGGTCCGCTGTGCTTTTCAGCAAGTCAGCCTGATATCCCCTATTATCAGAGCTGAGTTCTTCCTTGGTTTTGCTACATACTGCAAGATAGATACATCTACCCTTGAAACACAATGGTAGAGGTCACACATAGGGGGGAGAAAGATGATGGTGAGAGGAAGATTATGTGGGCAGGGGTCATTCACCCTTTGCCCCACAAGTAGGGCATGCGCAGACTGTTGCTATCAGGTAATGAACAGGCGGTGTTTGGCTGCCTTTCAGGCATCACCTTATACTGCCTACTGGCCCTACATAGTGTGATATGGAGCTGATAAAAATGAGGTGTCAGGACTGTTGAGGGTGAGCAGTACTCATCCTGCCACCGAGACTGTTGCTCCACGGGGATGCCCACTAAAGCACGGGTACTGACCAGCTACTGCAGATCCTGATAGTCTTGGCCTGTCTGTGTAGGTAAGCACAGTTTATTGATAGGAAGCAACCGAGAAAGCAAATTTTTTAATATCCTTTTAGTGTCCCTTTAATTTCCCTTTTATTAATTAATACTGTTACATAAATAAGTTGTCCATAGTATTTCCCTTTAATTTCCCTTTTTACTAACCAATATTGTGTTAATAGTTATCCTTAATATTGTGTTAAGATCCCTTTTTTGGTATCCCTTTAACTCCCTTTTTACGAGTTAATACTGTATTAGATGCTGTTCGTAGTATTTGTTTTAATGCCAACCAATAAGGTAGTTATTTTGTATTCCTTTTAGTTTTTTTGATTCTCTTTGCTAAGTTTATTATTATTATTATTCTCACTGTAATAAAAGATATTTTTTGTGTTTGAATGTCTGTTGCACTTATCTTTATTCTGGGCATGTATCCTAACAAGTTGTTACAACAGGTGCTGATGTATCTATCATTTCAGTGTATAACTGGTCAAGCTCTTGGCCCCTGGTATCCTATGATTCGGGTGTTGTGGGGTTAGGGGGAACTGCCCAGAGTCGTATTGCAGCTCATTTCATCCTAATTTGTAATCCTGAAGGGCAGGTTGCAACTGTAAGACCATATGTTACCCCTGCCCCCTTGACTCTGGGGGGAAGAGACTGTCTGGCCTTAATGGGGAGTTAAAATTACCACAGATTTTTAACAGGGGCCACTGTGTTGCAGTGTTGTGGATGACGGGATAAGAACTCTTACACGAACAGATCATGACTTATCCAACTTTATTGTGGTGCTAGCACAGCTTTATAGTGTTGTTAATTAGCCTCATACATATTACAAGCGCTAGCTCATCATTGGCTTCTAAATACCTAAGTTATATTTGTGCAAATGCTGTTTCTTTCTCATTCTTATGGTTACTTATTTGCTACTGGTTCCACTTTCCCATCCGCTTTATTCTATTCTTCTGTCATGTATGCAGTTTCACAGATACAGTGACCTTCTAATAGTTTTCCCTTACCGTGGGACCAGAGCTATAGCATCTTTCTCATGTCCTCTTTCTATCAACCACATTTCTGTGATACTTTCCACATTGCAGGGCATTAAACAGCCCACATTGACATTGACGTGGTTAACTGACACTCCAGGGTAGATTGAACAGTGGCCCCCATCCAAAGAAAAGTTACAGGCCCTGCAAGACCTTGTACAAGAATAATTGACTACTGGCCACATTGAGCCATCACACAGCCCCTGGAACACTCCTGTGTTTGTCATAAAAAAGAAATCTGGTAAATGGAGGCTTTTACATGATTTGCAGTAAGTCAATGTTGTCATGGCAACAATGGGAGCTCTGCAGCCAGGGCTCCCATCACCCACAATGATACCCCTCGATTGGCCAATCATAGTAATTGATCTGATTGTTTTTTCACTATTCCTCTAGCTGAAGGTGACAAGGAAAAATTTACTTTCACAGTACTCTCTGTTAATCATTCAGAACCTTCAAAACTATTTCAATGGAAAATTTTGCTGCAAGGAATGAAAAACTCACCTACCATTTGCCAATGGTTTGTTGCACAGGCTTTATCTCCTGTGAGAATTCAGTTCCCAAATTGTTACTGTTACCGCTATATGGATGATATTTTGTTCGCTGCTGAGCAAAAAGAAACATTGTTGGCAGTTGGCAATGCAGTAAAACAATCACTGCAGTCATTTGGCCTTGTCATTGCACCAGGAAAAGTACAGAACACAGAGCCCTGGAAATATGTGGGTTTTCTTGTTACTACAAACAGTAACACCTCAACCTGTTCAATTAGAAATGCCTATTAATACTCTTAAGTGATGTTCAGAAGTTAGCAGGTCCATTAAACTGGATTCGCCCTTATTTGGGATTGACTAATTCGCAACTGCAACCTCTTTTTGCACTGCTCAAACATTCCACTGATCCATTGGAACCACGATCCTTAACTCAGGAAGCAATTCAAACCATTCGGCAGGTAGAAACATTGTAAACAGAATGCTTTGTTTCTTGCATTGGTCTGTCTCAAATTATTCAGCTCTTTGTTCTCATAGATCAAGTCTCCCCCTGTGGGATCCTTATTCAGTGGAATGAGGTTTGGGACAATCCTCTGCACATCCTTGAGTGGTTGTTTTTACCCTTAAGGTCTTGGAAAACAGCTCCTGGCCTGTTTGAATTGCTTGCTGAAATCAGCATGAAAGCACAAAAACGATGCATTGAATTAAGTGGCAGAGACCCTGGTTGTATTGTTTTGCCTGTAAAATCCTGGTATTTTGAGTGGTGTTTAGCTCACAAATATGAGTTACAGGCTGCTATGGCAGATTTTCAGGGACAAATTTCTTATCATTTACCTTCACATCCTTTACTAAAATTTTTTAGCGAAGTACCTGTTGGGCAAAAGCTGCTGTCATCTATGGAACCAGTGGATGGACTCACTGTTTTTACTGATGGTTCTGGTAAAACAGGAAAAACTGCTGTGGTCTGGTATACACCCACAGGATAGCAACATGAACTTGGTCAGCAATCCGGGTCTCCACAGGTTGTAGAGCTCCATGCTGCTACTCTGGTTTTTCAACTTTTCCCTCAAGCTTTTAATCTTGTTACAGATTCTGCTTAGGTACAGCATTTGGATCAAGTAGTTCTTTCAGGTTTTGTTAATATTGTGGCGTACCTTACAGTCTCATACTACTCCTTACTTTGCTTTTCATATTCGCAGTCACACTTCACTACCTGGATTTTTTACTGAGGGTAATGCTCGAGCAGATGCTCTTCTAGCTCCTGCACAGATCGGTCCTGTTCCAGACAAGTGACAACAGGGTCTCCTTTCACATCGATTCTTTTAGTCAAGGCAGTACTGCCCTCAAGCAACCATTTGGTATTCCGCAATCCCTTACTCATTCTATTGTGGCTGCCTGTCCAGATTGTCAGGGTCAGAATGTCCCTGTCTTTTATGGGACCAACCCTAGAGGATTGCAAGCTTTACAGGTACGGCAAACTGATGTTATTCATGTTCCTGAATTTGGCCGTCTCAAGTATGTGCATGTCTCTGTTGATACATATTCTCATGCTGTTTGTGCTACTGCTTATGCAGGTCAGCGTACTCTTGATGTGATTCATCATTTTCAACGAGCTTTTGCTACCCTTGGTGTCCTATTGCAAGTGAAGACTGACAATGGCCCTGCCTATAGCTCTCAGAAATTTCAAACTTTTTTGAGTGACTGGGGGGTGTCCCATGTTACTGGCATTCCTTATTCCCCTACAGGGCAAGGTATTGTGGAACGCATGCATGGCTCTCTGAAGCGCCTGCTTCAAAAACAGAAAGGGAGAATGCAGGGTGCTCCCCTTCAAGCCCGTTTAAACAAAACTGTTTATGTTTTAAATTTTTTGACTTTTCCCCTGGATTCTCATTTTCCTGCTCTCTTTTTGCATTTTTCCTTGTTAGTGTAATCTAAACCATTGAAGCCAGGTAAAACCTGGAAAGCAAATATAGTATAACAATACGAGAATTAGAGAGTTAAACTCAAAGTGCAGGCTTTAAGCAAAAGCATAGAGAACTTAGTATTAAGAAACAGCAGAGGCAATAAATTCACTAAGGAGTACAGGACGCGCTGACATGAAGGAACACAAGCATAAAGCACACAAGAGAACAAAAAGAACTAAAAACGCTAACTCACACATAAATGGACATATGAAAGGAAAAGAGAGGGAGATAAGGAAAGAGATGAGCTAGGAACCAAGTACTCTTGCCAGACACCAGAAATCCCTGCCAATTGCACAAGGAAACTAGCCAAATTAGGGAAGGTTCAAAAGTTTATGAGGATGATGATGAAAGGACACTGAGTTCATGAAGCTGAAGAAGAGGAACGACCCCTCAAATTCTCCCCAAATTGAAGACCACACCTCTAACTCCGCCTAAACTCCACCTGTTATGAATATTTTAAAAGTATGTTGCAATATCATGAATATTCATATTATATTATGCAATTACTTGCCAAAAATTGTATAAAAGGTCAGCTGTGAGTTGCTGGAGGCGAAGTCGTTTTATCCAGGATGACCTGGCTGCTTCCCAACGTCATAATTAATAAAACATACCTCCTGCTTAAAGGCTCAAAACTTCGTCTTTGTGTAGTTTCTCCATTCATGCCTCTTTAGGGGCAAAAAATTGCCATCACTATGACTGCTCCTGCTCCTGTTTAGGTACAGGACCTGGTGTCTGGACAGTGGTCTGGCCCTCATCAACTGATAACCTGGGGTAGGGGTTATGCTTGTGTTTCTACAGATGCTGGGTCGCAGTGGGTTCCTGCTCGGTGTGTGCATCCTGTTCTCTCGGGGGGACCAGCAGTGATGACTCCTACATGAAACAGCCACAACGTCTGGGTGACCCTGATGAAAGCACTGAACCAAACTACCTTCTCTGCCTCCTTGGCGAAACCAGAGCTGCCTTTTCACACATGCCTTGTTGGGGCACCTGTAAGTAACTCTGATGCAGTGAAACTTGTTTCTAATGTTACACGATTACCTGATTTGGCAACAAAGGCTTGTAATGCTTCTGCACAGAGCTGCATTGCAAATGGAAATGATTGCCTAGATAAGCTACTGGTAGGCATTGCACCTCAGGAATTAGATATGTTGGGTACCTTAACTGCTGCTGCTCATTTTTATGTTAATTACACGAGACCAATAGCCAGCAAGTACCATAAGGGACATGATGTTTTTGCTGCCACAGAAACCCTTTTGCAAGACCTGTCTCCAGATATGCCCTTTTACTAGAATGCATCTGCTCAGTGTTTATATACACATAAGCAACCCTCATCTGGTGTAACAGTTGCTCGTCAACTTCCAAAAGGTTACTTTTTGATTTGTGGCAATCAGGCATGGCCAGGTATTCTGGCAATGCCCATTGGGGGACCCTGTACCTTTGGTAAACTAGATTTGCTTACCCCCACGGAAAAGCTTTTATTGAATCACTCCCATATCTACAGTCATGTTTTGACCAAATGGTCACTAACCCTTGACTCTAAATGTCAGGACATGTTAACCTTGTGGGGTCAGGCATCTATTGTGTCTGCCTCTCTGTTTTTGCCACAAGTTGCCTCGGCAAAAGCGTTAAAGCAAATCAGTGCCTTGGCGTGCTGGGTAACCAAACAAGTAAATTTGACCTCAGATACTTCATATAAACTTGCCACTGATGTAGATAGCGTATGGCATGCTACCTTGCAGAATCGCGCTGCAATTGACTTTTTGCTGCTAGCACACGGACACGGTTGTCAGGAATTTGAAGGTATGTGTTGTTTAAATATCTCTGATCGCTCTAAATCAATCTACAGGCAAATTGCTACTTTGCAAGAACAGACAATCAAGATCAAACAGGAAACTGGGTTTTTTGGCCTGGAAGGCTGGTTGTCTAGTTGGGGCATTTCAGGTTGGTTACTGTCCTTGCT
The DNA here is from genome assembly GCF_009829145.1 of Chiroxiphia lanceolata. Taxonomy (NCBI): domain Eukaryota; kingdom Metazoa; phylum Chordata; class Aves; order Passeriformes; family Pipridae; genus Chiroxiphia; species Chiroxiphia lanceolata. The sequence goes on along the minus strand of NC_045655.1, from coordinate 81,345 downwards.
TAAGAGGGGGGTCTTAGTTTTGGTCATAGTTGTGCTTGTAATGTTGCCATGTATTGTGTCGTGTTCGCAAAGGGCCCTGCAAAAAATGACACAGGCAATTTTTCTCACACAACTACAGAAAGGGGGAATTGTAGGAGTTAATAGCAGGTCTACTAGCTCCCTGGAAGAAGATATTGGCATGACAAACTTTCAGGTGTATCCTTGAAGATAAGAAAGCCAGTACGCAGCCCTAATGAAGGAACAAAGACTGTAAAGTCAGTAGGCCCAGAATATGGGAACCACAAAAAGGCCTTGAGCTTTGCCAAATATATCAGTAATAAATCCTAGCCAATTCAAACACTGTTGCTTGCTTACCTAAATAATGTTGCTGCTTGCTGCTAACCAAGGATATAAAAAGGCAGAGGAGAAAATAGAGTCAGACGTATTCTGCACACAACTAGCCTGCTTGTGTCTTTATTGGCCATCACGACTCTAGAGCAACACTCTGTATTATAGTAGCTCACCTTTTGCAGCCCTGTTTGCCTTTTACTCAGTTTTTGCAGTTCAGCTCAGCTAAGGTCAGCTCATGCAGCGAGGCTTTTTAGCTCCATGTCCGAGGCAATGGCGAAGCAGATAATCAGTCCATTACAGACTCCTTCCTGGGTGCTGCAGCTGTTGACAGTGGGAACATACTCGGATATAGTCAAAGACCCCCTGAGGGGCCACAAAGTGGGAAGATCCGCTGAGGGGTCTCCCTTGTGCTGTTGGTGTGTCTCTGGATAAGTTGCTCCAACACCCTCTGACTCAGCAGGACTGTTCAGGGAGGGGTTTGACTTGTGGAAACAAACCCCAAAACTCACAAAGAGTATTGAAGCAGGTATGTTTATTTACAGCGCCGGGTGCATGGGGAGTAATCTCGCCAAACATGCTCGTCTACTCTCTTTGGTCAGCCTTTTTTATGTGATACAATGTTACATATGCATTAGTTGTGTTGCATTAGTTGTGTCAGCAAATTCCTGAACATTGGGAGGGGAAATCATTAACATGCACCACATCTAAAACTTCGCCTTGGAACACCCCTTGGGGGTCTTCACTGAGGGTCTTTTGGATGAAGTAAGGTGTCTTCCTCTGCTCTGACCTTTTCATCTTTGCAAGGAATGCTGAGCTGGCACTGGTCACTCACTTCAAAACTGGTTTCATCTTGTCTCCTTCTCTCAAAGCCCCCCTTCATCAATATTCATGGTCTTCCCCAGAGCTCTTTATCACAACTCCAAGGCTTCTGTTTCTGCTGGAATCCTCATAATAAAGTTAACCATGTCTTGTCTGTAAGTTAGCATAGGCGAGCAAGGCCGTATTCTAATTTAACAGTATTCTATCTAAAAATTAACTCTAGCAAGCAGCTAAGGCCACGATCTTTTGTCAGCATTTTATATTTTGATCACCCTTTATCAGGTTCCCCATAATGGGACAGGATCAACTGGTCTGACATGAAGGTGTCAGCTTTCCTGGGGCACTGACAGACAAATCAAACATTAAGGGTCAAGGAAATCTCCCCTTTTCACATGACATGTAATTTAAGTTATTATTTGTTGAAGTTCAGAGAAATCAATCCAATGGAAAAGATCTCTAAATTCTAAGGGATTGGAGTGTGACACCACTAGTGTGGAATAAGGGGTGGAGATTGTGTTGATTGTGGCTGAGCTGGAGTTCCTTTTCCCACAGCCCCCCCCTCAGTGCTGGGCTCTGCAGTGGGAGCTGACAAGGAGTTGAGAACACATCCATGTTTTGACTTCTGTTGGGCAGGGCTGGCACAGTATCAGTGCTGTCTCCCAACATTCCCCCCAATCCAGGGGCTGGGGGTGGGCAAGATCCTGGGAGGGGACACAGCGAGGTCAGCTGAGCCCAATGAGCCCAGGGTATATTCCAGCCCATGGGCCAATGTGGGGGGAAGTGGCAGCTCCACGAAGCCCCCGGGACACCTGGAACTTGAGGAGCTTGAAATATTGCAGGGTGTGAGGCCTTTCCCATGAAGAACAGTGAGGCTAATTAAATGTTCCCATGGACACAGACTTGAATTTTAGGGAGTTAGCTAGAAAAGGATAACAGTACAAGGACGAGGTTGTTGATTGTGTGCAGGTGTTAAGTTCCTAAGTGTTTTTGTGAAAATATATTTACATTATGTCTGTGGGAAAGTAGGGGCCAGTGAGCTCAATAAAGCCTGCCTGCTGCTCTGAAGCAGCAGACACCTCTTGTCTCATCACTCTGTTCATGTATGTGTGTGTTCTTTTCTTCACGGACCGAAACCTATCAACAGATATCCCATGACATACCAATGTCAGTGAAGCGAAGAAACTCAATGACTGATTTAAAGAAATCCTTAAACAGTATATAAAGCACCCTTTCATTACAGCCGGGGGATGCAGAGGGGTTTCGCCCCCCTGTGCATTCAGCTGAGAAAAGAAACACAACAGCTTTTTATACATTTGGAAGAAGTTTCAGAAATTATCTATCATATACATTCTTTGAGAATTGGTAAAAGTCTGCCTTATCTAAATAGACAGTTACCTATCCCCTATTTTTATTATTATAGAGTAGTTACATAAAGCTTTATAATTTCAAGCAGTTGTTTTCCCCACCCCTCTCCTGTCTCCCTTGCAATGCTACGTGCTAAAAGCCTTTCTTTTCCTGCTTTCCCTGTCAGTCATCTTATTTGTTTATGTAAGCTAGTTCCCCTTTATCTTAGCTGCCCAAAATTGGGCAGGTTTCTATTTGCAAGCAGTTACAATTTGCAAACTCATATTTCATGCCAATTTTCAACTAATATGGTTAAATTTTTATTTTATTTTGTCTTGTCTTTATTTCATGACCACAAAGTGTCATTAAGCAGGTTCTTTATTACAGCACCAGGCAGCACGGTGGATATCTCCTCCTAACATGCACACCTGTCAGAACAGTGTATGCATATTATATACATTTACAGTATTCATATTAATTACATTTCTTGGAATGGGCAGGTTTAAGCTAATTTTTTCTTGGAACTCATTTACATGGTTTTCTGCCTCCTTGTGCATGCACATTATCATCCAGAGGGTCTTCTTTGAGGGTCTTCAGATGAAGGCTCAAGGTCTTCCTCTCGATTAAACTTTCAAACTTTCCTTGTTGCGCAGGCTCTCTGCCATCTGGGTTAATACCCAGACAACTAGTCCAGTTGTACCAGTTCAGTTCCTGTATCTGGTGTTTGAAGCACCATATTGCATCCATCACTTTGACATTAGGTACATCCCGTGAGTATTGTTGGTCCCAAAAATAATTCCTGATATATACTTTACTTTCAAAAGGTTACAGGTTAACTCTATTTTAGTTACAAAAGATTAAGAGTCTACTATTTAATTTCCTCAGCTGAGAGAGAAAAGCTGAGAGAACAAGGAAGGGGGGCAGTCATTATTCCCAGGGTTTGTCTTCCACAGCAGCTGCTCCACATGCTGAAGCCCTGCTTCCCAAGAAGTGCCGGATGGTGCTGCTGAGGGGAAGGACAGAATAAACCTATTTTTATTTCTCTTCACTTGTGTGGATCCAAACTTTCACTTTTGCTTTAGGAAACTACCTTATCCCAACCTAGGAGTCATTTTCCATCTGATTCTCTCTACCCTGTCCAGGTGGGAAGGGCAGCGAGAGTGGCTTGGTGGGCACCTGGTGTCCAGCCAAGGGCAATCCACCCCAGTCCCAAAAGAGGAACCACTCTGTCCATCCTTGGAATCCTGCACAGGAATCTGTGTCAACGTCCATGTCTTCCTCCATGGCTGATTCCCTGGCAAATACACTCCATCCTACTGGGAATTCCCCCCATCTCAGGTACTCCCTTCTCCTTCTGTCCCCACCCTCCTCTTCCCCCAGTCAACATGTGGAGCCACTGCTCGAGATTTCCACACTTTTCCCTCTCATCTGAGACCAAACATTCTCTAAGGGAAGTTCCAAAGGGGGGGCAGGTTTGATCCAGGAAGGAGGGTCTAGGTCAGGTTGTTCAGTAGATTGTAGTTGTTTTTTGAGTGTTTTGAGACTCCTTCAGTGCCTTGGGGAGAATGACAGGAATGATCCATTGGTGCCTTTCCGAACTGGCTCCCTCTGAGCTGCTCCTGCAGGGGGAAGGGTTCCCAACCCCACTGCTATGAAAACCTTTAACGGCCTTTGCAGAACCATTGGCTGGGGTCAAATTGTTTCTTCTGCTCCTTGAAGGGCTCAGCTGACCACAAACAAACCTTTTTCTCACACAGGTAATGGCTTTTCAGCAGCTTTAAAGCTGAAAGAATCAAAATCTAAGGGGCAGGTGTTTCACCTGGAGGGTCTTGTACCTCTAGTGGTTCCCAGCACTGAGGGGGGAGAAAGGGGAAATTGTGGGGGAAATCATGGGGAGGTCTGTGCCACTCTATCCGACTGAATGCCATCCCCTGTCACCCACCACTGTCACCCTTCCATGGTGGCTTCCTACCTAGGGAAGAGTTTTGGGAGGCTGCAGGCTGGTGGTGGGCAGGGGGTGGGCTGCAGTTTGGGGTGGGTCCAAAGGGGAGTCAGGGGCTCCTTAAGTTGGGGGAGCTGTGGGGCCGGGGCATAGAGGGGACAGGGCACACCCCACGTTGGGACACCCTAGGGGTTCCCAGGATGTGTCACCCCCAGAACAGAGACCACCCTGGGAAGGACCACCCACTAGAGGCATCAACCCCCACCCATAACAGCCCCTTCCCCTCTGGACAGAACCCCCCTGGATGTCCCCTCCAGGGCAGAGCCTCCCCATCCCCCATCTGACTTACAGCCTAAATGGCCTCTTCCTTCTGCTCCAGGAAAGTGTTGGGGCAGGGGGGCACAACCCAGTACCCCCATCTCCCACAACCTCACCCTTTCCTACCCTCCCTGCACCCCTTTCCCCTCCACCCCAGGACACCAACCCATTACCCGCTCAGGTGCTTCCCATGCTTGCTGAGCCAGGAAATGGGGGGAGGAGAAGTGCAAAAGTGAGGAAAATAAGGGTCATAAATAAAAATACAAAGAGCAAAAGCCCCACAGGATATGTGGGGGTTGCACGGCCCTAGAGCACCCTTGGACCCCTTGGGACCCCCTCCAGGGGTGCCCCCCCAGTCCACAAGTACCCCAGTTGGGGGTTACACCAACCCCTGGTGAAATAAAGACAAGACAAAATAAAATAAAAATTTAGTTATATTAGTGTGACTTTGCAAAATTGTAACTGCTTGAAAGAAGGTTGCTGCCCAAATTGTGGGTAATTAAGATAAGGCTAGCTTATAAACAAAGGGGGCTGTCAGGGAAAGTGGGAAAGACTTTTAGGACATAGCATTGCAAGGGAGACAGAAGAGGGGAGGGGAGAACCTAAGCTGTTTGAAATGATAAAATTTTATATAACTACTCTATAATAAGAAGAATAGGAGTTAGGCAACCAAATGTCTATTTAGATAAGGGCAGACTTCATAAAGAGTGTATTATGACAGACAATTTTTGAAACTCACTGTATAAAAAGCTGTTGTGTTTCTTTTCTCAGCAGACATGCACGGGTGGGGGGGCGAAACCCCTTTGCATCTCCCTGGCCGTAATTAAAGTGTGCTTTATATATATTGTTTAAAGATTTCTTTGAATCAGAAGGTCTAAACCACTGCTAAAGCTGAATGTAACTAAGTAATACTTTCACAACATGTACGCACAAGAACTTGGCAGAGTATTATATATTCCAGGGTATCTAACTGAATAAAGCCTTGTCTAAACTAGTGTACCTCCTTCCAGGATAATTTGCAAGTATAGGCAAGTCTAACTGGGAAGAAAAAGACAGAAGATGGACAAGAGTAAACAGGATATGACAATGCCTGCACAACAAACAACTACAGATAATATACCAGTCCAAGGCCAAAACAACTACATGACTGAGGTTATGTCAGATGACCTCAGTTTACACTCTGCTGAGAAATGTTGCACCAGTTCTTACTAGTGAAGCCTCATCTGTGGTGTGGCCTCACTTCAGGACACCGTTTGTCCTTCTCCTGCCCACGGCAGTGGCCCAATTGCAGCCCCAGCGTTGAGGGGGATGTTTACTGACCGTGTAATGGCACAATTCTCACCACTTGCTGCAAAAGCCATTCATTGTCCTTACAGAAATGTACCTGTTTGCTTCTCAGAATGGCAGTGTGCCATCACTAGCCTGGGCTTGTGATAGGATATTACTATTGGATTCTCATACAGTTTCCAGTCAGCTTTGTAAGCTAAACCATCATGAAGTTCAGACTGACATAGTGGTTTGAAAAGTTAATTAATCCATTTTGACAGCGTATGTAAATATGTTTATAGTGACTCTCGATTTATGAGTACATTTCTCAAAGCAGTTTCAGAAGAATTTGTATAGGATCTTCTTGTTGAGTGCTTCAACTCAAGGCCCTATTCTAATACATAAAAAGAAAGGGATTTCTAGATAGATCAGCTGCAGAGAGCAACAAATTTCTATCAGTTTTCCAAAATAACAATATTGTAGAAGGGTAATAGGAATTACAGTAATAGAAACAGAGTGAAATCACTTGCTGAAAGTCCCTGAAAAAATATCCCTCTGGCAGAACAAGGAATATTCAAAACTGTCTGACTTGGACACACCCATGGGCAGGCTATCTTCAAAACTGGGAGCTGATATTTCCATCAGGGCTGTATTACAGCTAATACACCTTGCTGAGAAGCTCATTATCCTCAGGCCAATACAACTGTATTGCTTTTAAGTCTCAAGCTAATATGTCTATCCAGCACTGCACTATTCATTGTGGACATGCAGCCTTGGTTTGGCACTAACCCAAGGATTTCTTCATGACACAACATTTCTTCAATATATACAAGCCCACAGGAAGCCTGTAAAAGTGCTATACAGTGTACAGGGGTTGAGCCTTAGCAAACCATCCATCTCCTAATGACGCGCTTGGTTCAGTTGATCAGGTACTCAGTGTAGGACGAACTTGTATATCAGATCAGATGGTAATTCCTTACCAAGGTTTCTCTATGTAATAATATCCTAGAGAAAAAAAATAAGGAAAGAAAAACACCTTGTGACCTTGCTCAATTCCTTGTATGTAAGTTTGTAAATGGAAAAAAAGTTTTCTCTCACTCTAAATAAAAATACTCCTAAAGTAGACGTTTTCCAAATACAGTCAAGGAAACTGTAGAAATGAAGCAGAGGAAAGCATGTGTTCAAAAATTTGGCTATAAGAGTGGTCTTCTGTCCATAAATGTCTAGACAACTTCAGGAATAAATTTAAAAGCCAACACAGTGCTATAAATGTAAGGAAGTAGTAATGAAACCTCTGGCAAGACTTCACTTATACTGTACTCAATAATACTTACCACATCATAAAAATCTGTTTTCTTAAAAATGTGGTGAGAAGGAAAGAGAGTTGATCCTAGTAATAAAAGTTATGAGCTGTGAAGACAAGAACAGAAAAGCCCTTGTTCTGAAACAGTCACAGAAAAGGGAAATAACTGAGACACAAATATTAAGTGATGAAAGGGAGTTCACACAAAGAAATATTTTAGATATATGCAGAAGAATTACAAACATTGCCCCATTTTTACTAATTTTACTATTTACTGTGATAAATAGCACAACTGTCTGCTTAAAACTAGGAGAATTTTAATGATTAATACACTACAGACTACTGAGAGTTTGTGTGCCAGTTCTGTTTCTCACTTGTTCAGTAAAGCTAAGTAGAACTTCTGATTATACAGAAATACCAAGTGGCTGAATACTGGACTAGAAGTGAGCAAATCACTATGAAAAACAAAGTCACAGTGCTCCCTGCAAGTGCAGAAGAGCACAGATGGTATCAGGAAAAACATTTCCTGAGAGGAACACAAACTAAACTGAAGTCCAGTTTTCTTGTTTCTTCTATCAAAGTTATTTGGGAGACAGTTGTGACAGTTTTTCTATGAAATGCAGGTAGAAGGCCAAATCTTGATTTCCTTGACTTTGGCATGATTGATGTATTCGGGTACTTTTTCATTCCCTCACTTCAATTATATGGCAAGACAGTAGAGAACTCTGCAGAAAGGTTTCTTTAACACAAAGTGAAAATTAAGAGGTTATTTTTAGCTTGAAAAAAAATTGTAATCTTGGCTTATTTTGCATAAAGGTGGTATTCACTCATCTGATAATAGTAAAAAAGCCAACAAACAACATCAGAAATCTCAGACATTAAGGTATGTTTGGCAAGTATCATTACTATAGAAAAGAACAAACTGCTATACCTTCCCTTTCTCTCTGCTTTTCTCTTTTCATTCTCAGTGGTCTTTGTGTCTCATTATCTCGGAATTTTGCCATATTTACATTTTCCACACCTTACAGCACAAGGATATTCCTTTTTACATGGTAGACAAGCCAATGTTTGGTTGGAAACAAGCTATATGAAGGAAAAATATTTTAATCATGCAAAGGGTGACAGAACTTTGCTGGAGGTACACAGAGTTCACTGCAAGCAGAGGAACTTCAAAGCTTCCTCAACTGTACAGTGGTTCAAACCTTCAAACCTTGCCACTTTACTCAAGTGCTTTATGATGACCAGGTTAACTTCCATAAGATGCTTCAAGTGCAGAAAATACAGAATGACATGACAAAAAAACTCCAACCAACAAACAAACAACTCACAGACATTTGCCTTCGCTGACAGTTAATGAAAATGCCATTTTATTCCGAAAATTGTAGGGGCAGGAGTTGTCAGAAATAAAAAATATTAAAAAGTGAGCTTTTTAGAAAAGCAGTGCAAATCACAGATGTTTGAAAACTCCTGAGATTTTTATTATTCAAACAGTTCTTTAACTCGTTGCAATTAAATTCAAAGGTTTGAATTGTTGATTTTTTTTCCTTTTTGCCCTTCTATATGTCTGTTTACTAGAAGAATAATTAAGAGTAATTCAAAAAATTTAATCCTAATCCAGGTTACTGTAGTCCAGTGATTGCAAACTAAACCTTCTTTCTTTCCTTTTCCCCCTTCCTGGCATCACATTTGTGTCTCCCTGCAGCAAACTCATTGAGGAAGTCTATTCAGCCAAATAATAAGGTGTTTGGGGTTTTTTTGCATAACTAGGTCAGCTGTGTGGCCTGAGTATCGAGACTATGTTGTCTCCACAGTGAACTGACTTAAACATTCTAAGCGAATAAGCCCACAGGACAAGTGGAACTAAAAATAAGATCAAGTAGTGTATATAACGCATGATGCATAATTTCTCTTGATGTTCCTTGATCATCTCCTTTAGAATGTATATAATACTGTCTTCTTAACTTTAACTTAACTGGAAGTTAGTACCCAAAATGAAATAGCATCAATAACAAATAATAATTATAACAATGAAACTTAGGTTATGAAACAAATTAAGTACATTTCAGTTAGTAGTTGAAAATGTACCGGCATTACTTTCTTACATTCTTTTAACTCAAGTGACATTGTTTTTATTGTACTGCGTAGAAAAATCAAATTACTGCCAGATACAAATATGCAGAAATTCCTAACTCACTCATAGAACAAATTATTGTCAAGAAAACATTTTACATATCAAATGAACATTTTAAAATATAAAAAGGGGGGAAAGAGACTATGCAGGTGCATAAACAGATGCCAAATCAGAATAGACCTCATTTAAATTTGTTAGGCCTTATATTCCTTCTATTAATTCCTCTTCAAGCCAAGTACAGTCGTTAAACGTGACTACCAAAAATGACAAACTGAGAAGTACACAGCCAGTAACTACTTAAAATGTAAACTGTGTAATTAAAATGTAAAAGTATAATAGAAATTCCAGCTATGTGTGAGTGAAGAGTGACTGAGGTGGCCACCAATGAATGACTGAAGAGGGATTGTTTGAGGGAGAGAGACTGTGTAGATATATATGTGTTACAATGTATGTGTGTGTGAACTTAACAGTGCTCTTGTATTGGAGTGTTGAGACTTTGGGGGAATGTATTACATGGATCTCTTGGACCGTAGTGAATCCTTGTTTTGAATGGTGGACGAGCTCTGTGGATTCTTTCTTGGTGGTATGTTGTTGCTGTGTTTCTTTTTAGCTTTGGATCAGGGGTTGCCAATGCTGGTACCTTGCTTGATCAGCCTGTTGCAAAGGGCCCTGCAACAGACTGCCAAAGCCATCTTTGCGGCATAAAATAAAAGAGGGGGAATTGTTGCGGTTGACAGAGAACCTGTCAACAGCCTGGTATTTAGTGATGAGGAATGTAAACAACTGTAAGGAAATATTTACTGTAATGCCGGACGGAACAAACGTAATGCAACCGAGACCAAAGGTCACCAATCAAAATGTGTATAGTGTCACCAATGACAGCATGCACGGTGTCTTCAGTGTCACCAATGAAAGTGTATGCAGTGTCTTCTGTATTACCAATTAAAGTATATACAGTGTTTTATGCTTGAGACTTTTGACCAATTGTGTTGTGGCACGATAGTGTACAAAGAGTATAAAAGAAACACTTGAGAGCAATGAACAGCTTCCTGATCACCTTACACCTGGACTATGTCTGATATCTGTGTCGCTTTGGCCGTTCCGACTTTAACAGCGACACCAGACCCTTCCCCAGCTCTGTTCCCTTCTCCAGACACACTCCAGCCCCTCAAAGGCCCTTTTGCACTGAAGGTCCAGAACCAGACACAGCACTCGAGGTGGGGCCTCACCAGTGCTCAGCACAGAGGGGCAATCAGTTCCCTGGTCCTCCTGGCCACACTCTTGTCCACAAAGGTCAGGATGCCCTTGGCCTTCTTCCCATCTGGGTACACTCTGGCTCATATCCAGCCGCTGTCAAGCAGCAACCCCAAGTCCCTTCCTGCTGAGCAGCTCTCAAGCCACTCTGCCCCCAGCCTGGAGCGTTCCAGTGGGTTGTTGGGACCCAAGTGCACGACCTGACACTTGGTCTTATTGATCCAGCCTGTCCAGATCCCTCTGCAGAGCCTTCCTGCCCCCCAGCAGATCCACACTCACACCCAACGTGGTGTTGTCCAAGAATTTCCTGATGGGGCACTCGATCCCCTGTCCCAGATCATCAAGAACGATGTTAAACAGGAGCAGCCCCAACCCCGAGCCCTTGGGAACCCCACTAGTGACTGGTTGCGATGGATGAAAAGACAGAATGGGAGAGATATGTGGCCTGGAAAAGCATTAATGGAGTCTGAATGGACTTTTTACTTACGGAATAATCCACCCAGCAGACTGGCAGTTTTTCCCCAGTTTGCTGTTGTGTGCTTATGAACCCTTGTACACCCCAGTTTATTGTCAAAATTTATAGATCCTGCTGTACCTCCATATTGTCCCTATTTCTCCCTCAGGCTTCCCCTTTGAAAGCTGTTTATCTCTTCTTCTCCTCTGTTTTCCCGTGCCTCTGTTACTGATAAGCTGTAGCTATCACAGTGCAGAGAGAGCTACAATTAGTCAATCCCCTCTGATATTCGAGAGTTCCACCCATCTCTCCCCTGTCCCCCTACCACATCTTTCCCTAACCTGTCACTCTCTTGCACCTCCCTGGCTTAGCATCCACCCCTCAAACCGCGGTTTTTTAAACCCTTGTTTCCCTTGAATAAACTGGCATTACATTACGAGACCTCAACTGCGTCCGAACCCTAACTGTAGTGCTCGGTCCAAACTTCCCCTATCCCTGCGGACCGAGGCAAGTGGCACCCAGAACGTGGGGCACAGTTGAGGGCTCTCATACTGAGAGAACTCCTGTGCCTGCACTCTGGTTCAGGCGACGCCGGGGAAGGCGCTCGTCCCCGCCGGTCCTCTCCAGCAGAACGGATGACTGCGGGCTTGTAGAATCTGCGCGGGTCAACGCATCGCACAAGGTGAGCTGCTGGGGACATTCCCTGCACCCTACCCCATCACCCATACCCCGATTGGACGCTGAAAGAGAGGATTTTCCATCCGAGACTGGAGTGGGGACCTGCACCATGGGACTCACTCTCTCGACCTCTCAAAAATTTGTATATCAGCACTTGAAAGATTTTCTTATAGAGCATGGCCATCCGCTAGACAAACGATCAGCTAAAGCGCTTGCCAGATGGCTTGACCACAAAAGCTATAAGCTTGCCGAGGACACTGATATCAAGAAGTGGCAAGCTGTAGGATATGACCTCTGGCGGGACAGTGATAAGGGAGACAGTTTAGCCAAAGAAGCCCTTATCGGGTGGAGACTAATTCTCATGGTGCTACAGCACCAGGTGATGAACAAGGATATCAGCCTCCCAGAAACTGAAACTAAAAGGGCGGAGATGGACACTGGGCAGACAGATACACCATGTGACAGGGAAGGGAAGAAACCATGGCGGCGATCTCAAAAGGATATCAAGGAGGAGGGACACGGGGACTGCACGGAGCAAAGGCAGAAAGGGGCGGCACAGAAAAAACCCGCGCGGAACGGGAGAAGCTCTGCCCTTAGACCGCCCCCGCCTCTGCCCGATCGCGTCAGGGATCCCTCCCCCGGCCTGCCCACAGATACGCCTACCTCCTCCAGTCCCGCCTCTTCCCCGGACCGGTCACCTGACCGGGGCAGCAGGGTAGCGAGAAGCAGGGGCAGGGCGAAAGTCAGAGCCTCTTCTCGGAAAGGTGGCCACGCCCATAAGCCTTACAGCACCAGAGTCTGCAGCTACCCTGAACCCGGTTCAGACACAGAGGCTTACCCTGCCTGTCAGTACCTGCAGCCAGACACAGACTCCCCTGAATGGCAGCCAAAACTCCCGGACATCTGGAAGGCTTTCAGGGAAGAGGCTGCTTCAGCTAAGGATGCCGAATTCCTGAAAGCGTTTCCTATTTATGTAGAAGAAGGAAAGACCCCGGAGTGGAGACCCATATCGTACCCCATGCTCAAAGACATTAAAAAAGCAATCGTTGAATATGGGCTGGGAGCACCCTTTACCATCGGGCTGCTAGAATCCTTTTTTCTTGCTTATACATTAATTCCTTATGATATTCGCGCAGTAATAGGAGGATTGTTCACCACAGTGCAGTCCTCAGTATTTGAGGCTGAATGGAAAAAACTGATTACTGTATATGTGAATGAAAAAATGGAAAGAAGAGGAATTCCTATCCAGCAGGCAATAGATATGCTTTATGGGGAAGGGAACTATTTTAGTAGGAAGGATCAAGCTAGAATTGACCCCAAATTTTTAGAAGTAATCAAAGAATTGGCATTAGAAGCTGTGAAGAGGGTAGCTAATGCCTATGTTCAGACACCCTCCTTCACTCTTATTAACCAAGGTACAAAAGAACCTTTTGTGGAATTTATAACCAGGTTAAAAGAAGCAATCAACCGGCAAGTCCATCAAAAAGAGAGCCAAGAAATTTTGTTTAATAAATTGGTTATTGAAAAAGCTAATGAGGACTGCCAGAAAGCATTAAAAATGTTAAAAAATCCCTCCTTACTAGAAATGATAGAAGCCTGTAAGAACATAGGCTCTAATTCCCATAAGGCACGTCTATTGGCTGCTGCTTTTACAGGGCCTCAGCATTGTTTTGAGTGTGGGGAGAAAGGACATTTTAAAAAGCACTGTCCTAAATTAATCCCTGAACCAAATTTACCTAAAACCTTATGCCGGAGGTGTGGGAAAGGGCGTCACTGGTCCTCTAGTTGCAGGTCCATAACCAACCTCAATGGTGAACCTTTGCCCCCCAGGAGATCCCCAGGGCCAAGGAAAAAAGTCACATTTCAATCCTTGCCTGATCTTCGTCCCTGCTCCTGTGAGCATCAGGGAAACGGGGAGCAGAGCGCCCGGGGGGGCGCGATGACACAAATCACCCCTGCTCTCCGCTCAGTCCTGCGTCCCACACCTCACCCTGTTACCCTGTAAGCCCAAAGCCTCCAGCAGATCCTATTCCCCTGAATCCAACAGACCCTATTCCTGTTCCATGTGTTTCCCCTAATTTAGCAAACCCTGTTCCAGTTCAAAATCAATGTGTTCCCCTTAACTGGACCATTCTCTCTGTTATTCACCCCTCAACACACCTAAGCTCCTATGAGCAATTGGCCAAAGTCAGACCATCTGCCCCAGTAGACCCTGACAAAACATATCTAATGATATCACATCTCTCAGCAGTGGCTAAGGGAATCATTGTTGTACCCACCCTCCTGACAGGACTTACAAATACCAACATTGCTATATGCCTAACTGTGCATCTCCCTCCTGTGCAGCTAGATGAACTCTTCCCCGTGGCAAAGATGATCTCCACAGATGACCTGCTCTGCGTGAAATCCTCAGACGAGGAGCAGAGGGAGGAAGCACTGAGGGAAGTCCACTGGACTACCTCAGTGAAAACCTCCCGCCCACTTCTAACATGTCTGGTTTATTTTTCACAGCCTAAGCACCCCCAGAAAGTCAAAATAGAGGGCTTACTTGATACTGGTGCTGATATATCGATCTTTGCCTCCAAAGATTGGCCATATGGCTGGCCAGCTCAGACTACTAACGTCAGAGTCAGTGGGATAGGAGGATCACAGTATCCTGTCAGGAGCAAAGAGGTACTAACAGTCTATGGACCAGAGGGGAGACCAGCATCGCTCCAGCCATATGTACTTAACATCCCAATTACACTGTGGGGAAGGGACGCAATGGAGCAGTGGGAGCTCACTTTGGGAACCCTGTCTCCAGATGAAAATTTTTAGGAGGGGTCACTGAGCATTTGCAGCTCCCCAAACTGAGCTGGAAGACAGAAACGCCAGTTTGGGTAGATCAGTGGCCCCTGCCCAAACAAAAGCTGCAAATTTTGAATAAATTAGTTGATCAGGAATTAGAAAAAGGGCACTTGGAGTCTTCCAGCAGTCCCTGGAATACCCCAGTGTTTGTAATTCAAAAATCCTCAGGCTCCTGGAGATTTCTCCAGGACCTGCGGAAAGTAAACGAGGTCCTGGAACCCATGGAAGCCCTCCAGCAGGGGATGCCATCTCCATCTATGCTCCCTGCTGAATGGCCTCTGGTAATTATTGATATTAAGGACTGCTTTTTTCACATATTCCTAAATCCGGCTGATTCGGTCAAATTTGCGTTCTCTGTCCCTGCCATCAATGCTTGTGAACCTCACCGCAGGTTCCAGTGGTGAGTGCTTCCCCAGGGGATGAAAAATTCTCCAACTCTTTGCCAGATGTTTGTGGTTAAAGCGTTAGAACCAATCAGGAAAAAATTTCCACAGTCAATCATCTTCCATTACATGGATGATGTGTTGATCTGTGCCAAAACACAATTGGCTGTAGAAAAAACCCTAAATTCAACCATTGAGGCTCTAAATTCTAAAGGATTAGAGATCTCCCCTGAAAAAGTGCAGAAGGAAGCACCCTGGAAGTATCTTGGGCTCCAAATTACAGAGAAGGCTATCAAGCCTCAGTCAGTGTTAATAGACAAGCGAGTCCAAACTTTGAATGACCTCCAGAAGCTGCTAGGAGCCATTAATTGGATTAGACCTGTGCTGGGGATCACAACCAGTGATCTGCACCCATTATTTGAGCTGCTGAAGGGAGACGCTGGCCTGTCCTCTCCTAGATCATTAACAACAGAAGCTGAGAAATCCCTTGCCATTGTTGAGAGAAAAATATCAGAGAGACAGTCTTTTAGGAGGATGGAGGGACTGCCATCCTCCCTTGTAATAATTAATGAACAGAGACAACCACTGGCCCTGCTGGGTCAGTTTACTACTGATAATAGAGACTTCTGCTTATGGGAGTGGGTATTCCTCCCTCATCAATTCGGCAAAACAATTACAACCCTAGCAGAAATGATTGGCAAGCTGATATTTAGAGGCCGCACCAGGTGTTTAGAGCTCAGTGGGGAAGAGCCAGATTTCATCTACCTTCCACTGACCTCTGAGCACCTAGAAAAACTGATGCAGAGTTCTATTGATTTTCAAATTGCCATCGGAGGCTACCCGGGAGAAATCAAATTCCATCTCCCGGCGTGCCCGTTTTTGCAAAGATTGATTCCAATTCCTCTGAAATTAAAAATCGTGCAATCAGACTTACCAATTAAAAATGCAAAAACCCTTTTCACTGATGGCTCAGGGAGAACCGGAAATGCAGTTATTGTTTGGCAGCAAAATGGCAATTGGCACCAGGATATACATAAAGTTCAAGGTTCCCCCCAAATTTGTAGAACTCTCAGCAGTTGTTCATGCCTTTCAAATTTTTAGTGAAGAACCAATTAATATCGTTTCAGATTCAGCCTATGTTGTAGGTGTGGTGAAAAGGATTGAAAATTCCTATCTAAAAAACGTGTCTAATGAAAATCTCTTTAAGCTGTTAACCAAATTGTTGTTTTTAATAGAAAACAGAAAATTCAGCTTCTACATTGTCCACACCAGATCACACACTGCTTTGCCCGGTCCTGTAGCAGAGGGAAACCAAATCGCCGACCATTTGGCAGGTATGGTGGTTACCCCTAACCTTTATCAACAGGCAAAAATTTCACACGAGTTTTTCCATCAGAATGCACGATCGTTACGAAACAATTCGGACTAAAATTATCCCAAGCCAAAGAAATTTTGAAAGCGTGTCCTGATTGTCAAATGCTTGCACCGATGGTTCCAGAGGGGACCAATCCCAGGGGTTTGACAGCCCTAGAAATCTGGCAGTCAGATGTCACGCACGTAACAGAATTTGGCAAACTAAAGTATGTACATGTGTCTATTGACACCTTTTCAAAAATGATTGTGGCCACTGCACATTCTAGTGAGAAGAGCCAAGATGTTAAAAAGCATTTTCTGTCCGCATTTGCAAGGATGGGTGTCCCCAAACAGGTGAAAACAGATAACGGACCATCTTATGTATCAGCAGACACAAAAAAGTTTTTTGAAGAATGGAGGGTACACCATACCACCGGAATCCCTCACAACCCCACGGGACAAGGCATAGTAGAGCGTGCTCACCAAAACATTAAAAATTTGCTCAAAAAACAAAAGAGGGGGAGTATTGGCCTACCCCCTCAAGAAAGATTAGAAAAAGTTATGTATGTTTTAAATTTTTTAAATATGATGGAGGAACAAGACTCTCACATAAACAGAAGTCCAATAGACAGACATTTCAAATCAGATTTTACTCCATCACAGCAAAAAGCAAAAGTTATGTTTAAAGATCCAATTACAGAGATGTGGATGGGCCCTTTCCCCTTAATCACCTGGGGGAAGGGGTACGCATGTATTTCAGGCAACAACGGACCAAAGTGGGTCCCCGCAAGAAGAGTGAAGATACACCAGGACTGAGACGAAGGATGCACACTCTCCAGGCCTACGCTATCCTGATCTGTCTTCTCAGATTTATCACCAACGTCACTGCATCCCCTCTGAGGGATTGGATGAACCAGCCCTCCGAGAACCTCTGGGTAACCCTGGCCAAGGCCACAGGCACTGACACCTTGTGCCTGACCTTGTCCAGTGCTAGTAATCCATTCAAAACCTGCCTTATAGGGATTCCTGTGACTCCAGGCAAAGACTGGGACACATTCGTGGAAAAAACCCGGAGTCTAGGATTCTTACAGCTAAATTCAGTCACCCTAGCACAGATGGTGTCCAGGCAGGCGTTTACCACCATCCCTCCACAAGAAATAGATTTGCTCGGTTCGCTACCCACTGGCAATTGTGTTATATTCCATCGGCACACAGAGCCCCACCTATTTACCCCCCACAATGTCACCGCCAATAAGGTAATTTACAAAGGGGCCACTTCGCCGTGGTGCAACAATTCAATTGCCACCACAGTACCAACAGAGCACGTTCCTAGGAACATGAAGCTCTCCGAAGGGTTTTTCCTCCTGTGCGGGGATCGGGCGTGGCAGGGTATTCCTGCCTACCCGGAAGGGGGTCCCTGTACAGTAGGGAAGCTGGCTCTGTATAACCCGGCGAAGTTTCAATTAGCAGATCAATCGATTGTTCCCAAAAATAAAGTCAAAAGGTCCCTCCGTATAAAAAGAGGAAAGTCTCCCAACCCTAAAAAAATGTGGCCCCAAAGAACCCAGTCATTCCTCCCCTTAATGCAGCACCACGTGTGGTAGGTACAATCATTACTCCACCACCGCCCCTACCCTTCCCAGCAGACTGTGATTCCAGCATTCACATTTGGTCCCGCATGAAAAACTTTTGGGCTTCCTTCCCTATCCCCGGGATAGGAACTGCCCATGCCCTTTCCTTGCTTTCCCACCTTGGTTGCTGGTTAACTAAAGAAGCGAATGCAACCACGAAAGCAATTGAGGGTCTGCTAGCAGACACTCAAAAGCTGAAAGAAATTAGTCTCCAAAATCATGCAGCCATTGACTTCTTACTCCTGGCACACGGTCATGGGTGCCAGGATTTTGAAGGAATGTGCTGTATGAATTTTTCAGATCACTCACAATCAATTTATGAAAGCATACATCAACTAAAGAATCTTGTAAAAGATATCCACCAGTCCCGTGATGAAGGATTAGATGGACTTTTCGATTGGATAAAACTCCCCTCTTTACCCAATTGGTCCCGAAAAATCATAATCATGCTAGTGATTTCCCTATTTGCCCTTGTGTTCTTGTGTGCCTGTTTGCCGTGCTTTGTCATTTGTGTTCGCCAGATGGTCATCCACAGTGTCTCCGTGAATGTCACCATGACTGAAAACAGAGAAGGGGGAGATGCGATGGATGAAAAGACAGAATGGGAGAGATATGTGGCCTGGAAAAGCATTAATGGAGTCTGAATGGACTTTTTACTTACGGAATAATCCACCCAGCAGACTGGCAGTTTTTCCCCAGTTTGCTGTTGTGTGCTTATGAACCCTTGTACACCCCAGTTTATTGTCAAAATTTATAGATCCTGCTGTACCTCCATATTGTCCCTATTTCTCCCTCAGGCTTCCCCTTTGAAAGCTGTTTATCTCTTCTTCTCCTCTGTTTTCCCGTGCCTCTGTTACTGATAAGCTGTAGCTATCACAGTGCAGAGAGAGCTACAATTAGTCAATCCCCTCTGATATTCGAGAGTTCCACCCATCTCTCCCCTGTCCCCCTACCACATCTTTCCCTAACCTGTCACTCTCTTGCACCTCCCTGGCTTAGCATCCACCCCTCAAACCGCGTTTTTTTTAAACCCTTGTTTCCCTTGAATAAACTGGCATTACATCACGAGACCTCAACTGTGTCCGAACCCTAACTGTAGTGCTCGGTCCAAACTTCCCCTATCCCTGCGGACCGAGGCAACTGGTCCCACCTGGATTTTGTTCTATTCCCCGCCACTCCTTGGGCCATCAGCCAGTTTTTCACCCAGCAAACAGTTCCCCCAGGCAACCATGAGCAGTCAGTTTCTGCAGGAGATGCTGGGGGAGATAGTGCCAAAGGCTTTCCGGAATTCTAGGGAGACACATTCCCAACCTTTCCCTCAGCTTCTGAGTTGTCATAGGAGGTGGTCAGTCCTGTTGGTCAGGCAGGACCTGCCTTTCCCACACCCATGCTGGCTGGGCCTGATCCCTTGGTTGTCCTGCCTGTGCCATGGGATGGTACGGAGGAGGATCTGCTGCATGGACTTCCCCAGTACTGAGGTCAGTGTGACAGGCCAGGAGTTCCCCAGATTCTCCTTTTGGCCCTTCTTGTGGGTGGACATCCAATTCACTTATTGTCAGTCAGCTGGGACTTCTCCAGTTCTCCAGCACTGCTGGGGAATGAGTGAGAGCGGCTTGGCCAGCTCTTTCTCCAGCTCCCTCAGGACTCTTGGGTGCATCCCATCTGGGCCTAGGCACTTGGGGGGGTCTCACTGGCAGAGCAGGTCACTGACCATTTTGTTCGGGATTTTGGGGGCTTCACTCAGCTCCCCGTCACCAACTTCCAGCCCTGGGAGCTGGGGATCCCGAGGACAACTGCTTTGGGTGCTTAAGACTGAGGCAAATAAAGCATTAAGTCTCTTAGCCTTTTCCTTGTCCCCTGATGCTGTGCTGCCCTCTGCATTCAGCAGAGGATGGAGACTCTCCTGAACCCTCCTTTTGCTGCCAATGAGTTTAGAGACACATTCTTTGCTGTCTTTAAGTGCAGTGGCCAAATTCAGTTCCAGTTTGTCTTTGACCTTTCTGATTTTCCCCCTACATGACCTCACCACATCCTTGTCTTCTCCCAAGTTTCCTGCCCTTCCTTCCAGAGGTGAGGCACTCTCTTTTTTCCTCTGAGTTCCAGCCTGAGTTCTCTGTTTAACTAAGCTGTACTTTTTACCCCCTGGCTTGTCTTAGAACACATGGGCACAGCTCCTGGAGCTTGAAGATTTCCTCCTTAAAGCACCCCCAGCTTTCCTGGACTCTTGTTCTTCAGGACTGACTCTCAAGGGACTCCTTCCATCATTCTCCCAGGAACGCCAAAGCCTGCCTGCCAAGTGTCCAAGGTGTCAGTTCTGCTGCCCCTTCCTTCCTTTCCCCAGAATGGAAAATTCCCTCATTTTGTGTCACTGTGCTCCAGACGGCTCCAACCACCACCTCACCCACTAGTCACAGGATCGTGGAATGCTTTGGCTTGGGAGGGACCTTAAAGAGCATCTCAGCACCCTCAGACTAAAGAACTCCTTCCTACTATCTCCTCAAACCCTTCCCTCTATCCGTGTGAAGCCACTGCCCCTTGTCCTGTCACTCCAGGCCCTTGTCCAAAGTCTCTCTCAATCTTTCCTGTTGACTCCCTTCAGGCACTGGAAGGCCACAGTTAGGTCACCCCAAAGTCTTCTCTTCTCCAGTCTGAACAATCCCAATTCTCTCAGCCTTTCCACACAGCAGAGTTGCTCCATCCCTCTGATATCTTGCTGATCCCCTCTGGACTTGCTCCAACAGGTCCATGTCCTTGGCGTGCTGGACCCCAGGGTTGGAGGCAGCTCTGCAGGTGGGGCAGCATTACAACCACGAATGTTCCAGCAAGGACATTGTGGAACCTTATGGAATGAAGGACACTGCAGGGCCTTCTGGAGCTAAAGGAGCCCTGGGACACTGGGCAATCTCATGGAATCAAGGGAGCATGCTAACCTTGGGAAAACTCCTGGAATTCAGGGCCCATTGTGACGCTGCAGGTCCCCATGGAACAAAAGGAACCCTGGGACGCTGCGGGAAGTCATGGAACCAAAGGACCATTGTGACATTGAGGGGGCACATGGAATCCGGAGTCCATTGGTAAAATCAAGGGTCTCATGAAATCAAAGGAATTCTGGGACACTGTTGAACCTCCTGGAACCAAGGGTTCCTGCTGACATGAGTGTCCTCATGGAACCAAGGGAGCCCTGAGATATTTCTGAACCTCATAGAATCCAGGGGCCATTGTGACCCTGCAGAACCTCATAGATTCAAGTGGTCCCTGTGAAACTGCAGG
Organism: Chiroxiphia lanceolata; assembly: GCF_009829145.1. Lineage (NCBI taxonomy): Eukaryota > Metazoa > Chordata > Aves > Passeriformes > Pipridae > Chiroxiphia > Chiroxiphia lanceolata. The sequence goes on along the minus strand of NC_045655.1, from coordinate 60,022 downwards.
GTCTCCTGGAACCTAAGGATTCCTGGAACACTGCAGAGCTCATGGAACTCAGGGGCCACTGTCCCACTGCAGATACTTATGAAGCACAAGGGACTCTGGGACAATGCAAAATCTCCTAGAATCCAAAGAATATTTTGGGACTGCAGGGCCTCATGGAACTAAAGGAACCTTTGGAGATGGTGGAAGCTCATGGAATCTAGGGGCCATTGTGACCCTGCAGGGTCTTATGGCCCCAAAGGGACCCTGTTCCACTGCGAACCCTCATGGAAAAAAAGGAACACTGGGACACTGCAAAACCCTGTGGAATCAGGAGGCCATTAGGACACTGCAGGACCTCATGGAACCAAGAGGCCATTGTAACACTGCAGAAACTCCTGGAATCAAGGGGCCATTGGAACACTACAAAGCCTCATTGAAGCCAAGGAATTCTGAGACTCTGCATCCTCATGGAACCAAGGGGCCACTGGGATATGCGGGGCCTCATGGAACCAAAGGATTCCTGAGACATTTTGGAACTCCATGGAATCAAGGGTCCATTGTGACATGTGGGACCTCCTGGAAGTAAAGGAACCCTGAGAATTTTTGTGGGAACAAGTTAAGGCAGCAGCAGCAGCATTCAGTTAATCAAGATCAACAAGGAGTGTTTTGGTCTTGATTGGTGTTTTCCATCAAGAGAGTGCTGTTTCACAAAGTAGAAAACCACTTGGAACACTCTGCATGGTAGCCTGTGTTTTTCTTTTGTGGTTGAACACAGTCACCACCTGAGGCGAGGGGAATGTGTGGGATCAGGGCACTGCTTTGGGGTGATGCTGGGAATTCCAGTGGACTAAAAGACAAACAGCAGGTGCTGTTTCCAAAGGAACCCCAACGAAAGGTGGGTGGACAAGTCCCGCAGTGGAACTGTGTGTGCAGTCCCATTTTCTCCTTCAGCACTCATCTTTGATGGCCCCGACGTGCGACCTGCGCTCCAGGACACTCTTCCAGCACCCACCACTTGATGGAGGTGGTAAATGCTGGCATTCATCCCGTGGGAGCGGGACAGCGGTGTCCATGGCACAGGAATCTGCAGAGCCCTGTAGGAAAAATGGATCAGGGAATTTCCCAAAAACACCAACTTTCTTGGAAGATTTTGCAACAGGTCTTGAATGCAGCAGGACAGAAGGTTATGGATGAGTAATAGGGACGAGCAATGAACATTTCCTTTGATGCAGCCATGGAGAGTAACAGAGCCTGATGTAGGGACAAAGGGACAATGATGGCAATGTTCTATTTCAATTTGGACACCTTGAAAAAGCATCTTTTAGATCTGTTGGACAACGTCTTTGGGGAGAAGGAGGATATATTCCCTGCTGTTTCTATCTGCTCTGCTGCTCAGCCTATTGATATCCCCCGCTGACGGGGCTTTAGGGCCTCTGCTGAGGGTTCTGTCTCCTACCTTGACTCGGGGTAATCTCCCTCCAGTGGGGGGTCTCCCTCCTGCGTTTAATTGTGCTCATTTACCTCCGGCAGGGGTTTTTCACCCCCATCCTTCCTCATCGCGCTTTTCAGAAACGGGGCTACTTTTGACTGCGGCCGCGCCGGGGCCGCACTGGGGCTGGATACCTGAAGAATGGACACACAGCACTGAAACTATTGGATCTACTGGATAATTTAAGTGTCTCTAACTGAAGGGGCACATCCTGCCTGCCTCTCCATCTGCTACTCCTGCCCAGCGGCTTTCTAGAAATCCAGGGCTCGGTGTGGACTGAACACTACGGCAAGGGAAAGGATAAAGTTACTTTGCTTCCACCCTTTGTGTCTCAGTGTTTGTGATCTTGGGAATCGTCACAAACCTGGAAGAATGCCAGATTACCTGTTGTCGTAAGCTACGTACATGGAGATTGTTTTGATACGTGTTTAAATCTTCCTTGAAAATACACCTGATAGAAAACAATGTAAAAAAAAAGAAAAAAAGAGAAAATATAAAAGAAAAAAAGGAAGGAAAAAGGAAGAAAAGTAGAAAAAGGACAAAAAAAGAGAAAAAAGAAAGAAAAAATAGGAAAAAATGAGAAAAAATAAAAAGAAGAGAAAAAACAAAACAGGATAAAAAAGAAAAAAGAGGAAAAAAGGGGGGGAAAAGACAGAAGACAGAAAAAAAGAAAGAAAAAAGGAAAGAAAAAAGAGAGAAAAAAAAGACAAAAACCCCCAAAAAACAAAGACATTGTATCATCACCCTGTTTAAGTGCAAAGGGCCGCCATGAGCCGCCGCAAGGACTTGCAACTCCCTTACTGCACCGCGCGGAGCGGAGGTGTGGTGGCGTGTGGGCGGGAGGCGTGGTTGCACACTGATTGGCTGTGGCGCGGGTCTCTAAAGGCGGAGTGCACGCAGAGTGCCATGTTGGCTGCCGAGAAGAGGAAAAAAAAAGAGAACGAAAAAAGAAAAAAGGGGAAATAAAAAAAAAAGGAAGAAAAAAGAAAAAAAAGAGGAAAAAAAAGGAAGACATAAAGACAAAAAACCAAAAACATCCTGTCGTCACTCCGCTCAAGTGGAAAGGGCGACCATGACCAGCTGCAAGGACTCCAACTCCTGTGGTGGGTGGGCAAGTGGCGTGACCTCAGCCTGATTGGTTGTAGTTGGGGGTCTGTAAAGGCGGAGAGCGCACGGAGTGCCATGTTAGCTGCCGGGAAGCAATGGCAACTGCTGCTGCGCTACGCTGTGAGACCTGGTGGTGGCTGCGGTGAGAACAGGGCACTGGGGATCCTCTCGGAGGCTACAGGGCTGTGGGTGGAAAGGCTGGAGGGTTTGGGAGGGTTCAGCAGAAGGGTTCGGGGGTTCCCGAGAAGCAGAGCCCTCTCGGGGGCTGTGGGGTCGAGGAGCCTCTCAACAACCCGAATGTTGGATTCGGTTCCTTGGAACCCACTCGGGGGAGGGATGCTCTCCCAACGCCTTCGCTGCACAGCGCAGTCGCACGGGTAGAGTAGTCATGAGGGAACTACAACTCCCACAAGGCCCCGTGCAATCCGCCATTACCCTTCCCGCCACAGCACCCCTACCGGCCTGGCGAACCGACCCCAGGGAAAGGGGATCCTAATACCACCCCCCCCGTCAAACCCCAGAGACCCCCAAAACTCAGCACACAGAGACCCCACAGGGAAGGGGGGCCCAGGGGTCCCCTAAAGCCCAACAGTGGGGTTCAGGGGATCTGCCAGCTCCCAAAGGAGGTGTCCTGGAGGTGTCCTCCAAAGTCCAGGGGGGAGATGTACCACATCCGGGTAAGGGGATCCCAGTGCCCCCAGTATATCCCACTGACCTCCCAGTGACCTCCCAGTGACCCTCAGTACGGCCCAGTAACTCCCTCAGTGACTGCCCAGTGTGTCCCAGTGACCTCCCACTGCCCCCCAGTATGGCCCAGTGATCCTCCAGTGAGCACCCAGTAACCCCCAGTATGGCCCAGTAACCTCCCAGTGTCTCCCCGTGTGTCCCAGTAATCCCCCAGGAACTCCCCAGTCCTTCCCAGTGCCTGCCCAGCGTCTCTCAGTAAATCTCCAGTCCCTCCCAGTGCCCCCTGGATCCCCTCAGTGTGTCCCAGTATCCTCCAGTAATCTCCCAGTGCCCTGCAAAGCCTCCCAACTGTCCCCAGCATGTCCCCAGATGCCCTTGGCCCTTCTGTGAGCGGGGGGGGTGGGGGAGCATGCATTTTTGGTTAGAGGGTCCAGGAAGGGTTCCTGGGGTAAGATTGAGGGTTGGGGACAACCTGGATGGGGTTGGGGACAGTGGAATTGGGGGTGTCAAGGGGGGAACTGGGGCCGTGGGGAGACCCTGGGGACATTGGAGATACCAGGGGGGTCTTGGGGTGTCAAGGGAGGAATTGGGGACACCAAGAGGGTCTTGGAGACACCAGGGGGGTCTCAGGACTCACCTGCTCGTGGTGCTGCCCCTCCTCTCCCCTCCCAGGCCCCATTGACCCCCCCCAAATGTCCCCTAACCCACATTTTCCCTTTAATTGCCTCCCCCCACAGATCCCTTTGACCCCCGATTGTCCCCAAGACCCCTTTTAACTCCCCCAAATGCACCCAAAGCCCCTCCAAAACCCCCCAAATCCCCATCCAACCCTCCTAGATCCCCCCAAATCTCCCACAGCCCCCCCCTCAAATCCCTTCCAACCCCCCCACCCCCCAAAGAGGGATCACTCAGCACCCTGGGACAGGAACACAGTGGGCTGTACTGGGAGCACTGGGCTGTACTGGGAGGGCACTGGGGGGGGCTCAGGTGTCCCATGACAATGTGGCCCAGCTCCAGGAGAGATCTGGGGAGCAGTGAGGAGGTACTGGTCTCTACTGGTCTGTACTGGTCTGTCCTGATTTGTGCCCCCAATCCCCAAAGCCCCTCCCCAGCTCCCCCAGGACCCTCCCAGACCCCAAAGCCCCCCAAGCCCCTGACTTGGTCCTGCTGCCCCTTGGGCATCTCCAGCTCCTGCAGAACCAGGCATTTCATTAGCAAATTGGCAGATGACACCAAGCTGGGGGGTGTGTTGATCTGCTGGAAGGCAGGAGGGCTCTGCAGAGGGACCTGGCCAAGCTGGATCCGTGGGCTGATTCCAACAGGATGAGGTTCAAGCAGGCCAAGTGCCGGGTCCTGCACTTTGGCCACAACAACCCCCTGCAGACCCATGGGTTGGGGACAGAGTGGCTGGAGAGTAGCCAGGCAGAAAGGGAGCTGGGAATTTGGATTGACAGGAAGCTGAACATGAACCAGAGTGTGCCCAGGGGGGCAAGAAGGCCAGTGGATCCTGGCCTGGATCAGGAACAGTGTGGCAGCAGGAGCAAGGAAGGGATTCTTGCCCTGTCCTCAGCACTGGTGAGGCCATCCCTGGAGTGCTGTGTCCAGCTCTGGGTCCCTCAGTTCAGGAAGGACATTGAGGGGCTGGAACAGGTCCAGAGAAGAGCAATGAGGCTCTGGAAGGGAAGGGACTGGAGCACAAGTCCTATGAGGAGAGACTGGGGTTGTTGAGCCTGGAGAAGAGGAGGCTCAGGAGAGACCTCCTCACTCTTTACAACTCCCTGACAGGAGGTTGTAGCCAGGTGGAGGTAAGGTTCTGCTCCCAGGAACCAGCAGTAGGACAAGAGGGCTCAGTCTTCAGCTGTGCCAGGGGAGGTTTAGGTTGGATGTCAGGAAGAAATCTTTTCCAGAGAAAGTAATCAACCTTTGGAATGGGCTGCTCAGGGAGGGCGTGGAGTCACCATCCCTGGAGGTGTTTAAGGTGAGACTGGATGTGGCATCAGTGCTATGGTCTGGAAAGCACGGCGGGGTTGGATCAAGGGTTGGACTTGATGATCTCAGAGGTCTTTTCCAACCCAGGTGATTCTCTGATTCCCATTCCTATGGCAGCACATGCTTGAGGCTCTGTCCACAGGGTGATAGAGATGTCTGTACATCTATATATACAAGGTTAGTCTGTAAATATGTGGTGTTAGAAAAGCAGGATAAGTTGTGGGGTGGTTCTAGAAGGAGAAAGAAGCCCACAGCCCAGTCCAAGCAGTAGTTTTAGTGTTTCTATTGTGCAGTAAATAATTCTGATGAAGATCTTTTTTTCTGATCATTTGTAACCCTAAATAATTCATTTCTATCAATAGATCTGATTTGCCATCATTAAAACCTGGGGGACAAGTCACACCTCTCTAACTCCTCTAAACTTAAAAGTGTTGGCATAATCCATGGCTGAGATTGGATCCAGCAGCCCCCAGCATGCCACAGTAAGTTGGGAGCTCAGGGAGGCCAACCCCCTTTCCCAACCCCCCTGTGCACAAAGACCCCCATGGGACCGTCGGACCCACCAAGACCACCCTCCCTTCTCCACCCTTCTCCCTGTTCCTTCCACTTTTCCATGGTCCTCTCAATTCCCAGCCCCCCCCGGATCATTTTTGGGGTCCCAACCCCCACGTTTTTCCTCCCTCTTCCACCCCTTCCACATCATTCCTCCACTACCCAACCCCCTCATGCTCAGTTTGGGGGTCCCACCCTCCACATTCCCCCACTCTGCTGACCTCTCCCACCACTGTCCCATCATCCCCTAAACTTCAGTGCCCCTTCCCCCCCCTTTTGGTGGGTCCCACTCCCCTTCCACTCAGGCTGGGGGTCCCACACCCATTTTGTCCTCTCTGATCCTCCTTTTCCCATCAACCAACCCCTTCCCATCCCCTGCTCACCGAGGGCCTCCTTGCCCACAGCCAGGGGGGCTCCAGCACCACCAGTGCCCAGAGAAGTCCCCCCAGAAAAGAGGTTAGGTGGGGTCCTGGGTGGGCTCTCTGCGTATTGTTGGGGGTCCCTTGAGGGGCTGTGGGTAGATTTTGGGGGGGTTTCCCATCACCTTTTGGGGTGAGCTGGGTGCCCATTGAGGGGCAGGTGCCCTCCCAAAACCTCTCCAGAGCGGGTTGACACGGGGGGGAACACAGGGAAGTCCCCATTCCCAATCCATCCCGGGGCCGGTTCTGCCCTCCCCAAAGTTGGTTCCACCCCATGTGGTCCTCCTGAGGCTCTCCCCCACTGCCCCCCAATAACCAGGACTGGGGAGAACTGGGAAGCTTTACTGGGATCACTGGGAGCAGTCACGTGGTGTCATAATAAAAAGCAGGGATGGGGGGGGACTGACGACCCCCCCCCCCCAAATCCTCGCGGGGATGGGGGGGTCCAGGCCGGGCCCGAGGCCCCAGGGAGGAGCTGCGGCCGCTGCCAGCTCAGGAGCTCTGTGGGGAGAGAAAAGGGGGTGACACTGGGGTGGGGGGGTCCCCGGGGGGGCACAGACGCTCTGGGGGGGACACACGACCCCCTGGGACACCCTCACCTTCTGGCGCAGGCAGAAGCCGAGCCCCAGCGCCAGGGAGAGGAAACCCAACAGGACACTCCAGGCCTTGATTAGGAGCAATTCTCAGGCTAATGAAGCCCAGCAGGGCTGGGGCCGCCGGCAGTGTATAATAGTTTGGGGTTTTTGGTTACCGGTCTGGGGTCACGGGGAGTTACTGGTTTGGGGCTTGGAGTTGCTGGGAGGGTGTTTGGTCCTTACTGGTCTGTACTGGTTTGCAGCTCTGGAGCTGTTTGGACCTCCACAACTTTGGTCCTGTGACCCAGAAACTGACGAAGCTGGAGCTGCTCTGGGACCCCCAGATCCTGCGGTGCCTCCATGTACTGGGAGGGACTGGGAAGGGCTGGGAGGGGATTAGGAGGGACTGGGAGGGCAGTGGGAGGGAGGGGAGGGAACTGGAGGGAATTGGGGGGGACAGGGAGGGCAGTGGGAGGGGATTGAGGGGAACTGAGAGGGAGGGTTAGGTTTACTGGAAGGGACTGGGAGGGACTGGTGGGCAGTGGGAGGGACAGGGAGGTGCTTTAGGGTTACTGGGAGGAACTGGGAGTTACTGGGGTTTCGAGTTACTGGGAGGGAATTGAGGGGAACTGGGAGGGAGGGTTAGGTTTACTGGAAGGGACTGGGAGGGAACTAGTGGGTAGTGGGAGGGACAGGGAGGTGCTTTAGGGTTATTGGGAGGAACTGGGAGTACTGGGGTTTCGAGTTACTGGGAGGGAATTATTGTTACTGGAGTACTGGTTTGGTGTTACAGGTTTGGGGTTTGGTGTTACTGGGAGTTACCAGTTTGGGCTATGGTGTTACTGGGCCAGGCACTGGGGAATTACTGGTTTGGGGTTTTGGGGTTATTGGGAATCAGTTAGCATTACTAAGAGTGACTGGGAGGTTAACTGGGAAGGGTTTAGTGTGCTGGTTGTTACTGGTTGGTGTTTGCTGTTACTGGTTGTTACTGGAGGAGTAATTTGCTGTTCTTGGGGAGTCCCAGGTGGGTCTATGAGCCCCCCCAACCCCTACCCCCCCCAGTACTCCTTCGGGTTCATCTTCGAGGCTTGAATGGGGCCCCGCCCAGTGTCCCCAGTGCCACCAGTGCTGCTGCCCAGCACCAGCACCCCGGTGAGGGGGGTTCCTAGGTAGGTTTGGGGGATCCTGAGGTGAGTTTTGGGGGTTAAAAAGAGCTTTGAGGGGTCACTTGGAGTGTTTTGTGGATTCCCTGGGGGTTGTTATGGGTTATAAATCTGGAAGAGGAATTTTCTCTTCCCCTGCTTTCCCTGTAAGAGAAGCAGAGTTCGAAGGGGGGAAGGGGACTGATTACCTTACAAAAGAAGTGGCTGGCCTGGTTAATGGCCCATTGACTGCTGGAGTGAGGGGAGGGATGGTTGGGCAGAAGGAGGAGAAGTCAGACGGTAGAGTGCTCTGGCCGGGACAGAGACAGAGTCCTGTACCCAGGCATTTCTAGAGAAAAGCCTGGCAACCGGGTTTTTCCTGGTTCTTTCGTCCTGGTGAGACCTGACCACTGGCCCTGCACCGCCAGTGTCTCATGACTCCCACTGGGACCTATGAGTTGTTTCTTCTTCTTTTCATCGGAGAAGTCTGTGCTTGCTGGGAGAAGAGGGGAGAGCCTTGGAACACTACCATGTGGGAACAGTGAGTCCTCTTGGGGGTGACTTTTTTTTTTTCCTTACCCCTTCCTTCCATGAGGGAAGGGGCCCCCTATTCCCTTCTCGGCCTCCTCCTGCGGGCAGGGACTGCTCCCTCTGGACCCTTCTTCCCCGCGTGGTGACCGCCGGAGCCAACAGCGCCCCGCAGGCCACGACAGAGTACTGCAGACCCAACACCTCTAGTGATCCAACAGCACCCCCTGCAGGCAACTATTAGGACTGCACTAAAGGACAGAGAAGTATTTCCTTCAGACTTTTTTTTTTGTTTTCCTAGGACTACTGTCTAGGTTTTTTGTGTTCTGTTACTGTTTTGCCAACATACATGTATCTTTTAATAAAGGGTTGTTATTCTTCTGGTTTTTCCCACATTTCCTTGATTAAAACCCTTTAATTTGAATTTACATTGCTGAGAGAGAGGAGTTTGGTCTATCTCATAACTCATCCTCTTTAGCAACATTCCAGTCTCATCAGACTGAGACAGGGGTCTTGGGGTCTCTTGGGGATCCCTGGGGGTCTTTGAGGGGTCATGGAGGGGTTTGAGGGGGTCTCAGGGAGGGTTTGGGGGGGGGTCTCTGGGGGTTTTGGGGGAATCCTAAAAGGAGTTTGGGATGTTAGGGGACCTGGGGAAGGTTTGGGGGTGGGTTGGAGGGGAAATGTGCGGTTGAGGGGTCCTTGGAGGTGTTTGGAGGTTTCCTGAGGGTCTTTTGGGGTCTTGGGGGGTCCCTGGGGTTTCTCTTGGGGTTTCTGAGGGGGGTCTCTGGGGGATCCCTGGGGGACTTTGGGGGGCTTTGCAGGGTCCTGGAGGAGTTCTGAGGGGTCCCAGGGAGGGTTTGGGGAGTTCTTGGGGGTCTCTGGGTTACTTGGGGGTCCTTTGGCATTTTGGGGGGGACCCTGGTGACCCCCAAAACCCCCCCAGTGGGACCCCCAGCACTCCACTAATGGCGGAGGGGCTCAGACAGAATTGCACACGAATCAATATGATTGGCAAAAATGTCCCCTTTATTAGAGGAAAGGCAGCTTATATGCTGCCTGTGACACACACAGACATGTGATTCTTTTCCAGGTTACATTGGATACATAAGGTAAACACGCTGAGCTGTACATTACCAACCGGACCACAGCAGGTGTCCATAAAACATGTTTTCCTGCAAGAATAACTCCTCCTTCACCTTGGCACAAGGCCTGCAGCCGTATTAGTGGTGCAGTAATTATTAGTGTCTGCTCCCAGTCATGCCAAGGTCACAGAAAGGCAATAAAATTGTTCACACAATTTCTGTCCTCCGACAAATCCCCCATTGGAGTTTGAACAATTTAAATTGCATTTCCGTAACGTTCCTTATTGTACTCACAACATTTCAATAAACGTAGACATACAATAACACTACTATCATTAATAAACTTAACATCTTATCATCTTCAAAATGTGTGCTCTAAAAGTGTGCTTAAGAGTGCTTCTCCAAACGTTTTCAGTAAAACCCTTCTGGAAATTGGAGCTCCATTCAATTTTTGAGTTATGTGTCTTCCGTGTTTGTTAAAGATGTTGTGTACTTGTTGGATCAAAAAAACACATTAATCTTCATGCATTCACACACACACATACAAACTCTCACAGTGACCACTGTCAACACGCTTTCACACAAACATACTCCTGAGGTCCGTGTCATTGTGTTTACTAATATGTAGTTACCTAAAATCTTTACCGTCTAGAAATACGTGCTTAAGTATACTAAAAAATTGTGCTTTAATAAGACTAAAAATGCTGTGCTTTGATAACACTAAGATGTGCTCTGAGTGATGCTGACAAAACTATTATGTACAACACCTTCTAACAGTGCTAATGATACCCATAACATTGTCAATTCTGATCTGAAGAATCAGCACCCTGCCAGGGCTTAATCCATCGAGCTGGTATCCATCGAACACCTGTGTCTGTTAGGATGCAAGCATACCTCTTCCAGTCATCTTCACTTCTGCAGACCCTTTCCATTCTCCTATTTGTGGATCTTTACATTGTACTTTAACTACTACTTGTTGACTTACCAAACCCGACTGCAAAGAAGTGTTATGAATGACAATGGGAGGGTCTGTCCTAGTACCCGTCAACCGCAAAAAATTCAGCGCATATAACACTTTTGCAAGCCGGTCATGTGGACTAGCTAGCTCTTCTCCCCCTTTTTGCTTATGCAAAAGTGATTTCAGAACTCCATGAGCCCATTCAATAATAGCTTGACCCATAGGAGAATTAACAATACCAGTAACGTGAGAAATACCCAATTCATACAGAACCTTCGGAAACGTTGTGAAGTGTAACCAGGTCCATTATCAGTCTTAAGCTCTGTGGGGACCCCTAGGGCTGCTATTCATGCATACATATGTCGAATGACATATCTGGTACCTTCTCCAGCCTGAGCAGAGGCCCACATGGCATGAGAAAAGGTATCAATGCATACATGCACATATTTTAACCTCTCAAATTCCACCACATGAGTAACATCCATTTACCAAAGCTGCAATGCTTGTAGCACCCAAGGATTAACACCTAAGCCGATGCCCAGCCCGTTCTTATGACAGGCTGAACAGGCCCGTACAATTCCTCGTGCGTCCGACGAAGTGAGCCCAAACTGCCTGACTAATACATCGACAGACTGATGGAAAAAGTCGTGAGACAAGACTGCTTGCTGAAACTTATTTACCATAGGACCAGTCCATGCAGGTGCCACTAATGTATCTGCTCTGTTATTCCCAATTGCTAAACCACCGTCTAGCTTCTGATGGCTTCTTATGTGAGTGACAAAGTAGGGCTGTGTTCGCTGATCCAGCAAATGCAGCAACTGTGTCATAAGCGCTGCTAAGATTTTATTTCTCAGGGTTTTGATCATTGCTCGTTCAATTCATTGTACTGTACCCACGACATAAAGCGAATCTGAAACCACATTAACAGGTTCTTCCTTCCAGAAGTTCAAGGCCCACACCACACCCCTCAATTCAAGGGTCTGTAATGTGTCTCCTGAAACACCCGGAAGCATCTTATGTTTCCATTCTGCTCCCTTCTGCCAAGTGATTGCTGCACGCTGAGATTTTCTACTGGCATCTGTAAAAACAGTAATCCCATCAACTGGATCTCAACGCAACACAAGCTGCTCAATCGTCTGATGTTGCAGCAAAGGCAATTTGTCTGGACGGATAATGATTGGTGACCAGACCTTCAAAGTCTGCCATGGCTATCTGGAATGGTTCTGATTTCTCAAGCAACCACTCCAAATAGTTCTGGGCAACTGGTACAAATATTACAGATGGATCCCTGCCAATTAATTCACAAACCCTCTGTGCCCTTTTATAACAAGTTGTGCAAACAATTCAGGTCGTGTTATGATTGTCTTTTGGGTTGATATGATAAAAATACCCATTCTAAAATTCTCACACAGGTTGCGATTTGACAGATGATACCCAATGGATGCTTTCTGCCCTCTCCAGTTGACAAGTAGGTACTGTACTGCGGTCTTCTATAATTCTACAGGCATATCCTGCAGCTATTTTCCCTGAGATATTAACGATAGCTGCTTTTGGTCTTCTGACAATTCTCTTGAAGTCCTGCCTGAGCAACTGATCCTAGTAAAGGCATCAAAGGAGCTAGATCATCATTGGTTATTCCACACACAGGTCTGACCCACTGTATGTCACCCATCAGCTTCTGCACATCAGTCAGAGTTTTTATGGCAGTGTTAATGACTAATTTCTGTGGCCTCACTATACCATTCGTGATGGTCCAGCCCAGGTATTGCCATGGCTCCTGCTTCTGAATCTTTTCAGGGGCAATTTTGAGATGAGACGACCCAGCTCTTGTTCTAATTGCTGTAACAGCGCAGGCACATCCAAATGTTTTCCTGCTATCAGAATATCATCTATGTAATGATATACTAATAAGTCAGGATGTTGGGTTGAAATGACTGCAAGGCCCATGCAACATAAATTTGACACATAGTAGGTGAATTTTTCATCCCCTGGGGAAGAGTTACCCAATGAAAACGCTGTGCTGGTTCTGCCTTGTTAATTGAAGGCACTGTGAAGGCAAACCTAACAGCATCATCTGGATGCAAAAGGATCGTGAAAAAACAGTCCTTTAAATCTATCACCAGCATGGCCCAATCATGGGGGATCATCATAGGAGAAGGTAGACCAGCCTGCAAGGGCCCATATCTTCCATAACCGCATTGACAGCTCGCAGATCATGTAATAACCTCCACTTTCCTGATTTTTTTGGGATGGCAAATATGGGAGTGTTCCATGGACTTGTCGATGGAACAATATGCCCTGCATCCAATTACTCCTGAACCAATTGCTGAACTATTTGCAACCTCTCCTTTTTCAGCGGCCACTGATCTATCCATACTGGTTTCTCTGTTTTCCACTGCAATTTTAAGGTCAGTGCCTATCAATGACCGCTCCTGAAAAGAAGTAACCAGGCGTGCTCCCATTTGCCCCAACAGATCTCGACCTATCAAGCCAATTGGTAAAGATAACACATAAGGACGCGTTCCCACTATTGCCCCATCAGAAAACTGGAAAGTTATCACATCTCTGCTGATCCATGTCTGCTGTACACCTCCTACTCCCTTAACTCCTGTAGGTGCCATATCCACAGGCCATTCTCGAGGCCATTTATGTGTAGGAATTATGGAAACGTCAGCCCGGTGTCAAGAAGCATAGTCATAGTGCTGGATTGACCATTAGGATGCGTATAATTACGCTTTCCTCGGGTTTTCCCTGCTTTATATCTACTGCTGATAACATCACCTTAGGGGGGCCTGTCGAGCCAAAACCCCCATCTCCTCGTATCAGTGGCTCTGCATTAGGCACTTTGCTTTAAAAGGCACTAGCTGAGCTATTTACTGTTAGCAGGAATAAAAACTGGTGGTGTTAGAGTGTGTACCATGATCTTGATGACATTTGTAGAATCTGCATCTATAACTGCTGGCACCACAAAAATTCCCTGACGGGACAAAGATGATCGTCCTACCACATGAGCTCAATCCTCTACCTAAAGGTCCTCGCAGTGTGGACTCAATCACGTACACATCTTGAGTCTCAAGCAGAGTATCTACTGTTGTTGCCAGTCCATGCCGGCGCTTCCTGCGGTGGCTGTGCGGCAGCGGTCCAAGCACCCTGATTTGCTGTCATCGCACGAGAGTGCATCGCTCCGTTTGGAGTTTCCCTGCCGTCTACACTCATGTGTGTTATGGCTAGTTACAACAGTTATTACACCACCTTGACCCCCTGGGCGTGCAGGGCGAGCAGTCCCTGATGAAGGAGATACTGGACACTGGGCGCTGAGATGGCCCCTCTGACCACAGGCAAAACACCTCTTTTCTGTGTTTCTTACCATCCCTTCCTTTCCCAGACAGAAGAGGCTTTACTACTGCACCTACTGCAGTAGCTAGATAGGCCCATCCTCCTGTTTACTCATTCTTGATACAGCCTCCAGGAGTTGAGCCGTGCCAGCACCCCTAGGTAGTGTGCTTAAAATCTGTTTGGTTTTCTCATTGGCGTTATCATAGGCCAAGACATCCAGAAATCTTGCTTTCATAGCCTGATCCATATCTGGATCTGTATTTAACTGACTGAAATAAACGATCTATAAACAGATTATATGGCTCATGGGGCCCTGTTTGATCATAGTACATGGGGGTCCTGACCTTGCATCTCTCACTGCAAGCAAGGACTTTTAGGCCAGGTCTTGGCTGGTTTTCAGTGCCTCATCTGGAAATTGTGCTTGTATGTCCGATGTCTTATACTGACCAATACCTGTGAGCTTGTCAGCTGTAATACCATAGAGAGGGTGACCTTGTTGCCTGGGCTGCGCTGCCTCTGCTGCACAACATCCCATTTATTAAAAAATTGTAACTGCTGCGAAGGAGTCAGCAGTGTGGTTATTATCATTCGTGTATCAAATGGTGTTAACAGACTCGCAGTAAAAAGATGTTGTAGTATCGATTGTGTATAGCTGCTCTTTAAACCATACTGGGAAATGGCCGCCTTAACCTCTTTTATGAGTTTCCAATCTAAAGCTTCCCGGGATTTACACCCTGCAGGCGACACGGCAGGTCCAGGCAGCAGCGCTGGAGCGCCCCCTGGTGACGCGGAGGCTCCAAGCATCGCCGCCCTGGGCGACGCCTGCGTGGTAACAGTCTCCGACACAGCACCCAGAGCAGGTGCAGGGGGGAGCGGTGCCGCCGGTTGCGCAGGCGCAGGAAGAGATGACAATGCCGGCTGGGCAGTTGCAGTAGAGGGCGGTGCCGGTGGCGCAGTGCCAGTTGTTTTCTCCTCAACCCTGGCTTTTTGTGCCAGCGTCGGCATGCGGCTAAACTGAGACAAACCCGCAGTTTTCAAAACCTTCATCGGTCGTGCCGGAGCCGAAACCTCTTCGAAAACTAACCGCTCCGCACCCGGAAGTACCGCAGTCTCCTTGCCACTCGAGTAAGCTGCCTGTGCAGCCTCCTCCGCAGCCGTAGAGGCTCGGTGTAAAGCGTTCTGTCTCTCTAACAATTCAACCACCAGACACCAAAGCGTAGGATATTTCTTTGCATCCTTTGACCCCTTAGACATCTCTTCCCACAAGTGGTCCTTTATAGTGTCCCACGTGGACACCTCAAAGGTGGCCTGAGCGGTAGGGATTAAGTTCTTCGCTCCGTGCGCATTCCAGTAAACCCTTCAGGGCTTTCTCATCATAATTAGGCTCTCTTAGAGAGATCATATACTGGAGGAGCGTTCCACCGCCTCATCCTCTTTGGATGCCACGGGCCCCATGCCTCCTCCTCGGTCGACTCGCTTGGCCAAGGCGAGATTCCAACACCAGTGCGTGCGGTTTTGTCGTAGCGCGGGGACAGCATACCTCACACGACCGCTTCCCTCAGCTCCTACTGTTCACCTTACGTCCCCGCAGAACTCAGTGAAGGAGGTCCTGTACTTCGGGCGCCAGATAATGGCGGAGGGGCTCGGACAGAATTGCGCACGAATCAATATGATTGGCAAAAATGTCCCTTTATTAGAGGAAAGGCAGCTTATATGCTGCTGTGACCACAGACATGTGATTCTTTTCCAGGTACATTGGATACATGAGGTAAACATGCTGAGCTGTACATTATCAATTGGACCACAGTAGGTGTCCGTAAAACATGTTTTCCTGCTAGAATAACTCCTCCTTCACCTTGGCACAAGGCCCGCAGCCATATTAGTGGTGCAGTAATTATTAGTGCTGCTCCCAGTCATGCCAAGGTCACAGAAAGGCAATAAAATTGTTCACACAATTTCTGTCCTCCGACACTCCACCCTATCGTGTGCCGAGTTGGGGCCTGGTTGAGCTCCTGGGACCCCAAGGAGCCTCTGGGGGCTTTTGTAGAGGAGCATGGAATCAGTGAGGGGAGTCCTGGGGGGCTCTGAGGGGCCGTGGGGCAGATTGCAGGGAATCTGGTGTGATTTGGGGAGTCCTGTGATTTGGGGGGGTTGGAGAGGATTTTAGGGGTCCCTGGGGGAGCTTGGGGGAGGTTTGGGGGATCCTAAAGAGAGATTAGGGGAGTCTCTGCTCCATATTGGGGAGTGAGAGGGAGGATTTGGGAGATCTAGGGGGTTCTGAGGGAGATTTGGGAGTTCTGGGGGGAAACTGGGGGGTCTCAGTCCCATATTGGGGTAGTGGTGATTTGGGGGGTTCCAGGGGGGATTTGGATGGTCAAGGGTGGGATTTGGGGGGTCTCTGCCCCATAAATTGGCATTTGGGTTTGGGAGTCCTGAAGGAGAGTGGGGGATAAGAGGGGTTTGAGGAGAATTTGAGGAGGTTTGGGGGTCCTGGGGGCATCTCTGGGGGTCTTGGAGCCCTCCAGTGACCCCCACTGCACCCCATGTTGCCCCCAGTGAAGGATTTGGGGAGTCCTGGGGGATTTGGGGTGGTGTGGGGGTTTTAGGGGGGTCCCAGGGGTCTTTGGGGGTCTCAGAGCCCCCCAGTGACCCCCTGCCTTGCCCCAGTTTGCCCGCAATGCAGGGTGTGGTTCTCACCGGCCCAGGGGGGGTGTTTGCATTTCCAGTGCTCCCAGTGCTGGCACCAGTTCTGCACTGGCTTTGGGGGCACCTTCCATGGGTCGGGGGTGAGGGCGCTAGGGGGGACTAAGAAGGAGTGGGAAGGGAGTGGGAGGGAGTGGGAGTCCCTGGGGTTCACTTTGGGAGTCTTTGGTCAGATGGGAAACGTCTCCTTTGAAACGGATGCCCCACCCAACCCCACAGGTGGGACTGGGAGGAACTGGAAGGTGACTGAGACTTCCCAAACCCCACCGGGGCCTCCCCAAAATCCACCTGAACCCCCAAACCACAGGTGGGATCCCCCAAACCCAACAGGTGCCCCCAAACCAACAGGGTTCCCCACCAAACTCTTGTAGGACCCCGAAACCACAAGTGGGTCCCTCCAACACCCCACCTGGGCCCCCCCAAACCTCACTTGGGACCTCCCGAACACACCTGGGACCTCCCAAAATCCACCCGGGACCCCCCAAACTCACCTGAGAACCCCCCAGTCCTCACCTGAGACCACTCAAACCCACCTGGGACCCCCCAAACTCCAGCAGGGACCCCCCAGACTCGATATACCTGGGACCCCCAAATCCTCACCCGAGACTTCCCAAACCTGGGCACCTGAGACCTCCCCAAACCCATCTGAGAGCCCCCCCCAAAGAGACCTGAGATTGCCCAAAACAACCCGGGATCTCTCAAAATCTACTGGAGATCCTCAAAATACACTTTGGACCCCCCCCAAACCACACCTCCCGCCCCCCCCCCGCCCCCCCCCTCCAACTCTCCTGGACCGCCAGTGCTCACACTGGGGACCCCCCAGTCCTCACCTGGGACCCCCCAAAACCCCACCTGGGACCCCAAACTCCCTCTGGGCCCCCCAAAACACTCATGACTCTCCAAACCCCATCTGAGACCCCCCAAAATCCCCCTGGGAGCCCCCAAAACCCACCTGGGACCCCCCAAAACTGCACTGCCCCCCCCAATCCTCAGGGCGGTGCCTGGTGCTGCAGCAGAAGGAATTCAGGGTCATGCTCCAGGATGAGCCGTGTGGGGGGAAACGGCCCCAGGGCCATGCCGGGCTCTGCACGCCAGGCGGGGCCTCAGGGGCACCTGGGGTCCCTGGAGGGCACTCAGAGGTCACTAGGAGGGGATTTGAAATGTTCAGGGGGAGTTTGGGGGGGAAATGTGGGCTGGGGAGGACTTGGGGGTCCCAGTGGGTCACTTAGAGGGTGTCTGAGGGGTCCCTGGAGTCATTTGGGGGAGTCTGGGAATCTCTGTGGGGACTTGGGGGTCACTGGGAGGGGATTTGGTGGGTACAAGGGGGTCTGGGGGACCTGGAAGGCATCTAGGGGGCACTGGCGCTTTCTATAAATCCTTGTGTGTCCCTCAGGGGTCCCTCTGCCCCTGCCCCTCCTTTTGAGGCAAAAATGGATACATTTGGGGCAAAAATGGGAAGTTTGGGGAACATTTTGGGGGAAATTGAGCAAAATGGGGAAGTTTTCAGGAAATTTGGCAAGTGTTGGGCAATTCAGGACAAAACTGGGAAAATTACGGCAAAAATGGGAAGTCTGGGGGAAATTTAGGGAAAACTGGGGGGAATTTGGCAAAAATGGGGAAATTTAGGAAAATATGGGGGGAAATGGGGACACTTGGGCAAAAAGGGGGAAATTTGGGGAGAAAATGAGGAAATTTGTAGCAAAAATAGGGAAATCTGAGCAAAACTGGAGAAGTTTAGGGGAAATTTGGGTAAAACCAGGGCTAAAATGGGGAAGTTTGGGAACAAAAATGGGGAAATTTGAGGGAAATTTAGGGAAGTTTGGGGGGGAAATGGGGAAACTTGGGCAAAAAGGGAACATTTGGGGAGAAAATGAGGAAATCTGTGGCAAAAGAGGAAATTTGGGCAAAAATGGGGAAATCATAGGGGAAATTTGGGGCAAAAGGGAGAGTTGGGGGAGAAATGGGGGAATTTGGGCAAAAATGGGGAAACGTATGGGAAAGTTATGTAAAATTTGGGCAAAATGGGGAAATTTGGGTAAAATTGAGGCAAAAATGGCAAAATTTAGAGTTAGAGTGGGGAAATCTAGACATGAAATGGGGAAGCTTGAGGGGATTAGGTAAAAATAGGGAAATTTGGGAGAAATGGGGGAAATTTACGGAAAATTTGTGCAAAACGGGTAGTTATGGTAAAACTGGCAAAAATGGGGAAACTTGGGGGAAACTAGGCAGAAATGGGGGAATTTGGGGCAAAAATGGGGACGTTCGTGGGAAATTTTGGGGAAATTGGGCAAAACTGGGGAAGTTTGGGGCAAAAATGGGGAAATCTGGGGGTCAAATTGGGAAGTTTGGGGAGAATTAAGATAAAAATGGGAAAACTTGGGGAAATTGGGGTGAAAATTGGGCAAAAATGGACAAGTTTTGGGATTATTTTGGGAAAATTGGGCAGAAATTGGGAAATTTGGGGTGAAAATGGGGAAGGTTGAGGAGAATTGGGCAGAAATGAAGTTTGGGGCAAAATTAGGGAAGTTTGAGAGGAAATTGGGGAAAAATTTGGGAAATCTGGGGGGAAAATGGGACAAATTTGAGGGCAAAATGGGGAAGTTTGGGGGAATTTAGGTAAAAATGGGGAAGTTTTGGATATTTTGGGGAAAGTTGGGCAGAAATGGGGAAGTTTGGGAGGCAATGGGGGAAAAATGGGGAAGTTTATGGAAAATTTTGTGGGAAATTGGGCAGAAATGGGGAAGTTTGGGAGGAAATCGGGGCAAAAATGTGGGAATTTGGGACGAAAATTGGCAAGTTTGTGGGAAATTTTGTGGGAAATTGGGCAGAAATGAGGAAGTTTGGGGCAAACTTGGGCAAACTTGGGCACAAAGGGGGAAGTTCCATAGCTCTGAAGGGACATTTTAGGGTTCCTGGGGGTCTCTGGGGGTCCCTCTCTCACCGGCGGGTCCTCCCATCTGCCAGGGAGGACCCTACAGCGAGTACCTGATGGGCTGGTGAACATACATCGGCTGGACCCTGTGCTGCTCTATGACGGGGTGGAGTTGCATCAGCCAGCAGAGCGCCACCTGCCGGCTGGGAGGACCCAACGCAGCCCCACTGAGGGCACCGGTGCCTTCAAGCAGTGACTGCACCACCTGCTAGGAAGGGAGGTGCTGCTGCTGCCACGCCCCCTGATGCAAATGAAGGACACCAGCATGCCCTTCATGTGTGCTGAACCACATCCACTTTTATGCAAATAAAAGTATATATGTCTGCTTATTGGAGTTCGAGTCACACCCCCTTTTATGCAAATAAACTCCATATACATCCACCTGAGGGAAGCCACACTCCCTGTATGCAAATATATCTGCTTGTCCAAGGTGAAGTCATACCCCATTTTATGCATATCCATGTCTTTACTGGTGGCAGAGCCACGCCCCCTTTTATGCAAATAGCATTCATATGAATTTACTTGTTGGAAGAGCCACGCCCCACCTTTTATGCAAATGAAGGCCATATATGGGCACCTGCTGGGAGAGGTGGAGCCACGCCCCCTTCTATGCAAATAGCCAAGTCTGTTTGATGTGGAGTCACGCCCCTTTTATGCAAATAAGCTTATAGCTGCTTGTTGGATGTGAAGCCACACCCCATTTTATTCAAATACACGTGTTTGTTGTTGGTAGAGTCATGCTACTTTTATGCAAATGAAGCGAGGCAAGGCCTAGAGAGCAAATGTAATATAACAATACGAAAAGTAGAAAGTTAATTTAGGAAGCAAACCCTAAGCAAAAGCACAGAGAACCTAGTCTTAGAAACCAGAGACAATAATTTATCAAGGTATGCAGACACAGTGACATGAAAGAACAGAAGCATAAATACACAGGAAAACAGAAAGAACTAAAAATGCAAACACACCTAATACTAGACATATGGAGGAAAAACAAAAGGAGATAAGGGAAAGAAGATGAACCGAAGCCCAGGTACCCTTACCAGATATCAAGAATCTCTGCCAGATGCACTAGGAAATCAGTCAGATTAGAGAAGTTCACAAAGTTTATGAAGATGATGGAAGAAAGGACAAGAGTTCATGAGGCTGAAGAACAGGAACGACCCTTCAAATTCTCCCCAAATTGAAGACCACGCCCCTAACTCCACCTGGTATGAATATTAAAAATGTATGTTGCAATAATACGAATATTCATATGTATGATGCAATTGCTTGGCAAAAATTGTATAAAAAGTCCAGTTGTGAGTTGCTGGAATGAAGCAGTTTGTCCAGAGAGATCTGGCTGCTTCCCGGTACCAAAAATAAATAAATATACCTCCTACTTAAAGGCTAAAACTTGTCTCTTAGCAGTTTCTCCATCCGTGCCTTTTGGGGCATAAAAAATTGGCATCACAAATAAAGGCCATATATGGGCACCTGCTGGAAGAGGGGTGGAGTCACACTGCTTTTCATGCAAATGTGCATACATCCACCTGTGGGAGGAACCACATCCCCACTTTCATGCAAACAATGGCCAGATATATCTGCCTCCTGGAAGATACAGAGCCACTCTCCCTTTTATGCAAATGAAGACCCTATGACCAACTTGTGGATGAGGCAGCAGTCATACCCCTTTATGCAAATGAAGCCCATATTTGGCCACCTACTAGAGGAGCCTCTTAGCCATGCCCCCTTATGCAAATAACCCCATATATGGTTGGTATATCCCATAACAGTGAGGCTGCGTGCTGATTGGTGGGGAGGGGAGGGGGCGGGTCCTGAGGGGCCTCAAAAGTGGTGGGAAGGGCCTTCAAAGACCCCTCAGGACCCTCCATGTCCCCTCAGGTCCCTCCATGGCCCCTCGGGTCCCTCCATGGCCCCTCAGGTCCCTCCATGTCCCTCAATTGTCCCTCCATGTCCCCCCAGGTCTCTTCTCAGCCTGGTCTCTCCAACATCCCAAGTCTTTGTCCCCTCGGGCACAGCCTTGTCTGTGCCACCAAGGGCTGTGAGGAGACACGTTGCACTGAGGCCTCCGATCAAGCCAGACTTTGCTTAGCACCTGAGTTGCTGCACAGAGCCTTTGCCTCCCTGCACTCATAGCCTCCAAGGATCTCCTGGAGAGTCCCTGGGGAGGCTTTGTCAGGAATGGCCCTGGGGGGCTCCTTAATGCTTCAAAGGCCTGCAGGATCTTTTGATTTTGACTTGCAGTCTCTGAGAGTCTGTGCAATTTTGGCCTTCAATTTTCAGCTGTGACAAGTCCCTTGAGATTCTTTGTCAGAACTGACCCTCAGTGGGGCTCATTAATTCTTCAAGGTTTATTAAGGTACTTTTCCTTTCCCTTTGACACTGAGTCTATGAGAAGCTTGTTCAATCACAGCCTCCAATTATCTGCTCTAATGACTCCCTTGAGATTCTTTGTCAATAACAGCACTCAGTAGGGTTCATTAATGCTTCAAGATACTTCAGATTTTCTATTGTACTTTGGTTTTCCCTTTGACACCAAGCCTTCAGCGGGTTTGTGCAATCACAGCCTCCAATTACCTCCTCCAGTGAGTCCATGGGGAGCCTGTATTGGGAACAGCCCTCAGCAGGACCCATTAATGCTTTGAGATATTTTGGGGGTTTCTTCTGATTTTGACTTATGGAAAAGTTTGTGCAATCTCCCCTCAGGAGGTTCAAAGGCTCAGCACCAAAACCACCATGGAGCTTGTTAAGATAAAGCAAGTCCTAACAGACCATGGGGTCTTCCTGTGATTCCCCTCTAGTCTTGAAGATTTAGTTAGAGAGGTTTTCTGCAATAGATTATAATAAAAATTCATTCTTGTTTTAAAGGGTGTATTTTATTACTTTTCTCTCTTGAGAGGTGGTGATTACAACAGTCTTTGATTGATATTGATCCAGGACCTCTTCTAAGGAGTTCTGGACTGGTTTGAACAGCTTTCCCTTGAGGTCTGACACAGTGTAAAAACACTTGGTCTGCACATCCTCAATCCCATCATATCTCTCATCAATCAGCTGGGACCTGGTTTGCTCAGAGAACTGGCTGCATGCAGGTAAAGAGGGATTTTTCCTCGTTTGTTGACACAATCTAAGGCTCTTAAGTTTCAACACTAAACACAACCTCCTCAACTCTATACCAAGTCCAAGATGACACCACTGAACTTTGTCTTCCCCAAACCAAAACCATGCAAGAAATGTATTAGACAGAGAGGAAATTATAAAACAAACATAAAGAAATATTGGCTGAAGGAATGTCTCAGTTCGAAGAGACTGGAATGTTTGCTAAAGACCGTGAGTTATGAGACAGACCAAACTTCTCTCTCTCAGCAATTGTAAATTCAAAATTAAGAGGCTTTAATCGAGGAAGTGTGGTAAAACAGAAGAAATAACAACCCTTTATTAAAAGATATATGTATGTTGGTAAAAACAGTAACAGAAACACAAAAAAACCAACTAGACGATAGTCCTGTACCCAAAAGTCCCCTTCAAACAAAAGAAAAAGGTCTGAATACTTCTCTGTCTTTTAGCGCAGTTCTAATCACAGTTGGCAGGGGGCACTGTTGGACCACTGGAGGTGCAGAGCCTGCAGTACTCTGTGGTGGTCTGCAGGGGGCGCTGTTGGGCTCTGGCAGTCACCACATGGGGAGAGGGATCTAGGGGGTGGTCTAAGGTCGCAAAAGAAGCCAAAAAGAGAATGGGGACCCTTCCCCAATGGAAGAAGGGGGAAAGGAAAACAGTCCCCCCCATGGAACTCACTGTTGTCCTCAGATGACGGTGTCCCAAGGCTCCTCCTTTCTTCTCCCAGTAAGCACAAAAGCTCTCTGATGAAAACTCAGCAGGTCCGGGCCAGAGACAAAGACAGTCTGCCCGCAAGTCGAGGCCAGCAGTCAGGGCCGACCGGGGTGAGAAGCCAGAAAGACCGACCTCCAGGCCTTCTCTCAAAAAGCATGCACGCAAGACCCCCTGTCTCCGTCCAGAATGAGAACTCAGCCAAAAACTCACCTCTCCCTTCTGACTCCCCCAAAACTCCTCCGCTCTCCCCCCAGCCTCTGACGGGCCATCCCTTAGGAAGGCGATTGGGCCAACTAGATTCTTTGTAAAGCTAATCGCCCCCCCTTTCCATTCAAACACCATCTTTCCAACAGGAAAGTGAGGGTAGGAGGAAAAAAATCCCCCCCCTCGGATTTCTAACCTATAACAAGGAAGAATCAGACCAGTTACTGAAAGACAGACAAGTTTTTAACTTGCTGAGCTCAAAGAAGGTTGTTGAGAGGTGTCTGAATGATCAGAGAGTGAGGGGAAGGGAAATGCAGAGAGCACTGGAAAGTGCTCAGGAATTTTCCACAGACCTTTACAATGTAAGTTTCCTTCAGAGGAGTTGCAAAATAAACAAGTTTCTGAATGCTTTTCAGTTCAAGTAGTTGTCATGTAAGTATCCAGTTTTTGATAAGAGCGGCTGAAAAATGGAGCTCTATAACCAGCTGTAAATACGCTGCTCAAAGGACAAGTTCAAGTTCAAGATACAAATGACCATCAAGAGACCACCATAGGACTCCAGTGACCAAATAATGACTTTCAAAGAACTTTTTAATGCTACCTAACATGTGAATGAACTTTCAGAGAAATAGTGACTATGTAGGACATTTGATGATTATGTAAAACTGTAAGAAAATATAAGCTAAGCTGATCGAAAACAGGGCACACATATAACTAAAGGAGAGATCCTCCTTTGTTCAGTGCTGATAACACTGATAACAAATGCCTGTCCACAGATGCTCACAAAAATGAGCCTGAGGGTTTCTTATTTGCCGATTTATGGTAATGTCACAATGGAAAAAAGAAGAAATTGTGAAACTGAAATAAATGGAATCAAAGTGCTACTGTGATATTGTGGGACTCTAGGTTCTGCTCCTCAGGGAATAAGGATGGTCACTGTAAAAAATCACAGAGGCCACGGTGCAGGCTGATGGATGGCCTCAGGATGTAGCATTCCCACAAGAGCTCCTATCTGAGATTCTTTTACCCTGACCTTTTACTGCAAGGACCTTCTTCACATTCAGTTGACAGTTGTAAGGTTGTGGATTACCTGGAAAAAATCCCATATTAAAAAGCATGTGTGTAGATTTCCCCAAATACAACAACCTAGAAACAACCCTTTTCCTGACCACCCTGTCAGGGTGTAACAGAGCAAAGTAAATATATCCAGGACATGCCAAACCTGGGCAGTAGCCACAGGTGAGCCAAAGACAACCTAAGGCGACTGAAGGCCCACACTAAGACCTTAAACCATCTTGTCCCGGAACTGCTTTATGCTGATGACGCCGCCCTTGTTGCACACACAGAAGCAGCTCTGTAGCCTTTAACATCCTGTTTGCAGACACTGTTGAGCTCTTTGGGCTGGAAGTCAGCTTAAAGAAGACAGAAGTTCTCTATCAACCAGCACCTCAGGAAGTCTTCCTTCATCCCCATATCACCATTGGCGAATCAGAACTCAAATCGCTTCAGCAGTTTAATTACCTAGGCAGCCTCATCCCCTCGGATGGTAAGATGACAAAGAGACAGACAACAGGCTAGTAAAGGCATACAGTGCTTTCGGAAAGCTTCATAAAAAGTTTGGCGTAATAAACACCTGAAGAAAAGTACAAAGATCTGTGTTTAAAGAACCATACTACTCTCTTATACGGATCTGAATCTTGGGACATCCACCACCACCACCTCCATCTCCCAGAACCTTCCATCAATGCTGTCTCCACACAATCCTAAACATCCACTGGTCAGATTATGTGACCAATACATCTGTTCTAGAATAAGCAGCAGTTACAAGTATTGAGGCTATGTTACTGAGAACACAGCTGCGTTGAGCAGGGCACATCTCCAGGATGAGGGACCACCATCTCTCTAAGATCTTGCTTTATGGTGAACTTGCCAACAGCTACCACAAGAGAGGAGCCCCAAAGAGAAGATACAAGGACTCCCTGAAACAACATCTCAGCCTTGATCATCATAACTGGTCTACTCTGGCCTCCAGTCGGGATGCCTGGAGACACACCATCTATATATAACACTGTGGATGCTTTTGAGAAAGCACGCAGGATCAACCTTGGACGAGAAAAGACAGTGCAGAAAGAATCGTGCCTTGCTGAATATACCATCTAAGGAGTCTTTCTGCTGTACCTTTTGCAACCGGACGTACTTCTCTCTTATTGGCCTTTTTAGCCACCAATGTATTGCAACAAACGTGGGTAGAGCCCTTCCGAAATCTTCGTTTGCGAAGACTAGCCATGATGACACAACAACCTAGAAGAAACATCTGATTCAGGCTGCAAATAAAATGCTCACCATTCTCTTCTCCCCTCCAACACCGAAAGCCTGTGCCATCTACTGCTTCCTACCTGGAAAATAAGAATAAAAAGAGGCTACACAATGATCCGTTAAAAGAAGAGCCTGTAACAACTGCCAAATCGATCATGCAAGAAGCCTATGGGGGAATGTTCTTTGCATTCTTATAAGTCCTGCTCTGTTACAATTTATGGCTGCAGAGCAAGCCTGTCCACAGGGTCTGGAACAACTAGAAAAGACACCTAACAGGAAAATTCCAAGTAAAATTCTGAGGCACATCCGAGCTTAAAAGCCAAGGAAAGGAATAAATTGGCAGTGCGCCAAGGAGCGCAGACCACCAAGACCCCAGGAGTGATGCCCAACACTTCCCAGAAACACTTTGATGGTGCCAGGAAAAGACATGCCATTGCAGGAACATGAGACACAAACCAGAGAGATTACACAGACCAGAACTGCACTGCCCTGCACACCCTAGGCTTTTGCTCAAAACTAAAACTCTCTTTGAGTGTCCTAAGGGACCCATTACCTGTACTTTAAAGTGTGATGCTAAGTGCTTTCCTTCAAATGGGAAATAACTGTCATTAACTTTCAGGATAGCACAGCAAAATCTCCGTTCCATCTCCAAAACTGAACATGTCCAAGGATTGCTCCCAGGGAATAGATGGCAGAACAGGGGTAAAGAGAGGGCAGCAGTATAATGCAGAAAAAAATTTCTTGTTCCTGTGGTCGCAGACACAACAAACAAATGACAGAATCAGTAGATGCCTTTCCATTCCTCTTTCCCTTCCCATTCTCCATTCCTCTTCCCTTCCCATTCCCACAGTCAGCATACTATTTCACTTCTCACTTTAACAAAGCTCTTTTCTCCTTCAAGCCCCTCAAAGGACGCCAAGGCAACACAGAAGGTCACACACAAAGAGTACGCCTCTTCCCACTTGACAACTTTCCTGCTCTACACGTGTTCTAGAGCGAGCACCTTAAATCCGCTCTCACAGGCTTCTCATTTCCCGTCAGTACTTCAGCACAAGAAGCTAAAGGAGCACAAGACTCAGGCCACAAGAGCTGACAGTGAGGAAACTTTGGGAGCAAACTAATGCTGCTAACAATGACCCAGCTGAATCCAGCACACGATCACAGAATCCAAGAGTCCTTCAGCTTGGAAAAGACCTCCAAGCTCATTGAGTCTTGTGCAGCCCCTCCCCGACAGCCTGTAGGGACTGGATGATGCTTTGCACAAGCACCAAAATGAATTGTGAAAGCCATGGCCTGCAGGGAGACACAGAAAAGGGCTTGGTTGGACCTGGGAAGGAGGGAGCTGGCGCTGGGGGAGTGGGGACAGGAGCCTCGGGGATGTGACGCAGCAAGGACAGGGGCCCAGGAAGCTGGCAGGTGGCAAGGCCTTACCCCCTGCCCCGGCAGCAGCATCGGGCCCTGCCCAAGGCACTCCTACCAGGGGTTGGGCCCTGCAGGCAGGGGTAGAACCCAGTCCCTGGGGAGGCCTGGTTGCCCCGACCCTCCTCCGGTCCAGCGTCTCTCTGTGTGAGCACTCCCCACAGCACAGGTTGCACTGGGCAGCATCCCGTGATGTGCCCTGCAGAGCTGCCCCATGGGGACACTTCCCTTTTATGTCACAGGCGCCACAACCTCTCCCAGTCAGCCCTGCCCATTGTCCCCACCCCGGCTCAGTGACTCATAGTGGCCCTGGCAACTAAAGAACCAAAGCCCCACAACCCCGAGTGCAACCCCACCCATGTGCAAGGGGCCCCCAAGGGTTCCCTGCACAAAACAACCCCTCCAAACTCTTGTCAGATTGAAACTGGGGGACATGACCCTTGAATGCTATCATACAGAGAATACTTCACTTGAATACTTTAGTACAAAGTATTCAAGCTTTTCTTGAATAATGGAGGGGGTCACTGTCTCAGTGTGATGGGACTGGAATGTTTGCTAAAGAGGATGAGTTATGAGATAGACTAAACTCCTTTCTCTCAGCAACTGTAAATTCAAAATTAAGGGGCTTTAATCGAGGAAGTGTGGAAAAAACCAGAAGAAATAACAATCTTTTATTAAAAGATATATGTATGTTGGCAAAACCAGTAACAGAACACACAAAAAAACTAGACAGCAGTCCTAGGAAAACAAAAAGTCTGAAGGAAATACTTCTCTGTCCTTTAGCGCAGTCCTAATAGTTGCCTGCAGGGGGTGCTGTTGGATCAGTAGAGGTGCAGGGCCTGCAGTACCCTATAGTGGTCAGCAGGGGCGCTGTTGGACCACTAAAGAGGTAGGACCTGCAGTACTGGTCAACAGGGGGTTCCGGCAGTTGGACTCCGGCAGTTGCCACACGGGGAGAGGGGTCTGGAGGTAGCGGTCCCGGCCCCGGGAGAAGCCGAGAAGGAAATGGGTGATCCTTCCCTCAGTGGGGAGAAAGGGAAGGAAGGCAGTACACTCCCACAGGACTCACCACTGTCTCAAGTGACGGGGACTTACTGCTGTCTCAAGTGATGGCGTCTCAAAAACTCCCCCCTTCTCTCCCACGGGCATGCAAACTCTCCGATGAAAGACAGCAGGTCCGAGGAGTGGGATAGCTGGACAAGTCGGAGCCAGCAGTCCGAGCTGACCAGGATGGGAAGCGAGGAAAAACAGGCTTCTAGGTCCTCTCTCCAAAGTGCCCCGGACACAGACCCCGTATCTGTCCCCCAGACAGAAACTCTGTGGTCTCCCTCTCCTCTGTCCGCGTGGCCAGTTCCCCTCAGCTTCTCTGAATGGGCCATAAGCGAGGAATACAGGCTAGCTAGCTACATCCTTTGTAAAGCTAATGACCTCCTTTCCCCCCACTCACTCAGTTTTTTCTTACAGGGAAGCAGGGAAAGAGAAAATACTGCTCTCAGATTATAACCTCTAACAGTCACTTTTTTATTATTCATATTTACAGATATCCAGTAGGAGACAGGATGTCCTACAGGCTAATGTGGTGTCACATTTGGAGTGAAAAGTACTTTTCAAAGAAATCCAGGGTGTATGGGTGATGCAGAGGAAGCTGCCAAGTCACCCAATGTGAAGCTCAACACTGCTTTGCACCAGCACTGCCCTTTCACACATCTTTTGCAAAGACAAAGATGTCAGGGTTTAGTTTCTAAATCAGTAGCACTTGACAAGACCACTATGAACTGACAGCAAGAGAACTTATGAGCAGGAGGGCCGAGCATAATTTGCCAGTGATGTCATTCCAGCAGAGCCGTTCTATTGGCTGCAACCCACGAGGGAGCCCCAAAACCTGTTCATGGCTTGGGGGGGAAGGAGAGCCGGTATGACCGGGAACGGGGGTGCAGAGGGTGTTCCAGTAACCAGGAAAGGGGCAAAAAACTTTCCCCTCTCCCAATGCCCTGTCAGCCCATCCCAGTGTCTCTCCTCTCTCCCCCCCTCAGCCCATCCCAGTCTCTCCACTGCTCTCCCAGTGTCCCCGTCCATCGAGTTCCCAGCCCTGCCCCGCCCCCTGCTCTGCTCCGGCCGGGATTTCTCCCCTGCAGGGGCAGTTGAGGTGGCTCCAGGGCGGACTGGAGCTTTCCGGGCACGGGGTGGCTCCCGACTTGCTGCTGGAACCGCCCCCTGCCAGGGTGGGCCTGTCAACCTGGGGCACCTCCTCACCTGAGCCTGAGGGGAAGGGCCAGCAACTGGGAGGGGGTTTGGGAAGGAATGGGGAGGCTGAGAAGGCGTTGGGGGTCGTGGAGGTAAGTGGAAAGGGGTTTGGGGGAATCGTCGGGGGTCTGGGAAGGGACTGGGAGAGTTTGGGGACGTCCTCGAGGGGAAGGGGGCAACTAGAAGAGGGTTTGAGGGGTCGTGGGAGGGTCGGAGGTAACTGGAAGGGGTTTGGGGCATCTTGTGGGCTTTTGCGGGTCTGGGAGGCAGTCGGGGGCCTTGGAGGGTTTGAGGGGAAGTTGGGTGTCCTGTGGGACCAGGATGGGATTTGAGGGCTCCTGGAAGGGCTGGGAGGGCCGTCTCCCTGCCCCGCCCCAACCCAGCAGAACAGCACAGTCGTTTCTGGTCCTGCAACAAGAAAGGGAGGAAATAGACGACAGAGACAGTGACTGCATGTCTTCACTGCTCAGGAGATCATCAGCTCAGGCGGCAGCTCCTGCAGCTCCAGAGCCAGACCCTCCTCTCACTGACCCAGGAAGCTGCTGCCATGTGGGCACAAGCTCTGCCGCCCAGGAGGTTCCTGTAGTGCAGGGCTTTGCAGATGGCCACCTAGAGGGCATAGGACATGATGGTGAGAAGGGTAAACTCGGCTGTGATCAAGAAGCAAAGCAAAAAGCACCTGTGCAGCTCATCCTGAGTAGGAGATGCTCCTGGTGTTCCAGAGGGAATTGGCCATGACTTTGGGGACAGTGGTGCAGATGCAGCCCAGGTGCGTGAGGGAGAGGTGGAAGAGGAAGAAGTCCCTGGGATTGTGCAGGTGGTGGTGGTAGGCTACGGCACTGAGGATGAGGCCGTTGCCCAGGAGGGCAGGCAGGGAGATGCCCAGAAAGAAGCAGAAGTGCAAGAGCTGCAGCCCTCGCATGCCAGGAAGAGGAAGTGGGGGATGGAGTTGCTGTTTGACATGAGCTTCCTCCGAGTATCAGGAACTGTCCAAGGAGGAAAAGGCAGTGAAACTCTAGACCAAAACCCATGGATTCCTCTGAGCATCTACCCTCATCCCAAGTATCTGCAGTCACACTTGTAGATTCTGGACTGCAGAGGACAGGCTTAGTATGACTTTAAGATCATTTCTTCTGAATTTTTCGATTTATTTTTCTACTGCCAGGTCTGACAGCTCTGTCACATGACACGGGGGCATTGTGGAACCAAACGAACCCTGAGACATTTCAGAATCCCACGTGTCTTGCGTCTGTCTGAGCTGGAGTTCACCACCACAGTGCTTTGGCAACTGCTGAGCACGGTTGGCACTGCATCTGCATTGTCGTCTTCCTCCCTTGAACCGGGGGCAAGATCATGGCAGGGCCAGTTAAGCCAAATGGACCAAAGGGATATTGCAGGATATATGACGTCAGCTCAGCTACAAAAGCTCGGGAAAGGTACAGGAAAGAGGGGAATCCATTTTTTTACAATACTTGCCTTCTCAGTGTGGTGAAACCCTGCTTCCCATGAAGCGACCAGGTATCGCTGCTGACGGGAAATAGAGAATAAAACTTTTTTTTTCCTCTTCACTTATGCATGCACAAACTTTGGCTTTTGCTTTAGTAAAGTGCCTGATCTCAAGACAGAAGTCATTTTCCGTCTTTTTCTCTCTCTCCTGTCTGGTTGGGAAGGGCAGCGAGAGAGGGGCTTGGTGGGCACCTGGCATCCACACAAGGTCAACCCACTGCAACATTGCAGGGTCTTATGGAACCAAAGGACTTCTGGGACGCTGGGAAGTCACGGAATCAAGCGTTCGGCGTGACACTGCCCTGCATCATGGAAGGAATTTTCCCTGGGAAACTATGGAAAACCAGGGAATTAAGGGACATCATTGGGACGTGCGAGACGTCATGGGATATCTTTGGAACTTCAGGGAATTAAAGGGATAAAACAAAGGATTAAAACCAATGACCAGAAACCATTGGATTGAACATTTCTTTAATATGCCAGCTGGGGATTCATGGGGGTACTCCTCCATGCATGAATCAAAGAAACAGTATAAATTTCAGAAATGAATACAGTGTTATTTGAAAGACCCTCCTTTCACAAGCAGTCCATAATTCTGTTATGATTTTGGGGCCAAATAGCATCTGGGATTGTATCAGTGGAGCAAGACTGCCATCTAGCGTACATTTCTTCTGGGAAGGGCAGGTATTTTCGCTGCGTGGTCTTCTCCCTTATCAGGCCTCGTAGCATCTCTGATTGATCTATCCGACCTCTAACACCTAAACTTAATGTTCTTGGACCAGCTAAGGCATGTGTCTTAGAACTTCCCATTTGCTTAAACAATGTATAAATTACTTTCTTCTTAACACAACAATCCCTTATTTAAAAACTTTTCTGAGGTATGTAACCTAATTTATTGAAAATGAGCATACTATACACTCTATTATTTTCCATGTATCATCTGCATTCTCTCTCCTAAAACTAATTGTAGTCTTAAAAGAAAAGAACTCTTCCGTGCCAAGAAAGCAAATCCTTTTTTTGATTAGGATTTTTACCTAAGAAAAACCTCTGATTTACTACGTCATTTAGAAAGGAGATCCTCTCTCATTTCGGTGCCATTGGGACAATATGCTCATATGGAACACTGCAGATTCCCGTGGAATCAAGGGACCATTTGACACTCTAGTGCCTCATGGGAGAGGAGACAGTGCAGAGAGACCTCAAATCAGACATTTGGGCAATCATCAGAGAGAGAAAATTCAAAAATTGGAAGTGTCGGATTCGGTCACTGGGATGGGGCAACCCCGGATGTACAGGCAGACTGGTAATGACATACTGCATAACAGTGCTGGAAAATGACCTCTGTGGTCCTGGTGGATGGCCTGTTGACCAAGGGTCAGTAGTGCCCTGACAGGGACTCTCTGCTCGGCCACAAAAGGGTTTTCAGACACACGAACCCTTCGCTTGCACACAGACAGTTCATGGCAGCAGGGGCAACATCTCCTGGGGTCCTGCTACCACTCCCGGAACCTGGATTCACCTCATCACTGTGGGGTACCACCTGCTCTGCCAGTATCAGAGATGCCCCACGACCTGAGGGAAGTAAACGGGGAGCTCTCCACATCCCAGAGTTGCATGCAGGGTTTTGTCAGGCTTTAGTACCATAAATGCTAAGTGACACATAGACACTCTTTGTGCCACATAACTTCAAGGCCCCCAGGAAGCTGAAGGTAATTGTATTTGTTCAGGGTCATCTCCTCACACCAACACCAGGTGTGTTGTCAAGACTTGTCTATACAAGGCAAAAAAAGACACTCTGTTTAATCCTTCCGTGTCTCTCCTGGGAAGGTTGGGTGGGCTGGGTAAGAAACCAGCTGGAAGTAGTGGTTCTATTGTGAGTGCCAACCAAGAGCGGTTGGCAGGTCTGGGATGCAGACCCTGGGGAGTTGACCTGGGTTTTCCAGTGCAAATGGCAATAGATCGCATCCTGCCCGGTGGTCCTTCATGTCCTGCTAGGTAGGTGACAGAGATGGGAAAGAGAATTAAGGTTTTTGGTTGTGCCTCTCATCCTGCTGCATAGGTACGAGTTCCAGCACATCCAGTTCAGGGTGACAGGCTCTTCCCTGGTCCTCTGAGCAAGAGGAGCAGGAGGAGGACAGAAGAGAACTCACATACGGACCCTGCATCTCCATGAAATCCAAAGCAGGTGGGAGATGCCATACCATGTCCAAGATTCTCTGGGGAAGATGCTTCTCCCATGCATTTCCTCGCAGTAGTACTGGTGCCACAGTCCCCGACAAAACCCCAAGTGGTCTTTTTCCCCAGCAGAAGCCCTTCTACTGCCAGCAGGGATGCTCCCTGAGACAGGTCAGAAGAGGTGGAGCTCGGGGTGCTGAACCCGGATAGATGTTCTTCCTCTCGTGCCCCCCGACGGTTCTGAGAAGAGTGTGCCCTTGAGGAAAATTCAGGAGTCTCCACGTGCCCACAGAGGAGTGATGTGGGGGAAGAGAGGATGACTGTAAAAGAAGATCATGGTCTGGCTCAATCATGAGCTTCCCGATACCAATCCGCACTCATCTCTGCCCCCAAACTATCGTCTCGTGGCCTTCCCTCTCGCTACTCCGTAAGGCATTCCCTCGGAACACTCATCTCTCTTTGTCGAACCCTTCTTTTTCCTTGCTTTACTCTCTGCCCTTCAGAGAATTCCTGCAGTCGGTCTTTCCCCTTTCCTACTTTTCGTCCTCTCTTTGCTTTTCTTAGTCCCGCAGCTTTCCAGCCTACTGTGACTCCAATCCACCTCTCTTTCTCGCACTCATCCTTCCAGCAAACCCTAGTGGACACTTCCACTACTGCACACTTTTCATCCTCTTAAAAATTCTTCTCCGTATGGTTCTGGCTGCTTCTGTGCCCTTTGTTCTTGGAAAAACATCCAGCGTAATAAATACTTCTGATGACTTTTCTTCTTTTTCTCTCCGCTAATTCCTGTAATCAGAACCCAGGTGCAGCAGGAGCCATTGGTAGAGACACCGAGGGCAGTGAAATCACCGTCAAGTGCTCACACGCCAACAAACGGAAGGTGATTTTATCCATTTCTACCGTAGCTCCCGGGCCACCCTAGCTCTGGTACGCACTACTAAAGGATTCAGAGGGCGGTGCCATCGGGGTTGCTGTCCATGTCGGGAGGTCGTCGTTGGACTTCCTTTGGCTCTATAGGCCCCGTCATGGTGACGCTACCCTGTATTTCTGCTCCCTGGCGGACACGGATCATTGACATTGTCGTCATTGGAGCTTTCAGGGATTGTCTCAGAAATACAAAACTCGTTTAATCCTTCAGGGGAGCAAAGTAGCGTCCCTATGAAAATATGGCTTTTCAGTCCTACACAGAGCACAGACTTGTGAAAAAATGTCTGAGGGCCAAGTGATGCACACTGCACAGGGCAGAGCAAATCAAGGCATACTGCAGTCAACTGCAATATGT
This sequence comes from Chiroxiphia lanceolata, assembly GCF_009829145.1. Taxonomy (NCBI): domain Eukaryota; kingdom Metazoa; phylum Chordata; class Aves; order Passeriformes; family Pipridae; genus Chiroxiphia; species Chiroxiphia lanceolata. Next base: position 25,570 of record NC_045655.1, on the reverse strand, counting down.
GTCCATATCTTGTCCTGAGGTATCGTCTCCTGGATGTCTTTATCCACTCCAGGCCGGTACCCTATTCTCTGATTCATGAAGATATATCACGTCGGATCTGGAGGGTTCTTGCCTTGCCTTGAGCGTGGGAAAGACACAGTAAGCGTCCAAAGATTTTGAGTGTCACTCGTCAAGGATCTGAACACTACATCTCGGTGTACTGAAGAATCTGTGAAGGCAGACAGTGTGACAGAGCGAGGGCAGCTAAGCCAGACCAAGTGTTAGAGGTGGTGAGATAGGAGAAAAGCAGTAAGAAATGAGAGACCTCCACTCATATTGTCGGGACTCAGGAAGGATGGTTGCAGGACCATCCTTCATTAGCCTCTCAGTACAAATGCAGACTCCATAGCTTCCTGTAAATGTGTTATCTCTGCTCTGATACCTAAGAGGGCAGAACCATGTCAAGAGCCCACAGGCATAGGGAGGGTGAACTTGATGCTTCTCTTCCACCTGGGAAGACTGTAAAAGCCTCAGGACCCTCCAGGTGCGTAGATGTCTCTTTTTCACCTTTACTGGTGCTGCTCTTCCACTGGAAAGCTCTTACTCTTGCCATACTCTTACCATTATCTTTTTTCACTTTATCTCCACATTCATATAATCTCGATCTCTTTCATATCATCATCAGAGTTTTGTAGATGACGTAACCAAATTGAACAGTATATTTCCTGTGGTGCATGGGTGTCTGGGATCTCTCTGGAGAAGGGGCGGGAATAAGGGTCTACAGCTGCCAAGTCCCAAGACCTTCATCTGCCTTTTCAGATGGGTGGACCAGGGCTATCCCAGCCCCACCACTCGCAGGTAGCACTCTGCTTGTTGCCCGTGTGCTCCCTGCTTGTGCATGAGTGTCTCCATGCTTTTCCCTCAGCACCTTTCCCAGGGAATATTATGTCCTTGCCACCCCTGTCCAGACCTGCTGAAGCCGCGTTCCTCTCTCACTCTGTGCATTTTCCCAGCAGAGAAAGGCACATGCAGAGACCTTGGGCTGCTGCCCAACGGGTTCCTCTCCCTTTCCTGGGGAGTTGGGAGAGAGGTATTCTTCCCAGACAGATGAAGAAGGACAGGGGAGAAGCCACAGAGGCCGAGCAGAAACGTGTTCCCCGAGAAGATGCAAGCAGCCAGAGAGATGATCAGCACGGGAAGATGCAAAAGTGTAGCAGGGAAGAAGATCGGAGCTCGCAAAAGCCCAGTCTGGGTGTGCAGCAGAGCAGACGATAGCATCTGGGAAAGAAAGGACTACACTGCGAGCTAAAGGGCAACAGCTCCTGCCCATGAGGGAAACCTCAGAGCCAGGCAATGCTCAGTATGCCATCGACTGAGAGAGCCAGAGGGGCTGCAGCTAGGGGAAGGAGAAACCCAGAGAGCAGTTCAGGTACTGAAAGAAGACTTCATTTTCCTACGTCCGTCTTCCTTTACTCTCTAAGAGAGTCTTTTTGGGTAGCTCTCTTCTCTCGGGACAGGGTGGTGATTTCTGAACCTCTCAGCAAACAGGCAGGTTAGTCTCAGAATGATCTTCGACTATCTCTTCCTCACTTTCTACCTGGGCCACCTCCTCTCAATCTCTCGGTTTTTCATATATGCATCTTTCTTCTTCCTCCCAGAAACACTCAACAGCCTTTTCAGGTCGCGTGGGGAAATACCACTGAATAGAGAAAAAAATCCTTGCAAATCTCGCACTTGCTATCTTGCATGTGTTCACTCCACAAGGAAATGAAGCGAGAAAGAAGAGAAAGCTCAGACCCTCTTTCTCTGCTGCTCTCCCCTTCAACATCTCTCCCACTCCGTCTCTCTTGTCATCCACAGGTGACAACCAAAAGATATATCGACTGTCTCTTCAGTCCCTCATTTCTCTTTTTCTAAAAAAATCAGGAGATCCTTGCAAAGCTGCCCCAGTCCTATCAAGCTCTCCTCTCACTAAATTTAATTATACTTCCCACTCTCTGGAAACCATTTGTCGGTGGAGTGCAGAGGAGGGAGAGGAAGGCAGAGGAGGGAGAGGAGGCGGAGAGGAGTTGGCCCTCCCCGAGCAGAGAGCCGGGGTTGGCGGAGGCAGCGAGACACAGGGCAGCGGATCGGCAGTTGCGGCGCTGGCGGGGCGAGGGGTTGGCGGTGCTGGCCGCGGTTCTGCTCGGGTCACAGGGTTGGCGGTCTGGGACCGTGGGGCAGGGGTAGCGGCTGGGAATATGCCGTCTTGCCTGGTACGTTCTTCACAGACCTCTACCCCCGAACTATCCTCCCTCTGCTCCATAAAGCATTCCCTCATAACATTCATCGCTCTTTTCTTTGTTGAGCCGATCCTCTTTCCTTGCTTTGCTCTCTGAACTTCAGAGATTTCTGGTTGTCCGTCCTTCCCCTTCCTTCTTTTCTTCTCTGTTTTGTTTAGTCCCACAGCTTTTCATTCTTCAGTGACTCCACCAGTCCACCTCTCTTTCCGGTACTCATCTCTCCAGCAAATACTAATGGACACTTCCGCTACTGCACACCTTGACATCCTCTTAAAATTCTGGCGGACACGGACTCAGTGACACAGTCGTCTTTGAGGTTTCAGAGGATTTTCTTTGAAATAAAAAACACGGTTACTGATTCTACAGTGGAGTAAAGTAGCACCCCACGACAAGGTGGGGTTTCACTTCTACAGAGATCACAATCTTGTGACAGGATGCCTGAGTGCCAAGTGATATAAACAGCACTGGGCACCGCAAATCTGGGCATCCTGCAGTCAGTTGCAATGTGCGTCCCTAGCTTCTCATGAGGCATCGTCTCCTGGATACTCAGATCCACGCCAGGCAGGCACCGCTATTCTCTGTTTCGTGAAGATCTTTCTCTTTGGATAGGAGAAGGGTTCTGACCTTGCCTTGTGTGTGGAAATATCACAGTCATGGTCCACAATACCTGGAGCGTCACTCGTCAAGGATCTGAACAGTACATTTCGGAGGTGTGTTGAAGAATATGTGAAGGCAGAACTTAGGACGGAGCGAGGTGCAGCCCAGCCAGACCAAAGTTTAGAGGTGGAGAGAAAGTAAGTAGTAAAAAAAAAAGAGACTTCCAACCATGTGGTCGTGGGCTCAGGAAAGATGGTTGGAGGACCATCCTTCATTATCCTCTCAGTACAAATGCAGACTGCTAACCATCCTTTAAATGTGTTTCTCTGTTCTGACACTTAAGAGGGCAGAACGATGTCAGGAGCACACAAGCATAGGGAGGGTGAATTTTATGCTGCTCATCCACATGGGAAGACTGTGAGAGCCACAGTTTCCTGTGGTATGACGGGTGCCTGGGATCACTCTAGAGTTGATCAAGAGAAAGGGTTGGAAGAAAGAGTCTACATCTGTCAAACCCCAGACCTTCAGCTGCCCTTTCAGATGGGTGGGACAGAGTTGTCCCAGGCCCACCCTAGCAGCAGCACACTGGTCGTTGCCACCTGTACTCCCTGGGTGTAAGTGAGGGTGTTCATCCTCTTCCGTGCTCAACCCTCAGTACATTCCCTACAGAATACTGTCCTTGCCACTGCTGGGGGTGGGATATCCAGCAGCCTTGCTGGAACCACGTTTCTGTCTTGCACTCTGCATTTACCCAGCAGAGAAAAGCACAACCAGAGACCTGGCTGCTGCCCTGCAGGGTTCTTCTCCCTATCATTGGAACTGGGAGGGAGGCATTCTTCCCAGGCAGTTGAAGAAGGACAGGGGATAAGCCAGAGATTTGGAGGGGACACGTGTTTCCCGAGGAAATGCAAGCAGCCCAGAGAACTACGGACAGCACGGGAAAGATGTGAAAGGAGCAGCAGAGAAGAAGAGCGGATCTTCCAAAAGCCCAGCAGTGGTTGTAGAGAAGAGCAGGAGATTGCACCTGGGAAGGGGAGGACTGCACTGCAGTTTGGTCTTAGCATGAATTTTGGCTATCTCGTCCTCACTTCCTACCTGGGTCCCCTACTCTCTATATCCCGGCTTTTCATAAATATATCCTTCCTCTTCCTCCCAGAAAACACTAAAGAACCTTTTCAAGCCCCGACGGGAAATACCACAGAATGGAGAAAAATCGTTGAGGATCTGGAACTTACTCTCTTGCATGTGTTCACTCCAGGTGATCTTACTTCTGTAAGGAAATGAGGAGAGAAAGAAGGGAAAGTTCAGGCCTCTTCTCTGTCTCTGCTCTCCCCTTCAACCTCTGTCGCTATCCCACTCCCTCTGTCTTCTCATCTACATGCTGCCACCAGAAGACGTCTCGGCTCTCTCTGCAGTCCCACCTTTCTCCTTTTCGAAAGTAAATCAGCAGATACTTACGAAGATGCCTCAGGCGTATCAAGCTCTCATCCCACTAACTTTAATAATGCGTACCATTTTGCCTCCAGGCTGCCTCTGGCACGACTTCCAGATTTCCCCAGGCTGGCAACACAATGCAGGGTTCCTGTTTGCAGGATTAGCATTGTGAAACTCACTTCTCAGGGAGTGAGGAAATCGAGGATTGAGGAACCCTCAGAATTTACGGAGATGACAGAGAAGGGAAAGGGAATGAATTTTTGGCTGTACAATAAGTGCCTCTCAACCTGCTGCATATGTGCTGGTTCCAGCACATCCAGTTCAGGTGTGACAGGCCGTTCCCTTTTCCTCTGAGCAAGAGGAGCAGGAAGAGGGACACAACAGGGCTTAATTACGGAGACTGCATCTCCACGAAGTCAAAAGCAGCTGGGACATGCCATCCACGTCCGAGCTTTCTCTGCCTAGCCGTAGCACTGGTACCACAGGCCCTGACAAAAACCAAGTGGTCTTTGCCTCCAGCAGAAAAGCTCCTGCTACCAACAGGGATGGTCCCCGGGACAGGCCAGGTGAGGCGGAGATCGGGGCACTGAGACCGGAGGAATGTTCCTCCTGTCCTGCCCCCAGATAATTCTCAAAAGCGTGTACCCTTGACCAAAATTCAGGAATCTCTAAGTACCCACAGAGGAGAGAGGTAAGGGAAGAGACGATGGTTGTGAAAGAAGCTCGTGGTCTGCAAATCTTGAGCTCTACCATACCAACCCGCACCCCTGCCACAAAACCCGGCCCCGCCACCTTTACGGTTCAGAGCCCCGACCACCGCCGCGCTGCCACCGCTCTCGCCTGGCCTCCACATACAGCTCACACCGACGAGAGACCGATCGACGCCGGCGCCTTGCTAATATACGGGGCGATTTGTCGGAGGAGGGTAGGGAAGGGAGAGAAAGGCAGAGGAAGACGCAGCCAACCAGGAGTAGAGAGCCGGGGCTGGCGAGGGCAGCGAGACGCTGGTGATGAAAGGGGCTGGAAGTCAGGAGTAATTCTACTGGTGAAAAAGAAAACTTGGATTTAGTGTGGGGCTGTGGCACCCGTGCTACTGCCAGGACGTACATGGGAGAAGCACCCTCCCAAGAGAAACTCCGAAGTGTCATGGCATCTCCCACCTGCTTTGGATTCATGGAGATACAACGTTCGTTAGTGATCTCTGCTGTGTGCCTCCTCCTGCTCCTCTTGATCGGAGGACCAAAGAAGAACCTGGCATACCTGAAGTTTTTATGCTGATCCTGCAAAGAGGGAACACTTAATCTGCCACAAAGGGGAAAACTGGAAGTCGTTCTATAGGCAGCCTGGGGCAGAATGGGCCTCATTAATAGTTAGTGAGATGAGGGCTTGATAATCCGAGGTTACGTTTAGTGTGCTTGCACCGGTACCACTTGAGCTGCCCTGTACTGGGTACGTCACTTGTCACTCAGGCATTCTGTCACAAACCTCTGTTATGTGTAGGACTGAAAAGCCCTGTTTTCATAGAGGAGCTATTTTACCCCGCTGTAGAAAAAATTTACAGAATTTTGTATTTCTAAGACAATCCTCTGAAAGCTCCAAAGAAGACGATGTCAATGAGTAATGACACTGAGCAAATACAATTGCCATCAGCCTCCTTGGGGACCTTGAAATTATGTGGGAAAAGAGTGTCTCGGTGTCACTTTGCATTTATGGTACTAAAGCCTGGCAAAGCCCTGCATGCAGATCTGGTATGTGCTTCTGCGGACAGAACTCCCCGTTTCCATCCCTCGGACTGTGGGTCACCTCAAGAACTGGCTGAGCAGGTTGCACCACACAGGGATGACGTGAATCCTGGCTCCGGGTGTGGCAGCAGGACCCCCAGGAGATAGTGCCCCTGGTGCCATGAACTGTCTGTGTGTACAAGCGAAGAACTCGTGTGTCTGAAAACACTCTTGTTACCGAGCAGTGAGCACCTGCCGGGGTACCACTGACTCTGGACCAACTGGTCATCCACCAGGACCCCAACGACCATCCACCTGGTCATTTTGCAGCACTACTATGCAGCATATCATTCCCAGTCTGTCCGTACATCCGGAGTCGTCCCGTCCCAGGGACAGAATCCGGCACTTCCCCATGTTGAATTTCCTCTTGTTGATGATTGCCCAAATGTCTGTTTTGAGGTCTCTCTGCAGGGTCTCCCTCTTCCATGAGGCCCCATATTGTCACAATGGCACGGAAATGAGAGGATCTCCTTTCTAAACCAGAAATCAGAGGATTTTCTTAGATATAAATCCTAATCAACAAAGGCATTTACTTTCTTGGCACGGTAGAGGGCTTTTCTTTTAAGAATAAAACTACTTTGAGAAGAGAGAATGTAGATGATACGTTGAAACTAATAGACAGTGTGTCGTATGCTCATCTTCAATAAATTAGCTCACTTGCTTCAGAAACCGTTGTAAAAAAAGATTTGTTTTGTTAAGAAGAAAGTAATATATGCAATGTTTAAGCAAATGGGAAGTTCTAAGACACGTCTTGCTGGACCTAGAACATTAAGTTTAGGTGTTAGAGGTCGGATAGGTCAATCAGAGATGCTACGAGGCCTGCGAAAATGCTTGCCCATCCCAGAAGAAATGGAAACTAGATGGCGGTCTTGCTCCACGGATACAATCCCAGATACTATTTGACCCCAAAATCATAACAGAATTATGGACTGTCTGTGAAGGTGTTGTCTTTCAACTATCACCTTCCGAAATTTAAAATGATTCTTTGATTCATACATGGAGGAGTAGCTCCATGAGTCCCCAGCTGGCATATTAAGAAATGTTCATTCCAATATTTTCTTGCCATTTGGTTTCATTCTTTGTCTTATCCCTTTGATTCCATGGAGTTAAAAAGATATCCCAGGATTTGTATAATTCCATGAGGTCCCTCACGTCCAAATTCCGTGGTCTTCTGTTGTTTCCCAGGGAACATTTGCTTCCGTGGTGCAGGGTAGTGTCACGTCTACAGTTTGATTCCATGAGTTCCCCAGTGTCCCAGTAGTCCTTTGGTTCCATGAGACCCTACAATGTTGCAGTGGGTTGACCTTGTGTGGATGCCAGGTGCCCACCAAGCCGGTCTATAGCTGCCCTTCCCAGCCAGACGAGTGAGAGGAAAAGATGGAAAATGACCTTGAGATCCGGCATGCATAAGTGAAGAGGAAAAAAAATTTTATTCTCTATTTCCCGTCAGCACCATGCCTGACCGTTTCATGAGAAGCAGGGCTTCACCACGCTGAGAGGCCAGACAGAAGGCAAGTAGATGACAAAAGATGGATTTTTTTTTTTTTATTAATTTTTTTTTAATTTTATTTTTTCCTGTTCCTTTCTTGAGCTTTTGTATCTGAGTTGATGCCCTATATTCTACAATATCCCTTTTGTCCGTTTGGCTCAACTGACCTGTCTGTATCTCTTCCCATGGTCTTGCCCCCGATTCAAGGAGGAAGCTGACAATGCGGATCCTGTGCCAGCCCTGTTCAGTAGTTGCCAAAGTACTGGTGTGATTAACCCCTTTGTATCTCCCAATGCAAGGCATAGCACTGCATGGCAGCAGTGAGAAAATGAACTCCAACTCAGACAGACGGAATACACGTGGGATTCTGAAATGTCTCAGGGTTTGTTTGGTTCCACGATGTCCCCCGTGTCACTGTGACAGAGCTGTCAGAGCTGGCAGTAGAAAAATAAATCGAAACACTCAGAAGAAATGAACTTAAAGTCATACTAAGCCTGTCTTCTGCAGTCCAGAATCTACAAGTGTGACTGCAGATACTTAGGATGAGAGTAGATGCTCAGAGGAATTCATGGGCTTTGGTCTAGGAAATCTGTCCCCAGAGTTTCACTGCCTTTTCCTCCTTGGACAGTTCCTGATACTCGGAGGAAGCTCATGTCAAACAGCAACTCCATCCCCCACTTCCTCTTCCTGGCATGCGAGGGCTGCAACTCTTGCTTCTTCCTGGGCATCTCCCTGCCTGCTCTCCTGGGCAACGGCCTCATCCTCAGCGCCGTAGCCTACCACCACCACCTGCACAATCCCAGGGACTTCTTCCTCTTCCACCTCTCCCTCATGCACCTGGGTTGCACCTGCACCACTGTCGCCAAAACCATGGTCAATTCCCTCTGGAACACCAGGATGAGCTGCACAGGTGTTTTTTGCTTTGGTCCTTGATCACAGCCGAGTTTACCCTTCTCACCATCATGTCCTATGCCCTCTAGGTGGTCATCTGCAAAACCCTGCACTACAGGAACCTCCTGGGCAGCAGAGCTTGTGCCCACATGGCAGGAGGTGCCTGGGTCAGTGAGAGGAGGTCTGGTTCTGGGCTGCAGGAGCTGCCGCCTGAGCTGATGATCTCCTGAGCAGTGAAGACATGCAGTCACTGTCCCTGTCGGCTATTTCCTCCCTTTCTTGCTGCAGGACCAGAAACGACTGTGCTGTTCTGCTGGGCTGGGTCGGGCAGGGAGATGGCGGGACCAGGGAGGGGTTGGACTGGGCAGTTCCAGTGAGTAGAAAACGCCAATGTTCATCTGAAGTGTAGGAGTGGGTAGGGTGGGAGCACTACAGGGCAGAGGTGGCTCCAGGCTCTGGGAGTGGCAGCAGGAGCCCAGGGAGACACTGCCTCTTCCTGTGTGTGTGCGAGGGAAGGACTCGTGTCTCTGAACACCCCAGTGTGTGTGAGCAGTGCATCAGTCCAGCTGGGGGTGGACACCTCTCTGAGCCCTGGCACATTTCTGTGTGTGACGCCAGGGAAACCCCCACTGTGCCAGGGAGTTATCAGATCCTTTGCTGTCACCCTCCTGGTGTGCTGTGTAATGATGAAACTAGAAAAGGTGATCATCATACCCTGTTAATTTTCTAAGGGGAGAAATGTCACTACTGGAAAGAAGTGTCACTGAAGAGGTAAGAAGAGGGAACATCATTGTTTCCTTCAGTCTGGGGGGATACCTGCGGGGAACCCAAGGGGCAGAGAAAGGACTGCCTTTGGCTCTTGCTGTGCTGCTCAGTTGGACCGGGCTCCTGGCACACAAGGAGCTCCTGGCTACGGAGAGATGGGAGGTGTTCAACTGAGACTTCCCTTGAGGACACGACTTCACACTCCTCTACAGAGTGAGTCTACAGGTGCACGGGAGTGCCGCTTGATTTCCCGGAGCTACCACATCCCACAGCCTTGCACATCTGTCAGGACTCTCCCAGTTTCTCTGTTGCACAGGAGGAGGATATTCTCCAGGGCAGGCCTTCGCTGCAGCACCGTCAGAGGGACAGTGCAGGTGGGCTCCTTCTCCCAGGATGACTGCGGGGTGGGAAGTTGGGGGTGCAGCCAGGGTTGCCCGGGGCTGTCCTGCAGAGCAGGGTCCCTGTGCTCCGGGGTTCTTCGTGCCAGGGTAGGGACCTTGCTGCTTGCCTAGGTAGTTGCCCACACCTCTGCAGGGAGAAGCTGTCGGTTGGTGGTAGGAACCCCAGCAGGATCCAGGCAATGTCTTCCCAGTGTTGGATGAGTGCTGTGTGAAGTCAGGGCTGCTCCCAGATCCAAATCACACCAGTATTTCCAAGGGCACTTTTAAAATTGTAAAAGCAAAGTATAATTATTAGGAAGGAAAGAAGCTTTTCTGAGTCAGTGTTTTCAGTTTCCTCCTCCTGAGGAATCTGGGGGTTGAGAAATAGAAAAGGAGTTCTCATGTTGTACTTGTCACCTAGACTCCTGAGCTGTAATTTGGAATGTACAGTGCTTCTGCAAGCAGCTTCCTAAAGGTCTTTCGGCCTCTGCTCTGTTTTTGACAGAGATAGCATCACTTCTGCTGGACCCATCTGTTTTTTGTTTATCTGCCCTGTTCCACCTGCAAAAAGAAAAGTTACCCAGTCAGTACCCTGCAAACAGGTAGGTTTCCCTCATGTCAAACGGAGTGCACAGACATTCGGATGGAGTGCTGACAGGGAAGTCATCAATGGATTTCTGATGTTCAGAGACACGACTCTTTCCCTCGCACACACAGAGAGTTCATTGCAGTAGAGGCAGTGTCTCCCTGGGTTCCTGCTGCCACTCCCAGAGCCTGGAGTCACCTCAGCCCTGTAGTGCTCCCTGCCCATTCCTCGACGTCTATGAATATTGGGGTTTTCTACTCACTGGAACTGCCCAGTCCAATCCCTACTCATTCTGAGTAGGTGATGCCCCTGGTTTTCCAGAGGGAATTGGCCATGGCTTTGGGGACAGTGGTGCAAATGCAGCCCAAGTGCATGAGGGAGAGGTGGAGCAGAAAGAAGTCCCTGGTGTTGTGCAGGTGGTGGTGGCTGGCTACGACGCTGAGGATGAGGCCGTTGCCCAGGAGGGTAGGCAGGGAGATGCCCAGGAAGAAGCAGAAGTGCAAGAGCTGCACTCGCATGCCAGGAAGAGGAAGTGGGGGATGGAGTTGCTGTTTGACATGAGCTTCCTCCGAGTATCAGAAACTGTCCAAGGAGGAAAAGGCAGTGAAACTCTGGGGACAGATTTCCTAGACCAAAGCCCATGAATTCCTCTGAGCATACTCTCATCCCAAGTATCTGCAGTCACACATATATGGATTCTGGACTGTAGAATATAGGTTTACCATGACTTTAAGTTCATTTCTTCTGAATTTTGTATTTATTTTTTCTACTACCTGTCAGAGTGACACAGGGGGGCATCGTGGAACCAAACGAATCCTGAGACATTTCAGAATCCCATGTTTTTTGGGTCTCTCTGAGCTGGAGTTCATTTTCTCGCTGCAGTGCTGTGCTTTGCATTGGGAGCTACGAAGAGGTTAATGACCCCAATGCTTTGGCAACTACTGAACAGGGCTGGTACAGCATCCGCATTGTCTTCTTCCTCCCTTGAATCAGGGACAAGACCATGGGAGGGGATACAGACAGTCCAGTTGAACCAAATGGACTAAAGGGACATTGTAGAACATATGCATCAGTTCAGCTGCAAAAACTCAGGAAAGGAACAGGAAAGGGGGGAATCCACTTTTTTTACAATACTTGCCTTCTGAGCCGCCTCTCTTTGTGGTGAAACCCTGTTTCCCGTGAAGTGGCCAGGCATGGCTGCTGACGGGAAGTAGAGGATAAATGTCTTCTTTTTTTCCTCTTCACTTATGCATGCACAAACTTTAGCTTTTGCTTTAGTAAAGTGCCTGATCTCAAGGTAGAAGTCATTTTCATCTTTTTCTCTCTCTCCTGTCTGGTTGGGAAGGGCACCTATAGAGGGGCTTGGTAGGCACCTGGCATCCAGACAAGGTCAACCCACTGCAACATTGTAGGACCTCATAGAACAAAAGGACTACTGCGACACTGGGAAAGGCAAAAAATCAAGCTACCGGTGTGACACTACCCTGCATCACGGAAGCAAGTGTTCCCTGGGAAGCTACTGAAAACCAGGGAATTAAGGGACGTCATTGGGACGTGTGGGACCTCATGGAATCAAAAAACCCTGGGGTCTTTTTGGAACCTCATGGAATCGAAGGGATAAACCAAAAGAATTAAACCCAATGACCAAAAACCATTGGATTGAACATTTCTTTAATATGCCAGCTGGGGATTCATGGGGGTACTCCTCCATGCACGAATCAAAGAATCAGTATAAATTTTAGAATATGAATACAGTGATACTTCATAGACACCCCCCCTTCACAAACAGTCCATATTTAGATTTTGGGCTCAAATAGCATCTGGGATTGGATTCGTGGACCAAGACTGCCATCTAACCTCCATTTCTTCTGAGAGTGGCAGGCATTTTTGCAGAGTGGTCTTCTCGCTTAGCGCGGGCCTCGTAGCATCTCTGTTTGACCTATCCGACATCTAACAGCCTAACTAAATATTCTAGGACCAACTAAGGCAAGTGTCTTAGAACTTCCCATTTGCTTAAACAATGAAGAATTGACTTTCTTCTTAACAGATTAATATGTTATTAAACAAGTTTTCTGAGGCATGTAACCTAATTTCTTGAAGATGGGCATACGATACACTCTCTATTAGTTTTCATGTATCATCTTCATTCTCTCTCCTAAAACTAATTGTAGTCTTAAAAGAAAAGACCGCTACCACGCCAAGGAAGCAAATCCCTTTGTTGATAAGGATTTTTTCTAAGAAAACACTTTCGATTTCCTAACTCGTTTGCAAAGGAGATCCTCTCTCATTTCGGTGCCATTGGGACAATATGGGGCCTCATGTAACACACGGAACACTGAACACTACAGATTCCCGTGGAATGAAGGGACCATTTTGAAACTCTAGGGCCTCATGGAAGAGGGAGGCCCTGCAGAGAGACCTCATATTAGAGGTTTGGGCAATCATCAACCAGAGGAATTTCAACCAAGGGAAGTGCCGGATTTTGTCCCTTGGATGGGGCAACACCGGTTATACGGACAGACTGGGAATGACATGCCGCATAGCAGTGCTGGAAAATGACCTCTGGGGTCCTGGTGGATGGCCAGGTGGCCAAGAGTCAGTTGTGCCCTTACAGGGACTCACCGCTCGGTCAGGTATGTTCTTTAAGACACACGAGCCCTTCCCTTGCACACAGACACAGACAGTTCATGGTAACAGGGGCAATATCTCCTGGGTTCCTGCTGCCACGCCCGGAGCCTGGATGCACCTCGGCTCTTGTGGGGTGCCTCCTACTCTTTCGCTATCTGAGATGACCCACGGCCTGAGAGATGGACACTAGGAGTTCTCTCTACAGAAGTACATCCCAGAGCTGCATCCAATGACTCTGCCAGGCTTTAATACCATAAATGCACGGTGACACCTAGGCACTCTTTATACCACATAACTTCAAGGCCTCCACAGGAGGCTTGATAGCAATTTTACCTGGTGAAGGTCACCTCCCTACATCAACACCAGGGTGTGCTCAAGACTTGTCTGTGCAAAGCAAACAGAGACACACTCTTAGTCCTTCTGTGTCACTCCAGGGAAGTCAAAAGAACCTCTGTGGGCTGGGTGACAAACCAGTGCTGGAAGTAATGGTTCTCTTGTGATTGCCAACCAAGAGCGGTTGGCAGGTCTGGGATGCAGGCCATGGGGAGCTGACCTGGGTTTTTCAGTGCACATGGGAATAGATCACACCCTGCCCCGTGGTCCTTCATGTCCTCCTAAGGAAGTAACAGAGATGGGAAAGAGCATGTAATTTTGACTCTGCATCTGAGTGCCCCTAAATCATCTACAGATACGCTGGTTCCAGTACATCCAGCTCAGGTGTGACAGGTTCTTCTCAAATCCTCTAAGCAAGAAGAGCAGGAAGAGGGACAGAGCAGAGCTCACTTACGGAGACCGCATCTCCATGAAGTCCAAAGCTACTGGGAGATGCCATGCCACGTCCGAACTTTCTCTAGGGAATGTGTTCCCCACACACTGCCTCGCCGTAGCACTGGTGCCACAGCCCCTGACAAAAACCAAGTGGTCTTTGTCTCCAGCAGAAGCTCCTGCTGCCAACAGGGATGCTGCCAGGGACAGGCCAGGAGAGGCCCGGAGGGATTATCAGCCTATCGTGCCCCAGACCATTCTCCCAAGCGCGTGTCCTGGAGGAAAACACAGGAGTCTCTACGTGTCAACAGGGAGGGATGTGAGTGAAGAGACGGTGACTGTGAAAGGAACTCACAGCATGTCATCTTGAACTCCCCGATACAAACAAGTAGCCCTGTAAACCAGCCCGTTCCCTCTTCCTCTGTGGTGAAGGAGGGAGGGAGAGGAAGGCAGAGGAGGGAGAGGAGGCGGTTCGCCCTGAGCAGAGAGCCGAGGTTTGGCGGGGGCAGCGAGACACCGGGCTGCGGATCGGTGGCTGCGGCGTTGGTGGGGAGTGGGGTTAGTGGCATTTCCGAGGTTTTGTTCAGTGCGCAGGGCTGGTGGCCGCGACCGTGGGGGCTGTCACGCAGGTCCCACGAAATTGCCGTCCTGCCTGTTACGTTCTCCACAGAGATCTGCCCCAGAACTATCCTCTCGTCTGTTCCACCCTCTGCTCCAAAAGTTCTTCCCTCAGAAGACTCATGGCTCTTTTCTTTGTCCAGGTTTTCCTCTTTCCTTGATTTACACTCTGTCCTTCAGAGAACTCCTAAACCCATCCTTCCCATATCCTTCTTTTCTTCTTCTCTTTGCTTTGCTTAGTCCCGCAACTTTCCATTCTTCAGTGACTCGACCAATCCACCTCTCTTTCCTGCACTCATCTCTCCAGCAAATACTAATGGACACTTCCACTACTTCACACCTTGACATCCTCTTAAATTTATTCTCCGTATGGTCCTGACTCCTTCCGTGCCCGATGTTCTGGGAAACAACACCCAGTGCAAAAGCACTTCCGAAGACTTTTCTTCTTTATCTCCCCACCACAGTTTCTGCAGACAGAGCAGATGTGCAGACATCTGCACATTGCACCCATTGATAGAGAAATCACCATCCAGTGCTCACACGGCATCATACCGATGGCTGATTTTATCCTTTCTACTGGTAACTCCTGAATACAGCCCCTAGCTCCTGACACGTGTTGCTAAAGTGTCCAGAGAGCTACGGGCTTCTGTGGGATGGCTGTCGGTGTCTGGAGAGGGTCTTTGGAAGGCCACTGACTCTCCGGGACCCGTCATGGGGAGGCAGTCCTCTATTTCTGATCCCTGGCGGACGCGGAATAATTGACACGGTATTCTTTGGAGTTTTAAGGGTTTTCTTAGAATTACACAACTCGGTTAATTGGTTCTAAGGCGAGCAAAACGGTACCCTATGAAAATAGGACTTTTCAGTCCCGCACAGAGCACAGCCTTGTAAGAGAATTCCTGTTTGCCAAGTGATATACACAGCAAAGAGCAACGCAAATCTTGGCATTCTGCAGTCAGCTGCAATATGTGACCCTATCTTGTCCTGGGGCATCGTCTCCTGGATACTGATGCACTGCAGGCTGGCACCGCGATTCTCTGATTCATGAAGATCTTTCTCTTTGTACAGGAGGAGGGTTTGGCCTTGCCTTGAGTGTGGAGAGGACACATTCAGGTTCCACAAGACTTGAACTGTCACTCGTCAAGGATCTGTACACTACATTTCGGATGTTTGCTGAAGAATCTGTGAAGGCAGGGAGTGCGACAGAGCGAGGTGCAATCAAGCCAGACAAAGGTTTAGAGGTGTTGAGAGAGGAGAAAAAAACACTAAGAAAAGAAAGACCTCCAACCTTGTGACCCTGGGCTCAGGAAAGATGGTTGCAGGACGATCCTTCATTAACCTCTCAGTAAAAATGCAGACTGTTAACATTCCTGTAAATGTTATCTCTGCTCTGATGCCTAAGAGGGTAGAACCATGTCAGGAGCACACAGGTATATGGAAAGACTGAGAAAGCCCCAGAATTCTCAACGTGCTTAGAAATATTTTTACATATTGAGGTGGTGCAACACTTCTACTGGAATGCTCTTACGCCTGGCATTATCATCAGTCAATCCTTATTCACTTCACCATAAGTGTTTTGCAGAGGAAAAACTATTTTTGACGTAATCAAATTTAAAATATATTTCCTGAAGTGTGATAGGTACCTGGGATCACCCTGGAGTTGATCAAGAGAAGAGGCTGGGAGTAAGTGTCTGCATCTACCAAACCCCAGACTTTCAGCTGCCCTTTCTTATGGGCTATCCCATCCCAAACACTACAGACAGCACTCTGGTCGTTGCTACCTGTGCTCCCTGCATGTGCGTGAGGGGTTTCATCTTGCTTCCTGCTCATACCTCAGCACATTCCCTAGGGAATGTTATGTCCTTGCCACCGTTGGAACTGGGATATCCAGTATCACTGCTGGAGCCACCATCCTCTGTCTTACTCTGTATTTTCCCGGTAGAGTAAGACAGAGCCAGAGACCCTGAACTGCAGCCCAGCAGAGCTCATTTTCCTTTCCTGTGGAACTGGGACAGAGGAATTCTTCCCAGACAGATGAGGAAGAACCAGACAAGCGGAGAAGACGTGTTCCCCGAGGAAGATGCAAGCAGCCCAGACAGCTGCGGACAACACGGGAAGATGTGAAAGGGGCAGCAGAGATAAATACCGGAGAACCAAAACCCAGCAGTGTGTGTGCAGGAGAGTAGGCGACTGCATCTGGGAAGAGCAGGAGTTACCACACTGAGATCTGACCGGGAAGAACCCCTGCCAATGAGTGAGGCCCCAGAGCCAGGCAATGCTCAGAAAGATATCAGTTGAGCGAACCAGAGGGGCTACTGCGTGGGGAGGGAGAAACCCAAAGAGAGATATTCAGGCACTGAAAGAACAATCCATTTCTCTGCAGTCCTTCTTCTTTTTCTCTTCAAGGGAATCGTTTCTGGCAGCTCTCATGTCTCGAGACAGGGTGATGATTTTTGGACCTCTCAGAAAGCAGGTAGGTTGTTCTCAGCATGAATTTTGCCTATCTCGTCCTCACTTTCTGCCTGGGTCACCTCTTTTCTCTATCCCGGCTTTTCCTCAAAGCATCCTTCTTCCTCCCAGAAAACACTCAACAACCTTTTCAGAGACCGATCGGAAATACCACTGAATAGAGAAAAATCGTTGCCAATTTCGTACTTACTGTCTTACATATGTTCAGTCCAGATGGTCTTACTTTTGTAAGGAAATGAAGAAAGAAAGAAGAGAAAGCTCCGGCCCCCCTCTCTCTGCTATCCCCTTCAACCTCTCTCTTTATCCCTCTCCCTTCTCTTCCACATACTGCCACCAGAAGACAGCTCGGCTATATCTGCAGTTCCACATTTCTCCTTTTCTAAAGAAAATCAGCAGAGTTGTTCAAATCTTCCCCAGGCCTATCAAGTTCTCATCTCACTAACTTTACTAATGCGTCCAATTCTGCCTCCAGGCTGCCTCTGCTCCGACTTCCAGTTTTCCCCAGGCTGGTATAACATGCAGGGCTCGGTGTTTGCCGGATAAGCATTGTGTGCTCTCAGGGAGTGAGGAACTCTGGGATTAAGGAACGCTCAGAATTTACGGTGGTGACAGAGATGGGAAAGAGAAAGAACCTGGAGTTCATTTTCTCTGCAGTGTGTGCTTTGCATTGGGAGCTACAAAGGGATTAACATTCTCCTGAGGGGCACTGGAGCGGCAGGTACTGATCTCTTAACCCTTGTGACTAGTGACAGGACTCTACAGCTGGACCTGAGTCAGGGAGGTTTAGGTGGGATGTTAGGAAAAGGTTTTTTCCCCCAGAGGGTGACTGAGGACTGGAATAGGCTTCCCAGGGAAGTGGTCACAGCACCAGACCTGTCTGAGCTCAAGAAGAATTTGGACAATGCTCTCGGGCACAGGATGAGATTTTGGGGTGTCCTGTGCAGGGCCAGGAGTTGCACTCGATGATCCTGACCCTCCCAACTCAGCCCATTCTCTGGTTCTATGAACTCCCTGCTCTACCTTGAGTTCCGGCTCAGCCCACCCGACTCACTCCCTGGGGAAGGGTCGGATGTGCCCAAGGGAACACAACGCCCCAGAAGTCTCTTTAACAAGAAAAGGGAGTGGATCTGGTCCCCTCGCTTTCGTTGTTCTCTCTCTTCCTCTGCCTCTTTCTCCCCTCTTTCTCTTCTCTCTTTCCCCTCCCTGTTTCCCAGATCCGACCTAGACCCGTTACAGCACCAATGCGGGATCCAAGCCCCGGGGTCATTCGTTGTTCCCTTCCCGGCCTCTACCGGGCCCAGCCTGGCTCTCCTGTTCTATCTCACCCCCGCACCGAGCTTTAGGGGGCACTGGGGGATTGGGGGGCTGTGCTGGGCCTTGTGAACCAGTGTTTGGCCGGATTTTGGGAATGTGGGGGGAGCTCCTGGAAGTGTTGGCTACAAGAAAACACAAGAGCTCCTGACACGGGAGCGGGTCTTTGTTCAACCTGACTTGAATTCAGAATGAACAGTATCGCCCCAACCGCGGGCTCGGGACAGGGGTCTCAGGGGTCCCCTCTCTCCAGGCTCCCTTCTTCAGGGCCCAAGGGATGGGGACACGAAAGTGCCCCAATGGAACCCCTTTCCTGCTGTCCCACTCCCCTTACTCCCCTCTCCCACCCCTTTTCCATTGTTCCCCCAAACCCCGGCTCCCCCACAGCTCCCTTTGGGGTTGACCCACCACCTTTCTTACTCAGTTTGGGGGTCTCACCCCCTCTTTCCCCTCTCCCCTCTTCCCATCTTGTCCCCCCCACCATTCACCTGAGAGTGCCTCGCCTGTGCAGAACGAACAGGAGGAGCCGAAGGAAGAGGAAGAGGAGGAGGAACGGGACGCCTCCCCCCCCGCCCTGCATCACGTAGGTGACCAGGGAGGGGGAGCTCGCCCCAAATATCTTGGGGGTATCTGTTTGTTTTTTTCCTGGGGGGCGGTTGGGGATGTTTGGATCTTGCAGGACCCCAAAGCTGAGCCGTAGATGGGGGTCCTGGGGGTAACTGGGAAGGGGTTTGGGGGAGGTTTGGGGCAACTAGTACAGACTTTGGGGGGTCCTGGAGGCAAATGAGAGGGAGTCTGTGGGTCTTGGGGGTACCTGGGAGGGAGTTGAGGGGAACCAGGAGGGGGACTAGGGCTGTGATTTGAGCAAATGGGGAGGATGAGAAAGGGGTTTGGGGGCTCCTGGGCAGTCTGAGAAGGGACTGGAGGAGGGTTTGGGGACTCCTCAGGGGACCAGGGACAACAAGGAGTGTGGTTGGATGGTGCTGGAGGGTTAGGAGGGGTTTAGAGATTCCTAGGGGAGCTGGGTAGGGACTTGAAAGAGGTTTCAGGAGTCCTGGGTGGGCTGGGGGTGACTAGGCTGAAATTTAGGAGGTTGTGGGGAGGTCTGTGAGATGTTTTGGGGGCTCCTGACCCCCCGGGCCCCCAGAGATGCTGCTGGACACCACCCACAGCAAGATGCTGACAGAGGTCGGAGGCTTGTGTTGGGTTTCATCTTCCTGGCACTGGGGCTCGGTTTCTACCTGCACCAGAAGGTGAGGATGGTCCCCAGGGGTCATGTCCTCCTCTCTCTAGACTGTGTGTTCCCCCCCGGGGCTCCCAAACCTGGTGTCCCCCTTTTCTCTCTGCCCAGAGATCCTGAGCCAGCAGTGGCCACAGTCCTCCCCATGGCCTCAGACCCAGACTGGACACCCCCTGTCCCCTGATGATTTTGGAGGACATCATGTGTCCCCCCCTTCCTCGTTGTCTCTCTGCCCCTGCCCAGCTGCTCCCAGTGGCCCCAGTAAAGCTTCCAAGTTCTTCCCAGTCCTATTTTTTTGGGGGTAGTGGGGAGGTCTTGGGGCAAACAAATAATGCCAATATCACCCTGGGAGTCTCCTCTAGACCTCCCAGCCAGGAAAATGACACCAATGGATTATTCTTTGAGGAACTAAAGGACACTTCCAAGTCAACTGCCCTTGTCCTCATGGGGGACTTCAACTTGCTAAAAATTAATTGGAAGCATCACACAAATGATACAACCCAGGCCAGAAGATTCCTGAGAAAACCTGGATGACAACTTTATGGAACAGGTCCTAGAAGAGCTGACTTGGAAATATGCCTTCCTTGACTGCTGCTTGTCCACAGACAATGAACAATCTTGCGAACAAAGTGGAGATTGGGGCCATCTTGGCCACAGTGACCTCAAAATGATCAAGTTAAAAAGCTCTGTTAACAGGAGAAAAAGTGCCAGCAAAACCTCAGCTGGCCATGAGGAGGAACAGACTTCAGGCTGCTCAGGGAATTAGGAAGGAAGATCCCCTGGGAAAAAGCTTTTGCAGGTGCTGGGGGCCATCACTGCTTGTCACTTCTCAAAATCACCTCCTAAGGGCACAGGAGCAGCAATTCCCAAATGTGGAAGTCAAACAGGTGAGACAGAAGGTGGTTTGGCTGAGCCCTGCTCTTGTCTTGGAGATAAGGCAAAAAAGAAGGTGTGTGCCCAGTGGAAGCAAGGTCAGGTGACATAGGAAGAATTCAGAGATGCTGTTTGGCACTGTAGGGAGAAAAACCATGTGGCCATAGCCCTCCCCTTCAAACCACCAGGAACCCACTCACTCCCCCTTACTCACCACCCTTGCACAACTCCAGAAGGACTCCTGCCAAAGCCAAGGTTTGCAGGGCACACACACATAGGGCCTTACTTGGGGCTGGCACACAGGGAGCTGACACTGTTTGGGGCAGTGGGGACGGAGCCTCAGGGATGCGATCCTGCAAAGACAGGGGCCCAGGCAGCTGGACCTGGCCCTGCAGGGTCAGAACGCCCTCTCTGGCGCAACCTTTCTACCCCGGCCCTGGGCTGGCCCAGACTCCTGCCCTGCACATCCCCACAGCACAGGC